>NC_056726.1:1851651078-1851958578 GCF_019279795.1 Protopterus annectens
AACGGAGTACATTTCTCCAAATAACTCTACTCTTCCACGGACAGGTTAGTGTTTCCTGGATCGCAAATTTACCTCATTTGCATAGCTTTCAGCAGCAAATGAGGTAATTTGCATAACATAACACTGTCCGTGCAAGAGTAGTTTTAGGAGCTCTCGGGCACGCCCCTGCCGGCTGTTGCTGGATTGCTCGGCAGACATATTGGCTGTCTGCCATCTTACACTACTCAGACTCCGTGCAAGCCTTCGTGAATCTGGCCCATAGAGTATGGGCAGTTTACATCAACCATTTACAAGAAACTAACGTATTCCAATTCCCCTTCACACTTCAACAGCTATCACCCCATACACCAAAAGAAGGCACTAGTTAAAGAACACCTAGTCGGGCTGGCCCGTATGATTTTAGCTACTGACATTTTTAACGCTGCGTGTAATGTTTTAAAATTGATGTTACCCAACAGGGGTTACCACAAGGATTTTCTTCATGAGATTTTTGTTGAGGTTATTAGTAAAAGGGCAAAGGAGGTTTATGCACCCCTATTAGGGCAGATATTTAATGGAGGTATTCTAACTAATATGCCTGTTAACCCAAAACAGAGTGAACACGGTAAGCTAGGATGCATTATTTCTTTCAACAGTGACTCCAACCTTATTTGTGCTATTTTACGTAAAAACTGGAAAATATTTGAAGTTGCTGGCATCAACACAAAAGATGGGGACCATCCCCTGCATTATATTTAGGAGGGATTGGTCACTTAAGAATTACATAGAAAGGACACCCACATTTTTTATAAAAAACAATAACAGGAGGGTTATGTTCAAGTGTGGTAAATCAAAAAGAATTGTTAGGTACTAAGGAAGGAGCCAGCCAGCCAGTATAATAAAGCCACACCAAACTTTAATAAACACTAACACATAATAATGTGTTAGTGTTTATTAAAGTCTGGTGTGGCTTTATTATACTGGCTGGTTCCTTCCTTCGTGCCTAACATTTTTTTTTTCATTTTGGTGGTTTATTTTGGGCACTATTTCTTCTGGTTTTCAAGTCTGGTAGATGCAAATATTGTTCTTATATCAAAGAAGGAAAAATGTATTAATATTCCTGTTTTACAGAAAGATACAATGTGCTAAGCACTGTAACTGTTTTACAAAGAGTCTAGTCTATGTAGTTCAATGTAAAGACTGTCCTTTTTACGCCGGGAAAACTAAGAAGACTTTTAATGACAGGATTTATTAGCACCTTAGAGACATAAAGAAAAAAGTCAGCAGAATGCCTTATACAGACACATACAATCAAATACAGGACACTCACTTGAGGTTTTGGTGGCAACACAGTTGACCAGGAGTTAATAGGAGGGCCACTGAAGATTTTACTAGAAGTTCAAGAATTACAGTGGCAATTAAACATACATGCCACTGGCCCATGGGATCTCAATGAGTCTGTTTCCTTGGCTTGTGTACTTAAAATGAAATCTATTAATTTTTACATAACTACTTTGTAGGATGTTTTTCCTTACTTTCGGGGTGGACAGGTTTGTACATGTACGCAAACAACTAGAATGGCTCCGTCATCATGCATTCTTTTTTACTTGTTCATTGCTTTAACTAGTGTTTTCTATGAATTATGACTATTAATGTTTGTTACATGTGGACAATTCTGTTAACTTTTTACACTTGGAGGTTAGAAGGTGTGTATCACTTTAAACACATAATGACTTGGAACAGCTGTGGATGCACCTTAAAGAAGGAGTTTTTGTTATATATAGGAGGATTTACTACTTTCAAGTTTTCAACCCTGATGAAGTCCCATTAAAAATGAGGAACAAAAGTGCTTAGTTTGTTATTTTTACATAGTTTTAATAAAGTCTTTAAATTTTACACACATTGCCTGCTTCATGTTTGATGTAAGGAACAGTGAATTGGACTCATTGGAGTGCCTTTGCATTTTATCTGGCTGCATTAAGCTACAGGAAGATTTTAGCTGCATGATGTTTTTATTCTGTACTTGGTCCTGCAGTCTGCTACTACAAACCACAGCAGTGTTTTACAAGGTTTGGTTCTGGTTCTTTCTCCACCAGCACTCTAGACTTGTCAGGGATATGCATTTCTACTAGACAACAAACAGAAGATATCTCCACACTCTCATGACCTCTCGACATAATGGGTAAGATCTGGTTCTTCCCTGTTTGTTGCTGTACCAGATGACTGCCATGTTGTCTGTCTGAATAGATATCACATATATGGGAGATGGCTAAATATGTGAAAGGCCTGCAACACTATGAGAACCACTCTCACCTTCTCATCTCCAGTACACTGATGTGAAATCTGTCCTTTGACTATGACCATGTGCCTTGGATGGTCTTTCCCACGTAAAGACCCCGTCCAGCAGTGGGAAGCGTTCATTGTGATAATGGCTTGGGGGTTGAAAGGTCATCTCTGTGAAACATGTTGCAACTCCAACCACCACTGGATATGTATTCTGTAGATCTCAGTTGAGAATACTTGAAAGGATATGGGTCACTGTCTTACTGACCACTGGACTGCAAGAGTCCAATGTAGGACTATCATGTAGTACCTGGTTAGGGAAACCAGGTTAATTGATACTGCCATGAACCCTAAGAGACTGAGAACTGTTCTTCCTGGTGTCTTCTGTAAGGACTGTTAAAGCCTGATGGCAAATGGTTGCAATTCTTGTTTGGTGAAGTCTTGCAATTTGAAGTCTTGTGTCCAACTAGGCTACTACTATTTCTAAGGACTAAGCTGGCCAAAGTTTGGACTTTGCCAGATTGACCATAATGCTCAGGTCTGAACAGAGGCAAAGCAAGGAGTTCCTGGCCTGGGTAAGTACACTTGGGGTAGGGGTGGTAACAAGAAAGTTATTTAGGTAAGGGAACTCTTGGAACCCTTACAGTTGGAGACAAGCTGCAACTATTACCATACACTTGGTAAACACCTGGAGGGCTGTGGTGAGACCAAAAGGCAGAGCTCTCGAATGAAACAAAAACTGGCTCACAGCCAGAAGTGAAGATACTTCGTGGAGTGTCGGTCCATCTTTCAATGTGGTAGTATGCACCCTGAAGAACTGCCAAGAACATCCAGTCCTTACCTCTCAGAAAGGGTAGAATAGATGGTGCCATGACTATCTAGAATTTCACTTTCTTTACAAAACTGGTTAAGTAGCTTAGATCCAAAATTGGCCTGAGGCCCCATTTTTCTTTGGCACCAAAAAAAATCCTGAGTAAGTTCCAGATCCTCTCTGGTCTGGTGGGACCACTTGGATGATTCAATTGATTAGAAGGTTCAAAGCTACGTCTTCCATTTGAGAAGCTGGCATGCCTAAAAGTATTTTTGGTTTGAAGGAATGGAATGAAACAGAATGAAGCAGACTCTGGTTATTATCCTCTACACCCTTTTGTCTTGAGTGATGGACATCCAGGTTCTTGGGTACAGGGATTGGCACCCTGACTGCCTCTAGAGTGCAGTACTTAGGCAAGTGCTCAGGAACACTAAAAAGGCTTTTCAGAGAAGGGACTGCTAAAGCATCGATTCTGCAGACTACCTCAGCCCCAATGGTGACATCCATTATAAAAGTTTCCCCCCTCACACATGGATGGGTGACCCTGTTTCCAGATGTGTCCAGTGAAAAACCATGTGACTTGCAGGACCATATTTTTAATGTCTCCTTTTTAATACATAGAAAGGGTTCTTTGAGAAGTGGAAAATTTGATCACTACAGCAGACCGGGATTTGACCTCCTTTTCACTTCTAGAGATTGTATCCTTCACTTTGGGACCAAAAAGCATAGAACCATCATACAGGGTATTCAGAAAGGAACTCTTGAAATGTTCCACAAAGTTGCACAGCTTCATCCAAGCATGTCTCCTAATGGATATGCCCGTGCCAGCTGCTCTAGATGCACCCTCCATGACAATGAAGATAAGGTGCACAGAGATACTAGACAAAGACTGAAGGGTGGCCAGCTGTGCATCAATGGACTTTCTTTGATCCACCAGCATGGCCCTTGGGAGAGATTTGGAAATTTCTCTGGGCAAATCTCCAAGCACTTTAAAGCTCTCACTGAGAAAGGAGATGAGTTGTAGACTCACTTCCAAAATCTGTCCAGTGCACAAGACTCCACGTTCACTGGGTGGACAGAGGAACTCTCTTCTGCTAGTTCCTTCTTGGTGGCTGCCGCCACCATCACAAAATCTATGTCAAGGTCTTTGCACTAATGATGAGGCCTTTAGATGCAATGAGAAATTTGCATCATTTTTTGGGAATGTGTTCAGCTGTGTCTGGCTCCTTCAAAGCCCATGTAGAGATCAGGTTTAACATCTCATCCATGGGCGGGACCACTCAAGACATAGATGTGCCAGAGCCAAAAAGCCTTGTTGAAGACTGAGTGGCTGGGAAGACTATCCCGCTTTCTGTTTAGGTAGTTCAAGGATTTCTCAAAATGACTTGTCCTCAAGGGGGATTTGGGGGAAAGCTCTCCTTCATCAAAGTCAGTGTCCATAGTGACAGATTCTTGAGAATCATAGTGACAGATTCTTGAGAAGAATCCAGGTGCTTCCTTTTCCACCTGTACTTCTTGTGTACCTCCTCAATTTGACACTCTGGTGAGGACTCAGAACCTGAGGAGGTCTCCATAAGAGCCGGTGTAAGACTTTTGGCCACTGGCTGTCCCAACTGGACAAGAAAAATTAGCAGATATTTTGGGGGAGGGATGGACACGAGCTGGAAGAGAAACTCTTCTCTCTGTAATGACAGAATACTTTCTCGGATGCCCAAAAAGCTAAGCATTAAAACGGGTGTAAGGTGCAAAGCCTAAAAGCCAAAGCCTCAGTGGGAGGCTTAACCTACGATGCTACACAGACAGGATCTGAGGCTGACAACAGAACTGAACTACCTAATGTGAAAGCCCCTTAAGGCAGGAATGCCTTCAAGGATCTCAGATCTGAACCTCCTTGTCAGAGCTGACACTGACCATTTGGCTCCAAAGTGGCTGGAGCCAACCAAATCAGAGAACTCACTGGAGTCGACAAACTAAGCCTAGGCTCTAATGCAGACTTGGGCCAGGTGGAACTTGGATACAGTGATTCTAATACAAAAAGTCAAGTATATATATATATATATATATATATATATATATATATATATATATATATATACACACACACACACACACACACACACACACACACACACTCTTATACATATATATATATATATATATATATATATATATATATATGTGTGTGTATGTATGGGTCTACTTCAGAAGAACAAAATCCCACTTACCTGAATCACTAAATGTCAGGACAACTTTGTCGAAACCACAGACAAATGAACACTGGGAAGACCAGAAAGTTACTATGGGAAAGCAAGCATTTGGCCACCATACTG
Source organism: Protopterus annectens (assembly GCF_019279795.1). Taxonomy (NCBI): domain Eukaryota; kingdom Metazoa; phylum Chordata; order Ceratodontiformes; family Protopteridae; genus Protopterus; species Protopterus annectens. The sequence continues at coordinate 1,851,656,482 of NC_056726.1, forward strand.
AACTTTGCCCTTTTCCCTACTGTAGTGCAATCTCAGAGTTGGTATATACTGTTAGGGGGTGTATAGGGGTGCAACCCCCCACAATGGGAGGGTTGGGGGATGAAGACCCCCACATGGGTGGGTTTAATTTGCTTTCGTTTGATGTTTTTGTGGTGCCAGACACGTAGTTACTTACCCAGAGTTTCTAGTCGGTGATCCGAGTGTTCGTTTATTTGTGGTTTCAGCGAAGTCGTCTCAACATTTAGTGGTTCAGGTAAGTGGGATTTCATTCTTCTGAAGTAGACCCAAATGGATATATATATGTGTGTGTGTGTGTGTGTGTGTGTGTAGATCTACTTCATATAGTCAAATTACCAAAACGTCTAACTCTTATGAATGCAGATCACTCTGCATTCATACATTTAAACTGAAGAAAGATAACCAATGGAATGGAGATTGCGGTACATTGAGGGCTGGGAAATGTTACCCTTTTCCCACTGTAGTGTAATCTCAGAGGTGGTATAATTAATTAATTAACAGGGGATGTGGGGTGGCTTGCCCCCCTGCAAAATTGTTGTTAATGGTACAATTTTTTTTTGTCAGTTTAAATGTAGAATCTGTTCTTATGAATGCAGCATGATCTGATAAAAGTGCTTTCCGATATCTGTAAAAGGTGCTTCGACATTTCGACTTTCTATATTATGCAGTTTCACTCATATAAGCTTCTGATTATTCATATCAACGTTAAAAGGGTCAATATTTTGGTAATTCGATTATATGAAGTAGATCCACACACATATATATATATATATATATATATATATATCAAGCTTTTTTGTTTTATTTTTAGGAAAAGGGAAGATCTAGAGAAAGTTCAACAGCCAAGGTGAAGAACGAGAAAAAAGCATCATGGTGGGAGGAATAAGGTACAGAAAAAAGAACTCTCTACAAAATATTACAAGGCAATGTATATAACAAAGATATATACATATACATATATATATATATAGATAGACAAAAAGGAGAAAAATATATGAATGTTTATAACACTTACCTCCTAAGTAAGGCCAAATCTCAAGTAGAAAAATCATCCCTGATCAGCATTAGTAAGAAATTGAGGGCCCTCATCAAGTCAACTAAAGCTAATTTTGAAAAGAAAGTTGCCAAGGATAACCATAAGGCCTTCTATGGCTACATCAAAAACCTAAATGGCAACACTCAGGTCTGTTCTGAGCTAGTACAAAATGGAACAAAATACACTGACCCTTCTGACATTGCCAACATCTTGGCTGACAGGTTCAGTGCAAATTTCTCCCCCCCCCCCCCTCACCACCTACAGGGCCTATTACCATTCTAGGGGATTGTGTAAGTCCAATTATTACTGATACGTTGGTTAACAAGGCTCTATCTAAAACTAAAAACACTGCCTCCATGGGACTAGATGGTGTCCCAGGCTGTGTCATACACGAGCTCCAAAAGGAATTAACCCCGCATCTTAATACCCTGTTCAGTCTCAGCCTCTCCACAGGATATGTGCCCATAGAATGGCGCACGGCAACAGTGGTCCCACTACACAAGGGTGGGGCCACAACTGACCCTGGGAACTACCGACCAATAAGCCTGACCAGTCTGATCTGTAAAACTATGGAGCGAATCATTATGGAACTCATAAATGGAGAGATTGGGAACCTCCAGTCGCTGGACCCCACACAGTTCAGCTTCAAGGGCAGATCATGCCTCCTGAACCTGGTGGATTTCTTTGAGACAGTTACTCAGGCTATTGATAAGGGAAAGGAGGTACACACGGCTTACCTTCACCTTGCTAAAGCATTTGACACCATTCCCCATTCAGGTATTATTGATAAGCTCACCAGCCTGGGCATAAACCCTTACGTCACAAGATGGATCACAAACTGGCTCTCAGACAGACCCCATAAAGTAAGAGTAGCGGGATCTATGTCCGAATGCAGACCAGTAATGAGTGGTGTGCCTCAGGGCTCTGTCCTGGGACCCCTCCTGTTTGGCATATACTTCTCAGAAGTACAGGCAAGCACGGAAGGGCTGTGGCTGACTAAGTTTGCGGATGACTGCAAACTGGGTGCTATAATAGAGTCTCCGGCCGACATGGAGATCTTCCAGAAGGGCCTAAATGAGACTGATACATGGTGTCAAAGCCATGGTCTCAAGCTAAATGCAAAAAAATGCGTAGTAATCCCCTTTGGAAAAAACAGAGTAACCGCAAACTACAACACAGGAGGTAATCCCCTGAAATCTGAAGAAGAAATAAGGGATCTAGGGACCCAAGTAGATAGTCAGCTTTCCTTTGATAACCATGTTGCCAAAGTGGTTAGAAAATCCTTCTATGTGACCCATCTGATCACGAAAGGGTTCGCATCAAGATTTAAGGATGTAATGGTGCCCCTCTACTCTTCCCTCATCAGACCCATTTAATGAGTACAATGCACCAATTGGAATGTACCTGGCTAGACATCTCCAGCAGCTGGAGAGACCACAAAGGTACCTAACCAAGAGGATTACTGGCCTCAAACAGTTGCCCTATGCAGCACGATTGAAAAAACTAAGACTGTTTTCTGTTGCATACCGCTTTCTCAGAGGCGATCTCTGTCTAACGTATCCAACCCAGAATTGTTGAACATGCACCATCTTGGAAAAACCAAATCTACTCGAGCTACATGCTCTAGGGATATAAACCTCAACACAACAATGAAGAGAACATGCTGGAGGGATAGATTCCCTTCGCAGAGACTTCCCTTACTATGGAACAGGGTCCCAATCTACATAAGAAACAGCCTCTCACTATCACTCTTCAAGAGGAACCTTGATGAGTGGATGGGTAACAAAGTTCACACCCGGGATCACTAGATAGGGGCCAAGGGTACTAGCTGCTAGTACAAGGGTCTAGGGAACTACTAAAGGGGCGGTAAATACCGCACAATGTGTCTGGGCTAATATATGCCTTCGGGCAGATAGCCCAGTACCAACCTATGAACCTATAAGTACCAACAGATCCATCCTACGCTTGTGAAGACAAATAAGATCTAAAGTACTGCAGTTAACACAACGGATTATGGGTAAAGGGAGCAACCTGAGTACCAGATCCAAAAACTTAAAAGTGGCTGAAGTCAGATCCGACAAGAATCTCAGACCTATATGTTCAAGAATAGATGGAAAAAATAACATCAGATCTTACCATAACAGTAGATGTTCTAATGATCACTGCTGTAGTACACCTAGCTATATGTGCTTGTAACCTGCAAGGAATATAACCACCGTCAAGCTTCCAAAGCTTCAGAGCATCTTCCATGCACTCAGAAAAGAAAGGCTTGAGTGCCAAGCCCTTAAGAGTTTTCTGCCAACTGAGAGAGGGAGCCCTGAAAGGACATAGCTAGGAGTTAAACTATACACATATGGTTCTACTCTGTATGATCAAACGTTCCTAATGTCTAATAAAAATACCGGCATGTTCGAACATAAGGAATATCTTTTAGTTATGTACTCACCATAACTTCAGATGTTTGGGATCCATCTCGCCTACATTCTGACTGATGGGTTCGGAGCCGATCCCTCGGCTCCGACTCGGCACGCTTATGCCAAAGAGCGAAGTCTCTTATTGGCTGAGCTTACTATATCCCAGGATGCACCACTACCAGTCCCCCAGATCTAGTTTATCCGCATACATACACACATGCACGCTCTGATTATATAACATCGTCAGATGAACAAGATAAAAACAGTAGAACTCAAACCGTTCAATCTCTTCTGATCTCCAAGGCAGGGGGAAGGAGGGTGGGTATTAGGAATGTAGGCGAGATGGATCCCAAACATCTGAAGTTATGGTGAGTACATAACTAAAAGATGTTATGTGATCCTATCTCGCCTACATTCTGACTGATGGGACAGCGTCCCTAGCACCTGAATCCTGGGTGGCTCACTGGAAAACACTCCTGAGTACCGTGGAACCAAATGATGCTCGTCCTTTAGATGCCACATCCAATTTATAGTGGGAAATGAAAGTGTGCGGATTGGACCAAGTAGCCGCAGCACAAATCTCCGATATAGCGAGCTTGGAATGAAAAGCTATAGAAGTCGCCATAGCTCTGGTAGAGTGAGCTTTGATAGATGTTGTAAGTTGCTTATTCAAGAAGAATAAGCCTGAGTTATGCAATCTCTAATCCATTTGGAGATAGTAGCTTTTGTGATGGTTTTACCCAATTTATTGTCTGAGAAGGACACAAACAACTGGTCTGACTTACGAAGTTGCTGAGTCCTGTCTAAATAGAAGCGCAACTGCCTGTGAACGTCCAATTTATGGAGAGTGTATTCTGCTTCATTGGAGAATTTTGGGAAGAAAACTGGTAGCTCTAGAGATTGTTGGAGACAGAGATTAGAACAGACCTTAGGGACAAAGGATGGATTAGGCCTAAGTGATACTCTATCCTTGTGGAAAATCAAGTACGGTGGTTTAATAGACAGGGCTTGAAGTTCTGAAACTCTTCTTGCAGAAGTAATTGCAACTAAGAAGGCAGTTTTCCAAGACAGATATTTTAAATCACATGTAGCAGCCGGTTCAAAAGGGGAAGATGTCAATGCACGAAGCACTAAATCTAGATCCCACGGAGGGGCAGGATGAAAAACTGGGGGTCTTAACAGACCCGCACCTTTAATGAAAGTTTTGCATAGTCTGCTGCTCATCAATGGAGGATCGATGGACTCGTGAAATTTAGAGATAGCCGCTAGTTGGACTTTAATAGTAGAGACAGAAGATCCTTGATTAAACAGGGATGTTAAGAATTTCAAAACCTCTGGGATAGGGGCAGTGATAGGGTCTAAGCCCCTGAGTTGAGCCCAGATAGCAAACCTCTTCCACTTACTGAGGTACAATTTCTTAGTGGTGGGTTTGTGGGCCGAAGATAAAATATGAACAACTTCCGGGTCTAATGTGTGACTTCTGACTAAAGTCGGAAGTGGAGGAACCAAGCTGTCAACTTCAAGGAGTGAAGGGACTGGTGCTGTTGTCCCGACTGATGAATTAACAGGTCCGGAATTAGGTCTAAAGTCCACGGATCGTCCACCGCATGTTTCTTCAGGTAAGGAAACCATACCTGACGAGGCCAGTATGGGGCAATCAGTATCATTGCGGACCCCAATTGAGAAGCTTTTTGAATGACTTTGGAGAGTAGTGGAATCGGAGGAAAGGCATAAAGTAGCCCTGTTGGCCAAGGTTGTGCTAGAGCATCCATAGCTGGTACTCCCTGATGTGGAGTCAAGGAGAAGAACCTTTTGCACTTGGTGTTTAGTGGAGTTGCAAATAGGTCGCAGCACGGTGTCCCCCATTTCCGGAAAACCTGATCTGCTACTGTTTTGTTTAAGGACCACTCGTGAGGAGAGAGAATTGTCCTGCTTAATCTGTCTGCCAGTATATTCGATTTCCGGAATGTGGGTCGCTACCAAGAAGCGGCTGGTAGCTACCGCCCATTCCCACACCCTCATGGCCTCTCTGCAAAGGGGTAAGATCTGGTCCCTCCTTGCTTGTTTAGGTACCAGACCACCGACATGTTGTCTGTGTGGATGGCGATTATGCCCTGAGGGAGAAACCTGTGTAAGGCCTGTAGGGATAGAAGTACCGCCCTCATCTCCAATACATTGATGTGGAGAAGAGTTTCGTCTGGAAGCCAGGATCCCTGAACTAACCTGCCCAGACAATGCCCCCCCCACCCTGTCTGGGAGGCATCTGTCGTCAGGGTGACCACTGGAGAGGGAATAACAAAAGGACTTCCTTGATTTAGATTGGATGTCTGAAGCCACCAGCGAAGGTCCCATTTGCATGTTTCTGTAATCATGATGGGATGATTGAGGGGAAGGTCCTGAAAGGACCATTGAGTTGACAATAGCCACTGAAGAATCCTCATGTGCAATCTTGCCAGAGGAACTAAAAGAACCGTGGCAGACATTGAACCTAAAACTTGTAGAACCATCCTGGCTGGGGCTTTGGATCTTGAAATCAGAGCTTGAACTTGGCCCTGTAAAGTTTGGATCCTTCGGCAGGAAGAAAACGCGCATCAATTTTGAGTCTATCTCTGCTCCTATGAACCTTATGCGCTGAGAGGGCAGCAAGACAGACTTTGACCAATTGAATGTAATCCCCAGGGTAGCACCCAGGAGATGGTGGCTTTGAGGTTGTCCATTAGTAGATGCCTGGTGGTGGCAGTCAGGAGCCAGTCGTCCAGATAGGGAAACACTTGGAATCCAAGACTTCTCAGGTGAGCCGTCACTACTGCCAAACACTTGGTGAACACCCTGGGGGCTGTGGTGAGACCAAAGGGCAGTGCACAAAATTGGTAATGACTGACTCCCAGGCTGAAGCGCAGATACCTCCTGGACGCCTGATGTATCGGTATGTGATAATAGGCGTCCTTGAGGTCTATGGAGCACATCCAAACATCCTTCTCCAACAATGGGAGAATGGATTGTAACGTGACCATTCGGAATTTGGATTTCTTGACGGATCAGTTCAGTCTGCTGAGATCCAATATTGGTCTCAGGTCCCCTGTCTTTTTTGGCACTAAAAAGAACCTGGAGTAATTTCCGGATCCGATCTGGTCTGTGGGGACCGGTTGGATGACTCCTTTTTCTAGCAGCTTTAAAGCTTCTGCGGCTGCAATTTCCCTTTGACTGGGTGGTGGGTCCGGGATTTTTTTGGACGGTGGGGGTGAGTATGTGAATGGGATGGTGTAACCTCCGGCAATGATCCGAAGCACCCATCTGTCCTGAGTGATTGACTCCCAGGCTTTTAGGTGCTTGGCAACGACACCCGACTGGCTCGAGCAGCACAGCCGGGCAATCCCTCATGATGTGTGGGAGGCTGAAGAGCCACGAAAGGACTCGGTCTCCAGAATTGCGGGGCCCTCTGCCGCCTCTGGGACGGCGTCTCCCAGAAAAATTTCCCCATCCTCTGCCTCTGGAAGGGGAATCTTCCTGCTGTTGGGGGAAAAACTTACGTGATTTACGGAACCACATCTTCCCCCCTCCTTTAGCCTTGGGATAAGGCCGAAAGGGAGTGGAATAACGGGCACCTACGGCAGATAAAGTTTTTCCCTCTTGCTCACAGCGGGTAAGGGTGTCTTTAACCTTAGGTCCAAACAAAGAGGACCCATCAAAGGGAGCGTCGGCGAAGGAAGACTTGAAGGCCTCCGCAAACTGACACAAGCGGAGCCAGGCTTGTCTCCGTAGAGCCACGCCTGTGCCTGCCGCTCTACCCACCCCTTCGGCCGCATAGGAAATGAGCCTCATGGACGAGTTAGAAATTGACGTAAGGATAGCCAACTGAGAGCTAACCGACTGGGCTAGCTGCTCAGGTAGGTTACCCGAGAGGGAATCTGACAGCTCCTTGACCAGATCCCTCTGAAGCCTGGTAAAATGTGCCAAATAATTCAGAGACCTTAAAGTAAAGGCCGCTGAAGTCAGGGTGCGCTTCCCGTACCTGTCCATGCTCCTAGACTCCTTATTAGGAGGATGGACGGACGTTGAAGCCTCTGCCACGTCCTGTTGTGTAGCAGATGCCACCACCATGGCATCTACAGCCACGCCTTTAGTGAGGAACTCCTTCTCGGGTGGGGCAGACAAAAATTTATTAGGACGAGAAGGGACTGGTTCCACGGTATCTGGATGTTCCCACGCCCTTCGACAAACCAAATCCAGAAGCTCATCGAAGGGCGGAGACACCCAGGAGGCGGAGGGCTGAGCTCCAAAGGCCTTGAGGAGCACTGACTCATCCGCAGAGGGGGGTTTGGATATCCAGCCGCCTCGTTGTTTGAGGATCTCTAAGATGTCTGCAAATGAGACATCATCCGAGGACGACTTCGGGGACCCCTCTGCATCATCAAGATCAGTGTCCAATGTAATAGACTCGGGGGAGTCCACGTGCTTCCTCTTGCACGATCTCTTCCTTGGAGGTTCCTCCGAAGACAACTCCGAAGAACCCTCAGGAGGAGGGGAACCCCCAATGGGGGTAACCTCAGGCCCAGGGGCTCCGCTGCCTACGGACAGGGGAACTGCCAAAGACCCAGTCTCCACGCCCAGGGAAGGTGCCGGTAAAGCCGGAGAGATGGCCGAAGAAGACTTGGCCAAGGCACTCCTCATAGCTCTGAAAGCCGGACCCCCAGAATCCTGGGAGTGTCCGGTCCCCGGAGCCATGATAGCCGACGGAAGTCCCGCAGCAAGCACCGAGGGAGGCTCGGAACCGAAAGCATAGGTCCCAAACATCACCCCGGTCCAGCCGAAGAAGTCCGTGTACCAAACTCGGACCCGAAGGCCCGGGTTGGAGTACGGGTCGGAGCCGACCCTAAGATCTCCACCGGCTCCAACAGCACCTGCTCCGACGGAGCCGAAGCGGTCGGAGGAGGAATAGCAATGGGATGGGCATGGGCTATCGGCTCCGAAGCCAACTGGGTCGGAGCCGAAACAAATTTCTGGAAGACTGGGGACTGGAACAGTCTTTGGAGTACCCTGTCTATATCTGAATCCGACATCCTCGAAGACCGAGAGGATACTGAACGGGTTCGAGATGGCCTCTCCAACGGCCCCAAAGGGCTAGGGGACCGGCTCCGAGGCGACCCGATGACTATCGGCGCCGAAGGAATACCCACACTAGATTCCATCGGTGCCGAGGTGGACTTCGGCGCCGAGGAGGAAGTGTCTGAGCGGGCAACCCTTGTCGGCTCCGAGACCAGTGGAGCCGACGAAGGTGACCCGCCTCTCGATGCCCCAGCCATCGGCTCCGAAACCAGAGGAGTCGAGACTGGTGGCATCGAGGCAGACCGTTCCGCCCTCGGCTCCAAAGTCCTTGGAGCCGAAGGAGAAGCCTGCCTATGTCTTTTGGCGGTCGGATCCGACGGACTGGTCGGAGCCGACGCCCTTTTCTTTAGCCGGAGAAGGAGAGGATGCCAAGGCTTCTTCAAAGGAAGGTTTTATTAACCCTTTAAGAATCAGTTTATTTTTCCTCTCCTGGAGGACCCTTGAGGAAAAAGCGTGACACACACTGCATGACTCCTGTAAGTGTTTTGCACCCAAACAATACACACAGAGCGAGTGATCGTCTGTGATAGACATTTTGAAATTGCATTTGGTGCATTTTTAAAGCCCGAAGGCCTAGGATTTTGAGACATTATGGCAAAAAAATCAGTAACCTTGACAGAAAAATACACTTACTTTCTGTTTACTGACACTACCTACTAATAGGTTTACAGTTATCGCTTAGGTAAAGAAAGCGTCACGAAATACTAAGGGTACTTTGAAACCCTGTAAGGTTTTAGGAGGGTTGAATGACCGGAAGGCCCTAAGATGAAGGAGGCCTAAACCAAACTCAACCCAATCACTCAACAAGTCTTTTAACAAACTTCAAACACACACAAAAGTGAAGAATAGCCGTTAAAACAGCTTTTTATGACAAGAACAGCAAAATTCTGACAGAAAAAAGTTAGTAAATTTACTACTCAGCTCAGCCAGCTCGAGACCACGTCTTCGCAGATTAGCGGCAAACGAGATCTGGGGGACTGGTAGTGGTGCATCCTGGGATATAGTAAGCTCAGCCAATAAGAGACTTCGCTCTTTGGCATAAGCGTGCCGAGTCGGAGCCGAGGGATCGGCTCCGAACCCATCAGTCAGAATGTAGGCGAGATAGGATCACATAACATCAAATGTTCAAAAGATCAAGCCACAAAAATTGAGAAAGAAAAACTATTTCCACTCCCAGTCTTCACACTGACCCCCCACCCCCATAACACTTGCCCCAAATTTGTCTAAATAGTGGCAGTGTTATGGGAAGTTTTTTTTAACGTAAAGTGTAGGGTTAGGGTTGGGTGAAGGAGCAGCATTATGATTAGGCTTAGCAACCATTACTAAGGTGGGGAGGCTACTGTGGAAGAAAAGCTCTTTGAAATTAGGTCTCTAGCAGACACCCCAGGAACACAATCCTGTGTGATGAAGTCAAAATATACTATTGAATTTTCTCTTGGAATCCTAACTTGTGAGAGAGATCTCTCACCCAAATGACACATTCCTAACACTTTGAAAAATACTCTGCAAAGATAAGCGCATTGACTAAATTATGCAAAAATGCTGGATCCCTTGTAGCCTGCAATGACCTTTAACTGGACACTTTGTGAACACTCTTGGTGCAATGGATAGTCCAAATGGAAAGGCAGAAAAATGATAATGTGATCCAGACACAAAAAAAAAGAAAGAAAGAAACAAATGAAATCTGGATAAAGAGGAATGTGATGATAAGCATCTTTTAAACCTAATGTTACCAGAAAACTTAAATGAGGAAGAAGAGGTTACAGTATGTGAAGTGACAACATTTTGAACTTGGGCACTATCACAAATTGGTTTAGGAAAGAAAGATCCTGAACTGGTTTCCAAACATTTTCTTTCTTTGGCACTAAAACATCCTTGAATGAAAACCTTTATGAAACTAAGAAAGAGGAACTAACATTATTACTCCTGAGATAACATATACTGAAGGACGGGGAAATAGAACAGTCTGGTGGGTGAAGAATTACCCCATGAAATGAAGGATTTTTCTCCCACTGCCAGGGTAACTTTGATGAATGATTTTCAGAAACCAGTTGTCTGAAACTATCTGTTGCCAAAGAGAGAAGTGGGGTTTCAGACCTTCTTGAAGGGAATATGGACTGCAAGGGTGGGAATGGGAGACATGGTTCCTTAAACAGACATTCTGACTTATCAGACTGTCCTTTGTTTTGGGGGAGGGGGTCCTGCCTTCATGTTGGAACCCTCTTGCCATTGCTTTTTAAAACATCTGTTTGCTAGCATTTTGATGAGACTATTGTGTTTCTTGAGAAAACTGGACAAGGAGGTACAGAATTTTCAATTAGAATATTTGGAAAAGAAGGGCTGAAAAACCTGAGAGATTCACTTTATCAGCATACCCCTTTCATCACACTTTTTGATAACCTCTGCAACAGAGGGATAAAAAAATTAATCTCTATCAAAAGGATTATTTAAAATCTAATTTTTCACATCTTCTGTGAGGTTCTGAGAACACAGCCAGGTAAACCTCCTCAAAACAGTATCAGTGGTCACATCCCTGGAAGAAGTATCAAGAGAGTCATGTACACACTTTAAACAATGAGTTGTGACCTGTAAGACTGAAAAAAATGTTAAACAGATTTTCATCACAAGATGAAACTATAGAAAAAACATTCCTCACACTTTCACAATTACTCATAATGAACTTTAACTTATAAGCCTGACAATTCATAATTCTAAAAATCAAAGATGCAGAAAACACATACACTTTTTTCAACAACTTAGTTACTTTCCCATCCCTATCAAAAAGTGTAGGATTAGAATTAACCAGATATTTAACAGCAGTAGGATTAACTAAAGCTATAGCTCCTATGTCAGGTTCAGGAAGAATGTATAAAAACTTAAAAGACTGAGCAACTTTATACAATCTACCTGCCTTTTTAGGCCGACTATCAGGAAAGTTGCAGGCAGCAGAGCACACATCTTCCAGTGTTAGCAGTACTAGGAGAATGGGTGAAGGTTCTGGAAATGCCATTTGTAATGGCTCATAGTATTTTCTGAGGGAATGAGAAACCTCAATATTTTCCCACTGAAAACAATGGCATGTTCTGGAAACAGTCTCAGAGAAAAGGAACCCCCACTGGGAGAATCAGATACCATGTCTCTCAGAAATCTGAGGAGAAAACCCTGTCCCTGTCCCTTCATCTTCCTGTCCAGATTCAAAATCATGAATCACTTCAGGAAAAAAGGCATCCCCTTTTACTTTTATCAGAAATCACCTTACAAGAAGGATCAGTACCCTGAATTAGACCCTGAGCAACATCTACTAAACTACTCCTCTCTAGGGAAATTTGAGAAGGAACAGATACATGTTAAGTTTTTGTTTTCTTTTTGACAAGAAAAATGCAGGCCAACAGGGATGTTTAATGGCAGCAGCAGCTTCCCCAGGGATGGGTACAACATTATAACTGAACATGGAAGACTTCCTCTCACAGGAATGACAAGAGTGGTTCTCTCTCTTACCCACAGAGAGGACCCCAGTAGCCACAGAGGATGTGGCTAACCCACTGTTCACAGTGTTACACAAGAGGGATCCGGGGTAAAAGATGAGTAGTCTGAGAACAGCTTTGGCCACATCAGAGTTACCCACCTACAGCTGAGACAAATTGCTAGCATAATGTGGTAGCAAAGTATGTGTACTTAACTTTTTCTTTTTGTGGATGGAAGATGGACCGACCATGGAACCAGTAGTTTGTTCCATGATAAAGATGAAAATGGTGCCTCTTTCCCAGGAAAAACAAGCAGCACAAGCCAGTAAGAATTTAAAGTTGTAAAAGGTAATTTTTCCCAATAAAAACATAGTTAAAACACTGACATTCAGAGGAACTCAGGAACTGTGTGTGTGTGTGTGTGTGTGTGTGTGTGTGTGTGTGTGTGTGTGTGTGTGTGTCTTACCACTCCCTACTGAAATATCATCACTTGAAATGCCGAATGTTGACAAGCTGGAAACAAAAAAAGAAATGAAAATGCAGGAGAAAAATGAATCTTGATCATTGCTCTTCTCCTTTAAACTTATTTTTTACAGGGGGCAAACCCCTCCCTCCAAACATATATATATTAACTCCGAAATCACCATACCTCACGAAATGGCTCTCTTGGACTTAGTATATGTAAGTCTGTTTTTTGGCCATTCAGTCTCCATGTTTCGAGACTTGCTCTAGCGGGACCTGACATTTCAACTGGTTACAGTTCTTTAACTTAAGTGATATGCTTTTATGATTAGCTCAAATGTTTTTACTGCACTAGGTCTTTCACTGGGAATCCCTATATGTCCATCTACTCAAGGAAGCCCAGTGCAACTGCTTCATTTCAGGACCTATTACTTAAACTGACATTCCCAGAGCAGTTTATTCCCATTAAGTTACAATATAGATAAAACTCTTTCACATCTTCCCTTTTTATGCGTACGTCTATTCCCATTATTCCCCTTAATATTCATTACACCCTTTCTTAACTCTTATGATTTATTGTCCCCAGTCCTCTCTCATTCAGTTTGCTGATGACTCCTCTATTATCTCTTTTGCTGATAACCCTACTGATCTAGTGTCTATCACACAAAAATCATTTAACTTTATTGAATCCTGGCTATCTAATAATCAGCTCATTCTTAACCCAAAAAAACTAAACTTCTCCTTTTCCTCCCAAATCCCTTTACCGTCTGAAATCATCATTTACCATCTCCTCACTGAATAATACTATCCTTTCCCCTGAAAGTCATGCTAAGCTCCTTGGTGTGACCAGAGATGATCAGCTCAAATTTGACTTGCATGTACATCACTTTATTAAGAAAACTCACCAAAAGCTTGGTTTATTGCATAGGAATAAAAGTTTCCTCACCCTGGATGCTAGAATCTCACTCTCCCATGCCTTCCTTCTTCCTAATCTATTTTATGGCTCACAAATCCTAACTAATCTTCAGTCTTCTCTCCTTTTCAAATTAGAATCTACCTATAGTAAAATAGCCAGATTCGCGTCTAACCAGTCTTTCAAATCTCATCATTGTCTAGCTTTGAAAGTCTCTTAACTGGCTAGAGTTTCCTAACCAACTCTTATTTTCTCGACTTCGAGTTATTCATTCTATACTGAACAAACCCAACAAATGCCCTAGTCTCTCAGCACTCATCTTTCTTTACACCCACCTTGATCTCCCAAAAGTTCTGATCAACATCTACTTTAAATTTATAAACCTAATAAATCTATTGGACACTATCTCTTCAGCTCTTCTCTTGCCTCCCATTGGAATAAACTTCCTCTATCCTTGAGAAATATCTCAAATGTCCATGAATTAAAAAAAAAACACTAAAATTGCATCTTAACAGTATCTGGTCTTGTCCCTGTAATCATCCTACTTGAGCTCCTTCCCTACTCTACCTCTGCTTCCTTCCTACTATCATTCTATTGCTTGTCTCCAACTTTCTCTATCGCCTTACTCCTTTCTTATAGATATTAGATATTTTTATTACTGCTGATATTGTTCATTTTTGTAAATATTTGTCTTTTACTGTATCTCACTGTAATTTTACTATTGCCTATGTGGAGTTTTTCTCCCTGGGCCTCCACTGAAAAAGGGTTAGACCCAGTTGGATCATCCCGGTTAACAAATGTCAAATAAATAAATAAAATAAATGTATTTATTATTACTTATTTGACATTTGTTGACCAGGTATGTCTGACTGAGCCTGAGCCCTTATTGAGGCTATACAAGCATAGAAAACAATTATTAATCAAAATAACACAGGTAGCTATTGTATGCAGACAAACAGTATACTCCATTACAAACTGTACACTTAGAATGAGTAGACATTCAGAGAGGATGACAAGTACAAATGGAACAAAAAAAAGTTTAAATGTAGTAGATACACGAACAGGTAAAAACAAAGTCAGTGATACAGAAATAAGAGAAGGGATACAAGCTAGTGAAGCAGTATTGAGCAGTTGTTAGAGAGAACAATGAGAATAAGGGTAGGAGAAGAAAAAGAGAGAGTTAAGTTATGTTGGTTTTTTGCAAGGACATGTCCAGGAGTTCAGTCAGTAATCTTTTTGAGCCTTTTTGAATTCATAAGCATTGGATATCATTCTGATGGACAAAGGTAGTTTGTTCCAAGACTGGGCAATACCGTAGCTAAAAAGATGTTGACCAATTGTTCTTTTGGGCTTGTAAATTTCCATGGAGTGGTAGTCACAGCTTCAAAGGGTTCGAGTAGGAGTATAGAGAGAGATGAGGGAAAAGATGCCAGGGCAGGAGGTATATTTTTTGAGGATGGAGTGAATGATAAAGGAAGATAGATAGAGGAAGTAGGAGATGATGGGGGAACTCCAGCCAGTTAAGAGATTTGAGAGAGAGGCAGTGGTGGGAGTTGAAGGACTGGTTTGTAACAAACCTTGCTACTTTACTGTAAGTGATTTCAAGCTTAGTTTTTAGAGAGGATTGCACATTAGTTAAGATCTGTTTGCCATAAAAAGACTGGGAAGAAGGTAGGCATAGGCTTGAGAGAGTCTGGAGTTTTTGGTGAGGAATTTCTTATTTCTGTACAGTAAGCCAAGTTTTTGGTGTGTCTTCTTTATGCAATGATGGACGTGTAGGTCAAATTTGAGCTGACCATTAATGACAACACCCAGGGGTTTGGTGTGTGTTTTCACATTAATGACAGTACTGTTAAGAGATGTGATAGAAAAAGGTTTAAGATGAGTGATAGATTTTGGGAGGAATAGGCGAAGTATGGGGTTTATTTTTGGATTGAGTAAGAGTTGGTTATCAGTAAGCCAGTTTTCACCAAAGTTGAAAGAATTTTGGGTTATGCTGTGTAGGTCAGACAGATTATCAGAAGTGGAGATGATTGTGGAGTCATCAGCATATTGTAAGAGAGAAATAGGAGGTATAGAGGCAGTTTGTAAAGGTGTTCAATAATAAAGTGCCTAGAATGGAGCCTTGGGGAACTCCCATCTGGATGGGGAGAAAAGAAGAGGAGGAAGAGAGCCATTTTACAGACTACTGTCTGCCAGAGAGGTAGCTAGAGAACCACGAGATAGATGAACTAAAGAGACCAAGATCTGAGAGTATGGAAAGGAGCTTTGGGTGAGAAACAGTGTCAAATGGTTTAGAAATATCAAGAGAGAGACAGGAAACAAGTTTGTTATTGTCTCTAGCTTGAGGGATCATTTGTGTAGAGGAAATCAGGACAGCAGTTGTTCTGTGGTTAGGGTGAAAGCAGTGTTGGGTTGAAGTGATAAGATTTTTTGAAGGAGACTGGTCAAGAGTTGCTTGTGAATGCATTTTTCTAGTAACTTAGAGAGGGGAGACAGGATAGCTAGAGGCCGGAAGTTTGACAGTTCAGTAGAGTGACCTCAATTGTGGACAAGTATGGCAAAATTGTTTCCAGATTGTGGAGACAGTAGATTCAAGGATTGATCAGTTAATAAGGATGGAGATGGGATAGGCCATAGAGTTAGTGGCAATCTTTAGGAAAAGGGGAAGTAGATTATCTACAGAGGGAGAGCATGGCTTTAGGTTGCAAACCAGAGTTTCTATGTAGTTAGAGGGAACAGGTTTGAGTGAGAAGGAGATTTTCTGACTGGGGGGAGGGGTAGGTGAGGTTAGTTTACTGACAGAATCGATAAGTAGAAGTTAAGTATGGTGGCGGTTTCAAGGGGAGTGTTGTTAGGGCGGGTTAGGTGTACAAAGGTTGCCAGGATGGAGGATACTGTTTATAGTATTCCAAAATTTTTTGGTGTTGCTTTGATGGCTTGTCTAGGGTTTTAAGTAGAAACTTTTCTTATCATTGTTAACATAATTTTTAGTTAGATTTTGAAGTTCTTTACAGGTTTGGTGATAAACGGGGGATTTTGTTTTAAGCCAGAGTTTCCAAGCATTGCCCCTCTTGAGTATAAGTGAGCAAGTATAGCCAAAGTGGAAAGAGAGATTTTAGAGAAGATAAGACAGTGTTTGTATTTATGAGGCCTAGTTTGCGGACTGGAGTATCTCTGAATACAATCTGGGGAGTGGTCACTTTTGGAATTAGGCAGCGTTTTTCGGTGATGGTACAGGTCAGGATTGGATACCAGGATCTAGTCAAGAATAGAGCTAGAGTTGGTTGGCTTGCTGAAATGAGTGGGAGCAGAGATGAGTTGGGTGAAGCCATGTAGATTAATACTATATCTGGGGGAGTTAGAGGTAAAGGATTGCCAACTGATATTGACATCACCAAATAAAGTAGTTTCACTGGGTATGTTGTATACGATCCAGGAGAGAATATGTTCCAAAATTCCTCTGCTTCCATGTCCATTCCTTATTTAACCCTATCTTGCCAGTTAATGTAATTATTTTTCTTCTACTACCTTCACATTTCTATATGCTGACTGACTGAGGCTTCTTTTTTGGGGATAAACTCTTGGCTAGGCTTGTAAGGGACCCACGGCCATTAGCCTAGTAACCTCCTATGATTCTATGATACAGCTTTCACCAGCACTTAATATAAATTTTTGTATTACTTTAAAATATGCATAGAGAGCATTTTTGTACTTCTCCTAATCTATTATCTCAGAAGTATTTATGCACCATTCATTTGTCTACCTTGTTTTTGCATTAGCTGAGCCTTAAATTGGTCCATATGCATAAGTGCTCTGGTCTGCTTCAAAAAAATAATGGTATTTAAGTAAGGATGAGTGAAACAATTTTTTTTTGATTGTGTGCTGAAGAATGAACTGTCTTCTGAAAACTAATCAAATAAAGATTTATCCTTTTATATTTGGCATTGTGGATTCTTAGCATTTCATTTTATTGTAATAAAAATGTTTCATTTTCATGTACTAGAAACTTCATAAGAACAAAGACAACAGATGAACACGGTCAGTTACATATACTGTGGCAAAAGCAAGTCAATATTGTTTTAATGGTTTTGGTTTCAGAAATGGTTTAATGGATGCCAATTCATTAATCCCTGGGAACTTAGTCTAAAGCACGTAAAACCTGACATGTATATTCTCTAAATTCAATTCTAGTTTCAGTGTTTCCCCTATCTTATTAGATCCAACAACTTCTAATATTTGAAACTTAAAAACAGAAGAGTTATCATTAAATTAATGTAAAACGTGTCTAGATAGCTTTATTTCAGAGTTCATACATAAAAAGCTGCTAATGGAAGAACAACTTGCAAGAAACTCTGCAAAACTAGCATTATAGTATACATAACTTTTAAACTCAGATACATGCCTGCTTATGGGTTATACAAATGTATTACTTACCTTAACAATACAACATACACTACAACTTAAACATTTACATTCGTCCTTGCTATTAAAAAGAATATTATTACAAACAATGGTGTTAGAACTCTCCAACAGGTGTTTAAAATACTAGTTTTTCTTAAAAGTATACATTGGTTTAGGTCCAGCATTTATGGTAAATTCAGCGGCTGGCAGGAAAGACCTCCAATTATCATTTTCTCAGATAATGAACCTGCATTGTTTTCTAAACAGCTTTTATTTGTACCTCATAACTGAGTAAAGAAAATGGCATTTGTGATTGAACTTTAAGTGGGAACTCTGGTAATTTAAACAACACTATTGCAAAACATTTTTGTAATTAAAGAGTGGTAAATAGGAACATTCAGAGTTGTGTTTCTGGTGCTAGTTTCCTTTACTTGTCTACTATATTTAAATCTGACATATATAATATCATGGGTATGATTAACAGCATTTGGTGATTCTGCTTGTAACCTTTGAGGTTGTTCTGATTGTTGGAGCTAAAGCAAAGTACACTTCTAAAAGAAGCAATACTTTTTAAAGAATTACTGACAGTAGTTCTACTACCAGTACTTCTAATGATATTGACTTTAATATGAAAGATGCATACTGATGTTTTAATTGTGGTAGATACAGTGCTATTACTGCAGCTCAAGAATATGCACAGCACAGAAGTGATGTATGTAAATTCAAATGTTATGCAGACTGTAATATTAGAGGTACTGAGTACCTTCCATTTTGCTTCTACTGAGCAACTTCTTATACAGGGAAGACTAAAAGAAAGTTTATAAAAGGAGATTTGTTTTTAAATCTTTTAATCAGGTATACCCCCACTAGGCACAAATACATATTCTCTAGGATTACATGGAAGTACTGTCTGGTAAAGTGACTTATCAGAATTGTACAGTGGACAAATGGAGACTGCGAGAATCAAACCTGTGATTACAGGATGACACTCATTGGCAGCTCACAGCTTTAGTCTCCTGTACCAAATTCCTAGACTTAAACCAGACTTATGAAACACTGGAATGATATCAAGATGAAGGTTTTAACCAATGCTACATATAAAACATATTTAGTTCCATTTAAAAATCTTTGTTTTGAGTTACAGTTTTAGAAATAGAAGGGTACAACATGAGAAGTGAAGACTTTGAAACTAAACTTGAATTCACAGGATACACACAAGGAAGACTTTACTTGCTCCAGATTAACATCACAAGGCGTAGTGGACAATGACAGTCACAATTCATTCATGCTTAGTGCTGACAAAGCAGTATTCTTCATCTTCACACCTGAATTGCTAGTTCTGTGGCTGCCTTGTCTCATTCCAGCCTACAGAGCTTGAAAAGTAGAACACAAACAGCACTATTGTTTTAACATGACTTAATCAGGGTACTGAATTTGCAACAAAACCAATCTTAAACTGTGTGCTAGGCCAGTACTACCACTGGCATCCGAGTGTCAGAAATCTGCACTATGCCAATTTTAACAAAAAAAAACAAAACAAATGACAGTCTCTGGTACCTATTTTTAGGTTGACATTTATATCCTTATGTTTTGGCCTCTCTGATCATAATGGCTCCAAAAATTAAACACTTTCTTACATCAAATACCTAGAAATGGCCAATAAATGCACAATGATGAAGGAAAATAAAAACAGAGGTCAATAACATACCCAAACAGTCAAGAACAAGAAGCAGGAGGACCATGAACTAGAAATATTTTCCACCTACACATATGACTTCCTAGCAGCAGTCTTTTAGCTTCCTTGACACCTGTTGCACATCCTCAGTAAAAAAAGAGCTTAAAAAGTATAAAAATTCTAACATTCTGGCAGTTAACTGAAGATCTTTCAGGCCGGGGTGTATCAAACAGCCCTTGACTTGGGTGAGTAAATCCAGATTGTAGGGAAGCCTGTAGTAACTGTCCTTGGCCAGTTTCAAAAGGAGGAGGAACCAATATTGCCTGGGACAAAATCCACCACAGTTTCTGGGGAGTCCATCTGGATCCTTGGAAGAATGACATCAATGGAGCATCTGTCTTCTGGGCCTGTTTGCAAGGAATCTTGGAGCAGAATTTCTTATGTTGTCTGTTCTGTGAGAGGATAAACAGATCTACTTGAGATGTTCACCACAGTTGGACCAATTCTTGGAAGACTATAGAATGAAGTTTCCATTTGTAAGAGAATGTCCTGGTGCTTCTTAGCTTGTCTGCTACAAAGTTATGCTATGACAGTATGTATGAAGCCTGAAGAGTCACACTAAGCTGAGTTCCTATCTCACAGGCTATCATAGCAAGTCTGCAAAGTGGGTACGATCTGCTTCCCCTTGTATGTTTAAGTACCACATAACTGTGGTGTTGTTTGTAAAAACTTGCAACGGTCCTGGATACCAGAGACGATTTAGGCTGTCAAGGCATTTATAACTACCATCATCTCTTTGACATTTATAGGTTCACATGTTCATACTAGGCTATCTGTCCTACGGCATTTATAAGCCTAGCCAGAGTGTGTTTGGCTTTCACCACCCATTTTAAATGAATTTTGCTATGCCCTTTTTCGAGGTTAGTATACTGTGCCTCTGTCTAACAGTGACACAGAAGTGATACCCTGGGTAAACCTACTATCTCCCATCCACTCATCAAGATTCCTCTTGAAGAGAGTCAATGAGGGACTCTGCCTAACCTGGACTGGGATTTTATTCCAGAGTGAAGGGAGCCTCTGGGTTATGAATCTGTCCCTCCAGCATGTCCTATTTATTTTAGTGTTGAGGTTCAAGTCTCTCGAGTGCGTAGCTCGATGGGATTTGGATTTTCTGAGGTGCAGCATGTCCATTAATTCCGGGTTGGACATGGCCTTATATGTCAGGCACAGATCGCCTCTGAGCAGGCTGTATGCCACTGAGTAGAGCTGGAGTTTCTTTAACCGGGCAGCATATGGCATCTGTTTGAGCCCTTTGATCCTCTTGGTGAGGTACTTTTGGGGTCTTTCCAGTTGCTGCAGGTGTCTGGTAAGGTACATCCCAAAAGGGGCATTGTACTCAATTATGGGCCTGATGAGGGATGAGTAAAGAGGCATGATGACCTCCCCTGATCTAGATGTGAATCCCTTCATGATTAGGTGGGCTATATAAAATGCTTTTCTAACCACTTTGGCCACGTGGTTGCCAAATGAGAGCTTGCTATCAACTTGGGTCCCCAGGTCCCTAATGACTTCTTCCGTACTTAATGGATTACCACCTATGTGGTAATTTGTGGGCACTTTGTTTTTGCCAAAGGGGATGACTATACACTTTCTGGCATTTAGCTTGAGGCTATGGCTCTGGCACCAGTTGTCTGTTTCTATGAGGCCCTTTTTTAGGATGCTTGTGTCGGCTGGAGAGTCGATTATGGCGCCCAGTTTGCAGTCATCTGCGAACTTGGTCAACCACAGTCCTTCCGTGTTAGCCTGTACCTCAGAGAAATATATACCGAACAAGAGAGGTCCCAGGACTGAGCCTTGTTTGATGCCACTTGTAACTGGTTTGGAGTCTGAGATGGCTCCAGCAATTCTAACCATGTGGGTTCTGTCCTTGAGCCAGTTTGCAACCCATCTAGTGACATAGGGGTTTATATTTAAGCTGGTGAGCTTATCTATAATGCCCGAGTGGGGTATTGTATCAAAGGCTTTTGCAAGGTCCAGGTAGGCTGTGTGGACCACCTTCCCCTCGTCAATGGCCTTGGCGACTGTTTCAAAGAAATCGACTAGGTTTAAGAGGCAGGATCTCCCCTTAACAAAGCCGAACTGGGTAGGATCCAGTGTCTGTAGGTCCCCAATATCTTTATTTATGAGGTCCATGATGATCCTTTCCATAGCTTTGCAGACCAAGCTAGTCAGGCTTATGGGGCGATAGTTTCCAGGATCCGTTGAGGCACCACCTTTGTGGAGAGGGACCACTGTTGCTGTACGCCACTCTTTGGGTACATATCCTGTAGTAAGGCTGAGATTGAACAGTAGTTTTATGTTTGGGTTTAGTTCTTCTTGGAGTTCATGTAGGATGCAGCCCGGGACACCATCTGGTCCCATTGATGCTGTGTTTTTTGCTTTGGAGAGGGTGGCTCTTACCTAGCATCTGAGATGTCAGGGGGGCAGCACTCTGCTGGGATAGATATTTGCCCTTTTGGTGGGAAGGGGAGAAGTTTGCGCTGAACCTGTCAGCTAGGATGTTGGCAATGTCTGTGGGTTCGTGTATTTTTGCCATTTTGGACTAATTCTGAGCATATCTGGGAATTCCCACCCAGGTTCCTAACATAACTAAAGAAAGCCTTGTGATTATCCTTAGTGTCCTGTGCAATTTTTCTCTCAATGCTGGCCTTAGACGATTTTATGAGTGCCCGTAGTTTTTTGCTAATACTGATCAGAGATGCCTTCCCTTTTTGGGATTTTGCTCTATCATGTAGTAGCTTCCTCCTTCTATTGTATAGTTTGTTTATGGCTGGGGTCCACCAAACAGGACGCCTAACTTTGGAGGATTGGGTCTTGGTTTTATTTGGGATTGCATGATCCATGCATTCCTGAAGGTGTTCATAGAATGCGTTTATAAAGGATTCTGCGGTCTGGGCCGTATTTGCCACAGGCCCGGGGGCTTTCAAAGATTCCACCTCGGTTTTGAGGAGTGTGAAATTTGCTTTAAAGAAGTTTTTCACTGTGGTTTTCTGGGCAGGGGCTGGGGTCGGGATGTGACTATCTAGTGAGATTAGTTTATGGTCTGATCTTACCAGTGAGGGATACACTTCTGGTCTGGAGCATAGAGTCCCCATGTTGGTGATGATCAGGTCCAGTATGTTTTCCCCTCTTGTGGGAGTGGCAACAAGTTGTTCCATAGCATTTGAGTTTAAAATTCTAGGAACCTTTGGGCTTGGGTGTTGGAGCTAGAGTAATGCTCCCAGTCTATGTTAGGGTAGTTGAAGTCGCCCAATATAATTGTGTTTGGGGAGACCTTCATATTTTCCAGTGTTCTCAGGAAGGCCGAGTGGGGTTCCTGGGTTTGGGAGGGTGGTCTGTAGCAGGCTATAAACTGGAAGGCAGTTTTACCCACTGTTAGTTGCACATGGATAGTCTCTGATGCTTCGTGCTGTTCCACCAACCTGGAGGTGTGGGTATCTTTGACGAATATTGATACCCCCCCTCCTTTTGTGGTTCGGTCCAAGTTTTGGGGCCGAAAAACATGGTATGAGGTATAACCTGGTAGTGCTGGGGTGCTCTCGGGAGCCTTGAACCAGGTTTCTGTTACTGCACAGATATCGATGTTCTCCATGATAAGGAAAGTTTCGAGTGCGTGCATCTAGAGGTTTAGACTTCTGGCGTTGAGTAGCATTACTCTTAGTTTCTTATCCCTTGTGATACCTATGGAGGTGGGTTTGTCTTTTGAGCCTTGCCTAAAAAAGGTACTATGGGGGTGGCAAGAGCCTTTGCCAATATCCGAAAGCCCAGGGGTGACAGGTGCAAGCCATCCCTAGCGAAGCATCGTGGCTTGTCGAGCATGTCATCCCAGGCAGACAGGCATTGGATCCCCTTTGAATGACACCAGTACTTAAGCCAATTGTTGAAATTGATCATCTTGTCTTCATATTGTGGCATCATTCTTGGTGAGGGTAAGATGCTACTCAAGGTCAGGGCCATACCGGCCTGGGCTACATGCTCAGAGAGCTCCTCTATGTCTCTTTTCATGCAGTCCAGGGAGGTACGGCTCAGGTCATTCACACCAGCATGGACAATGACTGAGTCATATTTGTACTTGCCTTGGAGTGACCTGAGTGCTTGTGTTATGTGGCGGATCTAGCGCCCGACAGGCAGCTCACCGTGACCTTCTCCTTGTTCAGCCTGGTGAGCGGGACATCAGTGTGGCTGACGATAGTGTCACTTATTACAAGTGTATCAGGTGTGTCCTTTGGTCTATTGTGTTTACTCCCAGACCTTACACTTTTACTCCTTTGGAAGCCATTCCCCACACTAGGTCACAAGCATCTGGTGTAACAAACTGAAGAAAAGGTGGAAAGGAGCATGGAAGACCTGTATTCCTACAGAAAGGGCAGCTCTGTAAGTAAACGTACTACAACAGTAGCTGTTCAACCGATCACTGCTGCATTAGAGTTAGCTATATAGATTACATCCTGCCAAGGACACAACAGTCGGACAGTTTCCAAAGCTTCAGGGCAAATTTCATGTGCCTAAACTGCCAAGCCCTTCAGAGCTTTCATGCCAACAGAGAGACAAAGGCTGAGCTCTGAAAGGTCAATGCCAGGAACAACAGAAAGTTAATGTCCACACCCTGGCATAAACAACACACCAAAAAAAACAAAGGGGAGATCAGATACTGCAGCAGTGATCATTCAAACTACTATAACAAAAAGTTTACTTACACAACTGTACTATGTTCACCATACAGATAACTGCTGTAGTAGCCTTAGCTATATGGGTAGATTACCCTACCTAACTACATTTGGAAGACGGAAGAAGAAGGGTCCAGGAGCCCCTGGAGAATGATTAAGCTTATACTGCTTTGTAAAAGTATGTACAGCAGACCAAGTTGCTGGTTTTAAAATACTTCTAGAATCCAGCCCTTTTCAGAAGCCATAAATGAAGCCAATGCCCTGGTAGAGTGGGCTTTGACCATGCCTAGAATAATTTTGTTGTGGTGAGTATAGGTAATAGCCTTGTACAACCATTTGCAAAGTTTGCTTTGACACAGGTTACCCCTTATTCTTACCATCACAAAAAATGAACAACTGATCTAAAGATCTAAAAGTGTTAGCTCTGTCATGATAGTACCGGAATTGTCTGTGGGCATCCAAGGTATGGAGTATCCATTCACCCTCATTTTTAGGTACAGGAAAAAAAGGGGGGATGGATGGTTTGGCTTAAAGAAAACTTGGATACCAGTTTAGGCATAAAAGGATTAGTTCTCAAAGACAACCTGTCTCTGTGACAGAAGAGACAGGGATGACACACCATAAGAGCTTGCAACTCAGATACTCTTCTTGCACAGAAAAGTGCAATCAGTAAAACTGTTTTCCATGTTAAAAACTTCAAGTCAGCTAGATTAGCCGATTCAAGTACGCAAGTATTAGTTCTCTAACACAAAAAATTAAGATCCCAAGGAGAAGCCACTGGTTTTCTTTAAGGTCTGTTATGCAAAACTCCTTTCAAAAACATTTTAACATGAGAATGCATTGAAAGAGGAGGATCCACAGGGAGACCAGCTGAAATGTCCATAAATGAACCTGGATGGAGGAGTAAGAAAGGCCTTAGGATTGTAAATCACAGATATTAAAAAAAAAAAAACAGAACAGCTAGCCCTGAATGGGTGCAGCTTATGTTGTTGCCATCAAACGGAAAACCTTTTCCATTTACTAATATATGATCCTGTAGCAGTAGGCATTCTTGCCTCCACTGGTACCTGATGCACGTCCTCAGTAATCATGTGCCTAAAGGGAATTAACACCCTATCATCCAGGCAGTTAGCTGAAGATGATTTGGGAAGAGGATGTATCAAACATCCTTGATCTTGTGTGAGCAGATCCATTCTATAAGGCAACTTGTGGTAACTGCCCCTGGCTATTTTCAAAAGAAGGGAGAAACGCTGCTGCTTTTGCCAGAAGGGAGTCACCACATGAGAGAGCATGAGGAAGACCTTCTGAATAATCAGAAGTTCTCTGGATATCAGTGGAAAGTGTGGAAAAGCATACAGGAACATTCCTGTCCAAGGAAAAGAAAAGGCATCTGTCTTTCAGGTCATTTTTCATGGAGGCCTTGCCAGTTGATTTTTCAGAGAGGAGGCAAACAGGCCCACTTGAGGAACTGATAACTAACTAATTCAAGTAGTCAGCTTAGGACTGGAGATAATACAGTAAAGACAGCTTTGTATACAAAATAATAATGTTGATGTAATGCTGTACAAGTTCAAACCAATAGTTAGCAAAAAATAATACAAACATTTATTTAAATTCCATCAACACGAACCATAGTTGAGTGCTTTCATCCTATATCTCGGAACTTCCTGAGAACTACCAAATAATGATGTAATTTCCTTTTATACTTAAAATTCAAACCCCTTATTAAGTAAATTGAATAACTGAACAAACAGATGATTAAGCAAAACATATTACGATGTTAGCATCAGGATCTAAGTGCTAAAAACTGGATCTAAGTGCTAAAAACTATCAGTTGAAAAACAAAATACAAAGTATAAAACACATCACAGAAGAAATAAAACATGTAATTATAAAAGTGAAAAATGACAAATAATTGTAAAATCCTGTGACCACCTTCTTAAAAAAAATCATAGTTTGGTGACCTTAAGTTAAATACAGGCTTAATCCATATACATTCAATGATCCCAGTGGGAAACTAACATTTGTTCTTAGCTGCCATAATAATTCCTGATGTTTCCATCTTAATTCCCATTCTCTCGGTCTCTCGGGTTGAGTAAAACCCTTTCAATTCTGGAGAACTTAAAGTGTTCAAATCCTGGACATCAACTAAATATTTATAAAGGGCACTGTTAGTATTTTGGGTAGATATATTGTATATATGTTTATATACCCTCTTCCTGAGGGGGTCTATATTAGTTTGTCGAAAACTAACTTCAGCAAACGGCCATTCATCGAACATACATCAGTGAAGGGCCATTCATCGAACGTTCACATCAGTGAACGTTTTTCACAGGTCAGTGAGTTACTTGGCCAGCATTAGGAAAAATGCCCTTTTCCCCACTGTAGTGCGATCCCGGAGTTGGTATATATATATATATATATATATATATATATATATATATATATATATATATATATATATATATATATATATATATATATAAGTAAGGAGGGTGTGGTGGTTGTTGTCCCCCTTGGTGAGTTTGATATACTGCTGTGTGTGTAATGGTCGATATGTTGGCCAAGTAACTCACTACCCTGGGAAATACATTCACTGATGTGAACGTTCGATGAATGCCCATTCGTTGATTTATGTTCGATGAATGGCCATTTGCTGAAGTTAGTTTTCAATTAAGCATATACACCCCTTCCTGACGGCTTTTTCTGTCTTCCCAATATAAAATGAAGGGCATTGGGTACATTTTGCTATATAAATCACAGGTCTCTGCAAGTTTTATAACAAAAAAAGAAGTTATGTACTCACTAACATTGCATCCGAGTAGTTGTACTTCATTTGTCTTCAACCTATGGGTTACAAATCCATATTGGATCTGTCACCGCTGCATTTCCAGCATCTGAGCCGATCTCCAAGCTCTTCCCCTCACCCATAATGCACCATGTCTCCTTCCTCTCTTCAGATCAAGTTTCCTGCCAAAAACACCACACATTCCCGACCTAGTAATACCTTGCCACAAATGGTAACCCGAAATTCCTGAGCCCAGTATGACTAAGGACATTCCTGATGTAACCATCTCCATATATGGTCAGCATCACAGTGACGTAGGGGGAAGGAGGGGGAGGACGGCTGAAGACAAATGATGTACAACTACTCTGATGGAGCATTATGGTGAGTACATATCTTCTTTATCTGAAGTAGTTGAGTTAATTTGGTCTTCAACCTATGGGACAGAGTCCCCAGCTACCAGACACCTGGGTGGCCCAAATGGAAGGATATTCCGGAGAACTGCAGAGCCAAAGGATGCCTTGTTCCTGGATACAATATCAGTAGCATCATAAGAACATTGAAAGGCATGTTTAATTACACGAGAGGCAGGCACAAAGGAGGCAATGAAGGAAGTTTTCGCCTTAGAAGAGGGAGGGCTAACAGTTAACTTTTTCATGTTCTCAAAGGACAGAAATAAAAACTTTAACATATGAGTCTGGCAATTTAAAATTCTGAATGTGAAAGTGCAAGCAGAATAAAATTTCCTCCTAAATTTTTTAGAAGAGAAGCTGCTGTTAAAAAGGGATAATTAATACAGCATACAAAATACTGCACTATAACTATAGGAATCAATCACAGAAGCTTAGAAAAGATTGGGAAGAGGGACTTGATAAGCAATTCACAAGTTAACAATGGGAAGATTATGCAACAAAGTCTAGAAGATTTAGGCACTCTAAAAGCACAATCCTGTGTAACAGAGTCAAGGAGGATTTTTGAACATTTATGTGGAAGCCCATGCTGGTAAGGAGTGAATAAACCCAAGTTACAGACTTCTGACATATGTCAAAAGACTGCAAAGATCAATAAGCCATCTAAATTAGGGCAAATGTGAATGCCTTGAAGTCTACAATGAGCTATACCTGGAGCTAGACATTTAATAAACACTCTAGGAGCTGTAGTTAACTCAAAGGGTAATGCACAGAATTGATAATGTGACCTAGACACAGAATCTAAGAAATTTTCTGAAGTCTGTGGCTATCAGAATGTTATGATTAGCATCTTGTAGATCTAATGTAACCATAAAACCCAGAAGATGAATGTCTGCTAGCAGGCTCTGAAGGGTCCACATTTTGAATTTTAGTACTTTCACAAAAGCGGTTGAGAAAGGAAAGATCCAGAACTCGTCTCTAGGAAAGCTCGCTCTTTGAAATCAGAAGCATTCTGGAGTAGAAGCCTTCCTCCCTTTGGTCTAAAGACACTGGGTAGTATGATTCCCAGGGTAAGCTTATGTTGAAGAACCTGAGGAAATAACTGGTTTGGAGGGTAGGGAGAAATTCCCCTGAAATAAGGCAAGTGTATCTTGTGCCAAGTATAACTCTCCTTGACCAGTATTAGTACCCACGAGTCTGTAGCAATCTGTTGCTAAAGGGAAAGATTGACAGCAAGTCTAGTGGAGAGACTTAGAGACGTAGGGACAGGAGGGAAGGAGGAGAGAATGCTGATATTCCGAAAGGATGCCTGTTTTTATTGTTCCCCTCCTGCCATCTCTTTTTTGTTCTCAGTTTGTCAGAAAATGGCAGGGATTGACTACTTTGCCTTAAAAACAGAGGGTTTATAAGATTTATAACGTAGAGTTAAAAAAATTTAGTAACTCACTGAATTAATTTCCCACTGTCATCAAACTGTTTGCAAACCTGTGTAGCAGCAGGGCAAAACAAAACCTCCTTGTCTATTGCAGAATTTGAAATCCCAGACTTTACTTCATCAAAAAAACGTTGAGTACATACATAGGAACATCTTCTCAAAAAGTAGCAGCAGTAGTGGCCCTAAGCACAGTATCTGCACTATTATACACACTCTTCAAAGAATGTTTACATACCTAAGACAGGTTAGAAATTGTAGGATTCCAACAGGACACAACCTCCTGAATTAAATGAGGCAGACACAAGCTGTTAATACCTGACAGAATAAATTAAAGAAGAAAATTCTCTTATGAAATCTAATGTCTTCCATGCATGTCCACAGCAGAACGGTTGGCATTAATAAGTGTTCTGCCTTTTTTGAGGACTGAAGGCTAAGGGTCAGGGTTACTGCAGGCAGCATTTAACACATCTTCCAAGGCTGGTATAATAGGAGGAAATGTTGTAGCTTGAGGTAAATCTACTTGCAGCATATACTGATATCTCCTTAGTTTAGGAGGAAACAATACACAATTCATCCTGAATTAGCCTCAAAAACAGAAGACTCTTCTAATGAAATTGGAAAGGTCAAATGTTCCTCTGAATCAGAACCTTGGACCTGAGCATCAGACAAAAAAGCCTTATCTCTGTCTATGTCAAAATCCTCTGATATATCTTCCTTAGGAATATACTCCATTAGGTAATCATCTGGAATGGATTTCTGCTCCCCAAGACAGAAAGCATACAATAAACTCCTTGCTAAGGAAAGAAAATAATCCTTATGAGCAGATATAATTTATCTTTGGCTGAGCAATGTCTAAACATTTTTAAGGATATTCCTAGAAGATCAACTGAGAGATGACACTACATCTCAGGAAAGAGGTTTCTTTCCCAGGCCCCTCCAAGAAGAACCTCCTAGACTTAAAAAAGATGATACACAATGCCCAGACTGGACACTGAAATAGCAGAAGAAGAAATGGCTAATCCATGGTCCATGGTGGCAGAAGGGACTACACTAGAAGAATCCAGAGAAACCAGTGAGTGGTCTAAAGAATAACAAATGACCACTGAAGAGTCCCTCATCAGTAGCTGAGGTGCTGATATAGGCAAGGGCTCCTACCCCCCCTTATTTTTAGGTAAGGGGGAGAAGAATCACAACAAAAACCACACTGAAAACGGGAATGGATGGAATAAACGTCCTTTATTGCAAAACATACACCAGTATTGAGCTCTTTCGTCCCAAAGAACTGGAACTTCATCAGAACACAAACACAAGTCTAAAGGATCAGTTTATATAACACTCCCATTCCCATAATTGGTATATCAATTAATAAATCTACCTATCAACAGTTAAAAACAATTTTAAATGAACATCACTGAAACAACTTATTGTAGCTTGTTATATAAAAAGTACTTCAGTTGTACTCCACATCTAAAAACAATCCAAAATCAAAATGTTCATAATGATTGCATAAAAAATATATTCCAAAAAATACATTAAATTTAAATTCTTTCAGCCCTTTCTAATAAAACGGGTGAAATTGACACTATATCATTTAACCTTGAAAGGCTCACCCAGACTCTGCTGCAGTTTGCTGTGAGGGAAAGGTTGGTTTGCTTTTTATTTGTTGTATTCTGTATTGCTTTATTGCCTTTTTCTATTTTGTATACTGTGATTTGTTTTCATTACACTGTGTTTTACTTGTATTCTGCTTTTAACTGCATATTAAAACTTGAAAAGATACCATAGTTCTGGCTCTTGTGAGTCAGACAGAAATTTTTGCTACCCCCCCCCCCCCATTACTGTTGTGTTCTTAAACACCACTGTCTTTCTAGTTGCCTGCCCCTTATGTTAATTTGACCATATATCTAATTTCCTCTCTGTTTTCACTGGTTGGTGTGAGTAAGTGCAAAACTATCATTTTGTGACATCATTCCCCTTCAACGATTTAAATTTATTGGCCATCCTACTGTATTCCATAGTACCAGAATAAAAAAGTGACGACCCCCTTTCAATCTATCTTGCTGTTTTAAAAATAGTGACTCTCCACTAAAACTTAACTTTTTAGACAGGTAAAACTTAAGTTACCTACTTTCACATCTAACTCCTCCAGTGCACACTGCAGTGTTTAGGATAAAATATTTTTTTCATCTCACCTTTAAGCATCTATTGCAAGACCACCAGTTACTGGAGAGCTCACATTCTGCCTCTCGGTCATCATCTTGGGATTAGTGCTTCTGTTTTCTCCTGGTGAGAGAAGGAGTGCAGTTACATTATTTCCTGGAGACTGCTGATCACCAGAAAGCTTAATAACTGCTTTATAGGTGACAGCTTGGAATCTCTGCTTATATTCTGATCCTGGTGCGAGTAGGAGCAGAGTGCATTGATTCCTGACTCTTTCTGGTTGGAGAGTGAGTGTCTGTGCTTAACGTACTTGATTGGTCTGGTTGCTACTCGAGGCATCTACCAGAAAAAGACTACCAGCCTGCAGACCCTTGCAACATTTGGAACAAGACTGTGGATCATAAAACAGGCCGTGGCCTGCTTCTCTTCTTGGGATTGGTGCTAGCATTTTGCTTCTGTTGAGAGAAGAAGCAAAGGAGTACTGTATCTCAACAGAGTGAAGCCGTGCTGAAACCAGCATTAGCAGTAGCCATTCATGCGACTCCCCTCTTTTCATGATTCTTGACAAGCTACTTCTTTATTTTCAGTAAGTACTGCTTGATTTCTTCCTAACTTTAGAATATCTGCCTAAATACTTCATACTTAAATTTTCAGGGTCTTCATATTAGTTTCCCCTCAAGTGCTTGGCAGTGCTCTGTAAAGACTCAGACACTTTGTGACATTTTTCCTGTAAAAGGCTTCAGTACTTAATATATTGAGCTCATATCCAGGCATGTCTAAAGGTCAGTTCTCTGTGCGTTCTCCTGTCAACCTGGTGAACGTGGGTATCCTGAGGCAATGTAGCAATTGCCTCATGTACACAGACAACCCTCTCCTCTTACCTCCCAACACTATGACTTGTGAGAGATGCACACACACACATATATCTATATATATATATATATATATATATATATATATATATATATATACAGCCAAACTGGAAGCCAAGCACTCTCCAGCCAAGACTGGATTAGCCAGTCAAGAGGAGAAGGTTAACACCTGCACCAAGCCACATTCAAGACATAGCCCTCCAGAACTTACACCACCACAAACCTTACATAGTAACACAAAACACACACCTACTTTTGCAGAGGCTGTCAATAAAAATCTGCCCAAACAACAGAGACCTGGACCTGATCATCACCAACATGGGGACACTATGCTCCAGACCAGAAGTGTATCCCTCACTGGTAAGATCAGACCATAAACTAATCTCACTGGATATTCACATCCCGACCCCACCCCCTGCCCAGAAAACCACAGTGAAAAACTTCTCTAAAGCAACTTTCACACGCTTCAAAACCGAGGCGAAATCCTTCAAAGCCCCTGGGCCTGTGGAAAATACAGCCCAGACCGCAGAATCCTTTATAAACGCATTCTATGAACACCTTCAGGAATGCATGGATCATGCAATCCCAAATAAAACCAAGACCCAATCCTCCAAAGGCAGACGTCCTGTCTGGTGGACCCCAGCCATAAACAAACTATACAATAGAAGGAGGAAGCTACTACATGATAGAGCAAAATCCCAAAAAGGGAAGGCATCTCTGATCAGTATTAGCAAAAAACTACGGGCACTCATAAAATCGTCTAAGGCCAGCTTCGAGAGAAAAATTGCACAGGACACTAAGGATAATCACAAGGCTTTCTTTAGTTATGTTAGGAACCTGGGTGGGAATTCCCAGATATGCTCAGAATTAGTCCAAAATGACAAAAAATACACCGAGCCCACAGACATTGCCAACATCCTAGCTGACAGGTTCAGTGCAAACTTCTCCCCCCTCTCTCCACCAAAAGGGCAAATATCAATCGCAACAGAGTGCTGCCCCCCTGACATCTCAGATGCTCAGGTAAGAGCCGCCCTCTCCAAAGCAAAAAACACAGCATCAATGGGACCAGATAGTGTCCCGGGCTGCATCCTACATGAACTCCAAGAAGAGCTAAACCCAAACATAAAACTACTGTTCAATCTTAGCCTTACTGCAGGATATGTACCCAAAGAGTGGCGTACAGCAACAGTGGTCCCTCTCCACAAAGGTGGTGCCTCAACGGATCCTGGAAACTATCGCCCCATAAGCCTGACTAGCTTGGTCTGCAAAGCTATGGAAAGGATCATCATGGACCTCATAAATAAAGATATTGGGGACCTACAGACACTGGATCCTACCCAGTTTGGCTTTGTTAAGGGCAGATCCTGCCTCTTAAACCTGGTCGATTTCTTTGAAACAGTCACCAAGGCCATTGACGAGGTGAAGGTGGTCCACACAGCCTACCTGGACCTCGCAAAAGCCTTCGATACAATACCCCACTCGGGCATTATAGATAAGCTCACCAACTTAAATATAAACCCCTATGTCACTAGATGGGTTGCAAACTGGCTCAAGGACAGAACCCACATGGTTAGAATTGCTGGAGCCATGTCAGACTCCAAACCAGTTACAAGTGGCGTCCCACAAGGCTCAGTCCTGGGACCTCTCTTGTTCTATATATATTTCTCAGCGGTACAGGCCAACACGGAAGGACTGTGGCTGACCAAGTTCACAGATGACTGCAAACTGGGCGCCATAATCAACTCTCCAGCCGACACAAGCATCCTCCAAAATGGCCTCATAGAAACAGACAACTGGTGCCAGAGCCATGGCCTCAAGCTAAACGCCAAAAAGTGTATAGTCATCCCCTTTGGCAAAAACAAAGTGCCCACAAATTACCACATAGGTGGTAATCCATTAAGTACAGAAGAAGTCATTAGGGACCTGGGGACCCAAGTTGATAGCAATCTCTCATTTGACAACCACGTGGCCAAAGTGGTTAGAAAAACATTTTACATAGCCCACCTAATCATGAAGGGATTCACATCTAGATCAGGGAGGTCATCGTGCCTCTTTACTCATCCCTCATCAGGCCCATAATTGAGTACAATGCCCTTTTGGGATGTACCTTACCAGACACCTGCAGCAACTGGAAAGACCCCAAAAGTACCTCACCAAGAGGATCAAAGGGCTCAAACAGATGCCATATGCTGCCCGGTTAAAGAAACTCCAGCTCTACTCAGTGGCATACCGCCTGCTCAGAGGCGATCTGTGCCTGACGTATAAAGCATGTCCAACCCGGAATTAATGGACATGCTGCACCTCAGAAAATCCAAATCCCATCGAGCTATGCTCGAGAGACTTGAACCTCAGCACTGAAATAAATAGGACATGCTGGAGGGACAGATTCATAACCCAGAGGCTCCCTTCACTCTGGAATAAAATCCCAGTCCAGGTTAGGCAGAGTCCCACATTGACTCTCTTCAAGAGGAATCTTGATGAGTGGATGGGAGATCGTAGGTTTACCCCGGCTATCACTTCTGTGTCACTGTTAGACAGAGGCACAGTATACTAACCTCAAAAAAAGGCATAGCAAAATTAATTTAAAATGGGTAGCGAAAGCCAAACACACTCTGGCTAGGCTTATAAATGCCCTAGGGCAGATAGCCTAGTATGAACCTATGAACCTACGAACCTCTGAGGCAGAAACGCAAACAACCAACACATCTCAGCACACACCATGAGACACATAGCTCACATAAACAATGTGCCACTCAACCAAAGCCCATAAGGCAATACAACTTATCCAATACACTAGTCATAGGTGACTCAATAGTAAGGCACACTGATGTCTCACTCACTAGGTTGAATAAGTAGAAAGTTACGGTCAGCTGCCTGTCAGGTGCCAAGATCTGCCACATAACGCATGCACTTAGGTCACTCCACAACAGGTACAAATATGATTCCATCATTGTCCAAGTTGGTGTGAATGACCTGAGACGTACCTCCCTGGACTACGTGAAAAGAGACATAGAAGAGCTCTCAGATCTTGTAGCCCAGGCAGGTATGACCGTAGCTCTGAGTAGCATCCTACTGTCACCCAGAATGATACCATAGTACAAGCAGAAAATGACTGACTACAACAATTGGCTCAGTTTCTAGTGTCATTCTAAGGGGATCCAATATCTGTATGCCTGGGATGACATGATCAACAGACCTCGATGCTTCGATACTAGCCAAGGCTCTTGCCACCCCTATAGTGCCTTTTTTAGGCAATTTTCTGAAGACAAAATTACTACCATTGCAGCTACAAGCAAATGAAATCTGAGGTTTATGCTACTCAATGCTAGAAGTCTAAATCTCAAAATGCACTTGCTCAAAACACTCCTTAAAATGGAGAACATCGACATCTGTGCAGTGACAGAGACCTGGTTCAAGGCTCCAGAGAGCAACCCAGCACTACCAGGCTATAATTCATACCACACCTTACGGCCCCTAAACTTGGACCACAGCACTAAAGGCAGTGGTGTCTCCATATTCATAAAGGATATGCACACCTCCAGACTAGTAGCCCAACATAACGCATCAGAGATACTTCAGGTACAACTAACACTGGGTAAAACTGCAATCCAGATTGTAGCCTGCTATAGACCCCCCACCATGTCCCAAGACTCCCACTCCACATTCCTAAACACAGTGGAAAATATTAGGGTAAACCCAATACCCTTATACTAGGATACTTTAACTACCCCTTCATTAACTGGGAAAATTACTCATGTACCAACGGACTTGCTCAACGTTTTCTGGAATTCATTAACTCCAACGGCCTAGACCAACTCATTCTTACCTCGACCAGGGGTAGAAACATCCTTGACCTGGTCATTACTAACATGGGTGACCATTGCTCTATACCAGTAATCAACTCCTCCATGGTCAGATCTGACCACAAGCTAATTACCATGGATATCCACATCCCACTCTCACCCCCCAAAGGAAACCACCGTAAAAAAATTCTCCAAAGCCAATTCTGGGCTTCTAAAAACAGAGATGGCTAACCTCACGACACCCATGCAAATGGAAAACAGGTGCATGGCTGCTGAATCATACAACAATGCACTGTATGAGGACATACACAAGTGCATGGAACGGGCCATACCAAACAGAATCAAGATGCTCTCCACCAAAAAAAGGAAGCCAATCTGGTTGTCCCCCACCATAAACAAACTCTACAACAGAAGGAAAAAACTGTTGCAGAAAAGGGTGAATTCCCAAGACTGGAAAAACTTCCTGGTTAGCGTCAGCAAAAAACTGAGATTCATCATCAAATCTTCTAAAGCTAGCTACGAAAACAAAATTGCCGCAGATTCTAAAGACAACCACAAGGCATTCTAGAGTTATGTCAAGAATCTACATGGCAATACTCAGATCTGCTCTTAGTTGCAGCAGAATGGCAATACCTATACAGAACCAACTCATATTGCCAACATATTGGCTGACAGGTTCAGTGCGAACTTTACCCCCTTTCACCCCCTAAAGGGCCTATCACAATACCTGAGGAATGCCAAGTCCCTATTATCACAGTTACACAGGTAAAAAACGCACTGTTTAAAGCCAAGAATACAGCTTCCATGGGACCTGATAATATCCTTGGCTGTGTTCTACATGAATTACAAAGTGAATTGGCACCACCCTTTAGTAACCTGTTCAATCACAGCCTCATTTCAGGCTTTGTTCCTACTGAATGGTGCACTGCTACGGTCATCCCACTCCACAAAGGGGGAGCGACTACAGACCCTGGGGACTACCGCCCCATTAGTTTGATGAGTCTGATATGTAAGGCTATGGAGCGCATCATCATGGACCTTATAAATAAGGACATAGGGAATCTCCAAACTCTGGACCCCACACAGTTTGGGTTTGTGAAAGGTAGATCATGCCTTCTCAACCTGATAGACTTCTTCGAGTCTGTCACCAGAGCTGTGGATGAGGGCAAGGTAGTTCACACAGCCTACCTATATCTTGCCAAGGCTTTTGACATCATCCCTCACTCAGGAATCATAGATAGACTCACTAAACTAGGCATAAACCCCTATGTCATAAGATGGATTGTCAACTGTCTCACTGATAGAACCCATACTGTGAAAGTAGGGGACTCCAAATCTGACTACCGACCAGTTACAAGTGGTGTCCCACAGGGATCAGTCCTAAGTCATCTACTTCTCTGAAGTTCAAGCCACCACAAAGGGACTCTGGCTGACCACGTTTGTAGATGACTGCAAACTGGGAGCCATTATTGACTCTCCAACTGATGTAGACATTCTACAAAAAGGCCTCACTGAGACCAATGACTGGTGCCAGAACCATGGCCTTAAGCTCCATGCCAAAAAGTGCACTGTCATTCCCTTTGGGAAAAATTCGGTGCCCATGAAGTACCACATAGGCGGTAGTCCACTAAACACCGAAGGTGTGATAAGAGACATGGAGACACAGGTTGACAGAAACCTCTCCTTTGATAACCACAATGCCACTGTAGTCAAAAAGTACTTCTATGTGGCACATCTCATTACAAAAGGTTTCTCATCCAGGAAGAAAGAGGTCATAATGCCTCTCTACCCGTCCCCCATTAAACCTATTATAGAATACAACACCCCATTTGGTTATGTACCTCACTAGACACCTACAACAACTGGAAAGGCCACAAAAATACCTCATTAAGAGGATCGTAGGCCTTAGACACATGCCCTATATGGACAGACTCAATAAACTCCAGCTATACTCTCTTATCATCTACTTAGAGGAGATCTCTGCTTGACCTACAAAGCCATGTCTGACCTAGAGCTGCTAGATATGCTACACCTAAAGAAATCCCAATCCCTCCATGCCACACACTCCAGAGACCTAAACCTCATTACCACTATAAACAGAACATGCTGGAGGGACAGGTTCCTAACCCAGAGACTTCCCACACTCTGGAACAAACTTCACATTCACGTCAAGCAGTGCACTTCACTGGTCCTCTTTAAGAGAAATCTTGACGAGTGTAAGGGCAATAGGAAGTTCACCCCGGGGATCACTTCAGTGACCTTGCTTGACAGGGGCACTGGGAACTAACTTTGGGCGGCATGATGCCAGGGAATCTTCTTTGGCTAGGTTTATATAGGCTCCAGGGCCATTAGCCTAGTACACACCTATGAACGTAATCCTGGTGGAAACATAGCACCTAAGCGCAGTTGCCAGTGGGTTTCTCTCTTTCTCAATATATTTTTCCAATTATCCCCCTGCTCAATTTTAATGACAACTAATGCTGGAGACTCTTGACAGATGCAAAGAGTCTGTAAAGATAAGACAAGACAATTATCCAAATATGAAAATATATGAAAGCCCTGGAGTCTACAGGAATGACTGGAGCTAGACATTTTGTGAATACTGTTGGTGCAAAGGAGAGTTCAAAAAGTAAGACAAAGAACTGACAATGTGAGCCACACACAACAAATCTTAAGAAATGCCTAAAATCTGAATTCTAAGATGGCTGCACATTAGGTAATAACTTTTTTCTAGCTCTCCCAGTATAACAACAGAAACACAGCGGAGAAGGCCAGTAGACTTGTATTTATGGGTAGATTTCAGCAACTGGCTACTAAGTACATTGCTTGGATGCTAGGAATAAAGAAATACAGAAGAAATGAAAAATAAAATCAGCTACAAAAAAGTGAGGAAGAAACACTTACTGGGGAGAGTTCTGCAGCTGTTCAGTAAAAAGTAATGCAACTTTCAGATATGACTTCCAGTAACCTACAGGAAGATATAAGGCAACTG
Source organism: Protopterus annectens (assembly GCF_019279795.1). NCBI lineage: Eukaryota > Metazoa > Chordata > Ceratodontiformes > Protopteridae > Protopterus > Protopterus annectens. Next base: position 1,851,695,158 of record NC_056726.1, read on the forward strand.
CATACAGATCTGGTTAAAATAAACAAAACACTGATGAAGCATATCAACACAAACAACAAAAGGCAGGAAAAAATCTAATAACCTTTTAACAGATATTCAGATGAGATGATAAAGCTGCAAAAATCAGAGGTCGAAATAAAGAAAAGGCTGCCTAAATATAAGACTGCTCAGGAAGAGATGCTTCAAAAATAATAGAATTAGAAGACAGAGCATGTAGGGAAAACCTCACATTTTCAGCTATACCAGAAAAGCTTGAAGAAACAGACTGCATTCATTTTATGAAAGCAGAAATAAGCAACTGGACTGGTATTCCACAGCAGGAGTTGACAGTTGAAAGGGCACAGTGTGTGTGTATACTCCAAACCTGGCTATAAGAAAGCAACCTAGACCCTTTAAGAGTAAAGATGCAATGCTATCAGCAGAAAGAGATGAACTGACAAAACTGTGACAGAAGGACAAAGTACTAAAACTGGCAGACAGCAGAGTGTGTGTGTGTGGAGAATGATCAGTCATTGTACACCAGACAGAAGAGGGGCAATTTTTTTCGACTATTCAGGGAATGATGAGATGCAGGTGTGAGATTCAAACTGCTGTACCCAGCTGTCTTCAAGGTATTCTTCCCTGGAGGATCAAAATAATTTTTTGCTGAAGTACATGCTAACAAAAAGTAATCTGTGAAACAGAAGAGATTCTGCTTCTTGTTCCTCTGGTAATAAAGACCACAGAGGGACTGTACCTGTGAAACCTTTTCAAAATTTTCAATGGAAAATGTTTGAGAGAAGGAAGGGAGCATGAGAGTTGACTAGAAGTATCAAGAGTATCCTGGAAATAAAGCAGAGACAGGATTTCGTAGATGAACAGTAATAAAACCAGTAACTTAGTATGGGATTACAATGCAATATTTATATTTGTGAAATACAACAGAACAAGCAAATCTGGAAATACTAGACTTTTTCAGAGTTTGTTGGACTAGCGGGGACTCTAAAGCATATGCCCTACTTCACGTCATTAATGTTCAGAAAAGTGTTTTGGGGAGGGCAAGAGGAGGGAGAAAGTTAAATGTCAGCAAAGATCTTTTTCCTAAATACTACCCATTTTGTGGCATGTGGTTTTCTTTACATGCGATAGTTTTTTTCAGCTATTTTAGGTGTAATGGGGATTGTAAACAGGTGCTGCTGTTTTTTTTTTCTTTTCTTTTTCCCTTCTCTCTCTCTCTCTCTCTCTCTCCTCTTGTTCACTTTTAAGACATGTAAGCACTGCAACGTATATAAAAGCCTGGTTAAAATGCATGATAAAAGAAAAAATAGTATTTTTTCTCATTCTTCCATGGGGGAATGAGTGGATTAAAGATCCTAGACTGATTTGTTAACTTTTAACAGAGAGAGCAAGTAAATGAAAAAGAACAATGATAATATGTGGCTTTTTTCTAGCAAATACATGCAAGCTCAGTAACAATTCTGTAGCTGGTCTTCATGTTTCCATTGAAACATTTTGATAAAGAGAAACTGGCTGCCTGGCTCTCATGCCCCCATGGAGAGAAGCTGATAAAGATAAACTGTCTACAGTCTGGTGGAGAGTGATTGGCTGAGGAAAAAAAAGAAAAGAGAAATTGGCTAAGAGATAATGTTCTCTGAAAGCATTCAGGGGTTTTCCCAAAGTAGACAATGTTCTCTGAAAGCATTCAGGGGGTTTCCCAGCTGGGAGAGTTATAAAGATAAAACAAAACCAATCAGCACTTAGTAGAAGCACAGGCTGCACAATGCGTCTTAGCATGCATGACCTTTCTTTTAGGTTAACTCAAGTCTGTGTGTGTGTGGCTGTCAGTTTGGGACTTTTGTTCTTATTAGGAGGGTAAAACTTCAATATTTGAACATATATATCGTTTTATGTGTTAGTATTAAGTTAAGAGGTTTTAGGGGGGGTATTGGTGGTGTCTTTGTCTTCTTATTTGAGGGCTTTCAATACAATAAGAAGTTATGTACTCACCATAACGTTCCATCTGAGTACGTAAACTTCATTTGTCAGCAACCTATGGGTCATCGGATCCATATCGGATCTGAGCCGGCAGTTTCCAACAGCTAAGATCCGAGCTCCAAGCTTCTCCCCCTTACCCATAACTCCCTGCCATCCCTTCCTGACCTCAGATCGAGTTTGCCTAAAAGCAAGGCTTGCAATCACCACCTGTCTAGGGTAAATTGGGTACAATCTACCGTGAAGCAGGAATATCAAGAACATCCGAAGAGGACAGGGGGACGGAGGGAGGGACGGTTGCTGACAAATGAAGTTTACCTACTCAGATGGAACGTTATGGTGAGTACATACGTTCATAGGTTCATAGTTTAGTACTAAGCTAACTGCCCTTGCGAGCCATTTTAAGCCTAGCCAATTATCCCTTGTGAGACTCAAACCCTGCACCTTGTGTTTGTAAGGCAAACACCTTAGACATTAAGCCACCCTCCCAACCCAACATAACTTCTTAATCTGAAGTAGTTAACTTCATTTGTGCGTCAACCTATGAGACAGAGTCCCCAGCTACCTGAATCTTGGGAGGCCCTTAAGGAAGGATGTTCCGGAGCACTGCGGAGCCAAAGGATGCTCTCCCTCTGGAAACCAGATCTAACTTATAGTGGTTTATAAATGTGTGAGAAAAGGCCCAAGTGTCAGCCGAGCAAATGTCATCCAACGAAACTCTAGCTCGAAAAGCCGCAGAGGTAGAAACAGACTGAGTTGAATGGGCATGGACTCCCTGTGGAGCAGGCCTGCCACAACTCTCATAAGCCAAGAGAATACACTGAGAAATCCACCTGGATAGTGTGACTTTAGAAACAGCTTTCCCCAAACTGGATTTAGCAAAGGACACAAACAGCTGATCTGAACGTCTATAACTGGCTGTCCTGTGCAAATAAAATCTCAACTGTCTGTGTACATCCAAAGAGTGTAACTTGTATCCGCCTTTATTTTGGTAACTGGGAAAGAAGACTGGCAAATTAATAGACTGGTTAATGTTAGCCTCGGAAGCAATTTTGGGAAGAAAAGAGGGATTGATCCTGAGGAATACCCTATCCTTGTGGAAAGTCAAGTACGGAGGCTTGGCACAAAGGGCTTGAAGCTCCGAAACCCTTTTCACTGAAGTAATAGCGACTAGAAAAGCTGTTTTCCAGGATAAGAACTTAAGATCTACCGAGGCAGCAGGCTCAAAGGGAGAAGCTGTTAAGGCCTGAAGTACCAGCGATAGGTCCCAAGGAGGGATCACATCCTTCACCGGAGGTCTTAGTAGGAAGGTGCCTGAGGGCTGAGATCACATCCAACGTGGTAATGAGCGACTGCCGCCAACTGTACTTTGACTGTGGAAGAGCTAGCACCTTTATCAAACAGTCCCGATAGAAATTCCAGCACAGCTGGTAACGGAGCTGTGAAAGGATACAGATTCTGATGTTCTGCCCAAATAGAAAAAAGTTTCCTTTTGCTACGATAAACTTTCCTAGTAGACGGCTTGTGAGCCGCCACTAGGATCGCTTTGACCAGGGAAGAGATACCGGGAGTCTGAACTAACAGTGGAACTGGATCAACCAAGCTGTGAGCTTGAGGTTGTCCAGGTTCGGGGTTGGTAGACCCATGGGGTGAGATATCAGATTCGGGGCAGGATCTAGAATCCAGGGAGGATTCACTAGATGAGACCACAGATAAGGGAACCATGCCTGATGAGGCCAAAATGGGGCAATGAGGATTACCGTGCTTCCCAACCGTCTGGCTTTCTGCAGAAATTTCAGCATCAGGGGAAGAGGCGGGTAAGCATAAAGTAGACCGGGAGGCCAAGCATGCACCAGAGTGTCTTTTGGTGATTCCCCGGGTGGGGGAATTAGAGCGAAGTAGGTGTTGCACTTTGTGTTTGAAGGAGAGGCGAAAAGATCGCAACAAGGTTGATCCCATTTGGAGAAGATCTGCTTCGCTACTTTGGGATTCAGAGACCACTCGTACGGCGAGAGGATGGTGCAACTCAATTTGTCCGCTAGGATTTTGGACCAGCCCGGAATGTGCTTCGCTACGAGAAAGCGGTTGGTGGAAATCGCCCATTCCCAAACTCTCATGGACTCTCGACAAAGTGGATAGGACCTGGTTCCCCCTTGTTTGTTGATATACCAAACGACAGACATGTTGTCCATTTGGATCGCAATAGGCCCGACGGGAAGAAGGCTCTGAAGTGCTTGCAATGCTAAGAGCACTGCCCTCATCTCCAGGACATTGATATGCAGTGAGGTCTCCGTCTGGTTCCACGTGCCTTGGACGGTCCTGCCGATACAATGCCCCCCCCCCCACCCGAGGCGAGAGGCGTCCGTGGTCACCGTGGCTAGGGGAGGGGACATAGAGAAGGGGCGCCCCTTTTAGAGGTCCGGAGACTGGAGCCACCATAAGAGGGCGCTCCTGCAAACCCTGCTGAGAGGGACAGGATAGCTCAGGGGATAACGCAGGAAGGACCATTGGACTTGGAGGGTCCATTGCAGAATTCTCATATTTAGGCGCGCCATGGGAAGGAGATTGATGGTAGCCGCCATCGAGCCTAGGGCCCTCAGGACCAGTTCCGCCGGAGGGGTTGGACAATGAAGAATGGCCTGCACATGAAGTGTTAGGGATCGCATCCGGTCCGGAGTTAAGAAGGCTAAGATCTGGTTTGTGTCCAACCTGGTTCCGATAAAATCTATGACCTGAGTCAGGAGTAGGGAGGATTTTCCAGCGTGGATCATGATTCCCAGCCGGGGAGCTAGGCGAAGAAAGAAATTCCTGGCTGTGGAGAGTAGATGCCTTGTGAGGGAGGTCAGGAGCCAGTCGTCCAGGTATGGAAAGACCTGAATTCCCTGGAGTCTCAGGTGGGCCGCTACCACCTTGGTGAACACCCTGGGGGCCGTGGTGAGACCAAAGGGGAGGACCCTGAATTGGTAATGGCTGGCTCCTAGCCTGAAGCAGAGAAACCTCCTGGATCGTCTGTCCATTAAGATGTGGTAGTACGCATCCTTGAGGTCTATGGAGCACATCCAGTCATTCTCCTGCAAGAGGGGGAGAATGGACTGAAGAGTGACCATCCGGAACTTTTCTTTGGCTATTTCCAGGTTCAAGAGGGATAAGACGAGGATCGGTCTTAAGTCCCCCGTCTTTTTTGGCACCAAGAAGAACCTGGAGTTAAAGCCCGATCCGTATTGGTCTGGGGGGACGTGATGGATCACTATTTTTTCTAGCAGCTGCCGAATTTCTGCGGCTGCGGCCTCCTTCTGATCGGGTGGGACATCGGGGAGGCAACTGGGTCTCAGAGGGGAATGGAGAAACGGAATCTCGTAGCCTCTGGATATGATCCGAAGCACCCAGCGGTCTGTCGTGATGGACTGCCAAGCTGCTAGGTGCTTCGAGAAATGCCCCCGACTGCCTCCAGAGTGGAGCAGTCGGGTAACCCCTCAGGGTTGCTGCGTGGGCCGATCAGAGAAAGGTTCTCTGGACCCAAAGTTCTTCGGGCCCCCTCTGCCTCTAGGGCGGCGTCCACCCTGTCCTCCTCTGCCTCTGAAGGACGGGGAGTCTGGAGCAAAACGGGATTGCTGAGACTTTCGGAACCACATCTTCTTCTGTCCCTTTTGGTTCTTAGAGAAGGACCTCTGGGGAGCAGAGAAGCGGACTCCGATGGCAGACAACATCTTCCCATCTTTCTCACTCTGGACCAAGGTGTCGCGTACAGTCTTGCCAAAGAGGGCAGAGCCATCAAACGGGGCATTAGCGAATGACGCCTTGAAGGGTTCCGCGAAATCACAGTGGCGGAGTCAGGCCTGTCGCCTTAGTACGACGCCCGCTCCACTAGCTCTAGCGGCCCCTTCCGTAGCATGGGACAGTAGCCGCATAGAGGTATTGGAAATTGACCTGAGAGTGCCCATTCGGGTAGAGTACACCTGTTTGTCCTCTGCCAACATGGACTCTGGGGGCGACCCGGCGTATTTTTTAATAAGATCCCGCTGGAGCCGTATGACGTGTGCCATGTAGTTCAGCGACCTTATTGAGAAGGTGGCTGAAGCAAACATCTGCTTCCCCAAACGGTCCATCACCCGAGACTCCTTGTCAGGGGGATGGACCGAGGAACTCTCTTGGGCCAGTTCCCTTTTGGTGGCCGCTGCCACCAACATGGCATCTACAGGGGTTCCCTTGCTCTAATGAGACCTGTCCGAAGGGGGGCTGAGAATTCTGTCGGGCCTCTTAGGGATGGGCTCCACAATGTCCGGCTCCTTCCAGGCCCTGGTAGTGATCAACTCTACCAGGGGATCAGCCGGAGGGGACACCCAAGAGGTAGACGGGCCTGCTTCAAACACCTCCAGGAACACGGACTCGTCCGAGGTAGGCTTTGGGGCAGACCACCCCCCCTTGATCCTGAGCATCTCCATGATGTCTCCAAATGAGACGTCTTCGGGGGTGACCTTGGGGAACCTTCCCCTTCCTCCAAATCCGTGTCCTCTGTTAAGGACTCAGGGGAGTCCCAAGTGCCTCCTTTTGCACTTGCGTTTGTGAGGAACCTCCTCAGGAGGGCTGTCCGAGGAGGCCTCACCAACCACATCCTGTTCCAACAAGGGAATGATCTCGGACGTCTGAGCAGGCTGTCCCTGGGGCCGGGTGATGGCAGTCGGACCCGTTTGCGAGGGAGTGCAGGGTGGAGCGGTAGCTAAGGCCGGGGGCCTGGAATCCCTCGACAGAACCCTCTCCACCACGTTGAATGCCGAAGGAGAGCTACTCTCTCTAGGATCCGAGAGCAGACCCTCCCTCGGATCAGGCGAGCAGATCGGGGCCGGAGCTGAAGCGATCGGATCCAAAGGGCCAGTACGCTCCGATCTACTCAGAGCCGAAGGCATACAGACCACCTCGGATCCGAAGCTCAACTCTCGGCTCCGAGAGCCTGGATCCGAAGAAAAGGGACCCGACAGGCTCGAGGGCATTGTCTGCGCTGAAGTACCCGACTCCATCGGCGCCGACATTCCCCCGGCTCCGACGCTACTTGGCTCCGTAGACCCTGAACCCGGAAAGCGGGTCGGGGAAGGAGCAATCGGTGTGAAAAAAAGGGGTCGAGCTCCCCCCCGGAGGTGGGGGGAGGCAGGAGCACTCCCATCTGCAGCTGGGCCTGGAGGAACCTTCTCATCATCCGGTCCAAGTCTGCATCTGTTAGGCTTCTCGTGGATCTGGAAGAGGCCATCGAGGCGGGATGGGAGTGCCGCCTCGATGACCTCGAAGGAGACCGGGCCTCATCCTCCTCCGGCCCCGGCGAAAATCTGGGGGAACAGAGCCGGGAAGGAGAAGGTCCGGAAATCCCAGGGGGAGAAGCTCGCTTGGCTGGCGGGGCTGAAGCAGAGGCCTCGGCCCGCCGCTTGTGTTTTTCTCGGCACTTCTCCCTCCTGGCTTCCCTATCCACTTGACCCAAGGTGGGAGGTTGAGTCCCGGCCAGAGGAAGGGAATCATCTGTCGGCGCTGCCGCAGCTGAGGCAGGAGCCACAGAGGGACCGGAGGACGGAGCCGAGTTCGGGGGCAGGAGTCCCGCCAGAATCAGCTTCGACCTCCGGTCCCTGATAGCCCTGGGGTTGAATGCTGCACAAATAGAGCAGCCAGAAGAAAGGTGTTCAACCCCAAGGCATATCACTCACCGAGTGTGGCCATCAGCTGGGGAAAGCTTATGGCCACACTCGGTACACTTGGAAAAGAAAGTTTTGGCGGCCTCAGACATCCCAACTAAAAACACACACGCTAGGCCCCAAAACCACACACACACACACACACACACACACACCTTAATGCTGACGAGAAACGGGGGAGGAAAGGCTAACAATTACACTAAAAACTAAGGATAGGTAACTTGACACAAACTCACTCAAAAAAATGTAACTATTTTACAAGAAAGATTTTTCTTACAGAAAACCAACTCATGAAGGCCTGGAAGCTCGAGATCAAGCTGCTGGTAGTAACCGCGGCAAACTAGATCTGAGGTCAGGAAGGGATGGCAGGGAGTTATGGGTAAGGGGGAGGAGCTTAGAGCTCAGATCTTAGCTGTTGGAAACTGCCGGCTCAGATCCGATATGGATCCGATGACCCATAGGTTGATGCACAAATGAAGTTAACTACTTCAGATCAAAATTTTTATAAGATATGATATAGCCACAAATGTACATGACAAGAAACAACTGTATAAAAATTCAACCTGCCAAACAGTGTATGCATGTAACACAAAAGATGGGACTAGACATTTAGCAAAAAAGGTATTATACATAAAAGGTGGGAATAAGAATGCTTTAATACACTGTTGCTCTCTTTAATGCCTTTAAATGTAAATTGCCTCACAGATAAATACAAACAAGAAAGAGTACTGTACTATATTAAAAAAATGTACAGTGCAAATAGCTGTGTTACAGGAGACACACTTAGAAAGAACTGAACATATGAATTTGATAAAAAATAAGTTATGTCCTACCATAACGTTCTATCTGTGTTGTTCATCTTCTTTCATTCATCACCGATGGGTTCGGTTCCGAGCCCTCGGAACTGAGTCAGCCTATTACTAAGCTCACGCCAGCCACAAAAACTCTCAAGCTAAGTCTCTACCCAAAATGCCCTTCTCCTTGTTACCTCAGATCGAGTTTGCTAAGAAAGGAAGTAAAGCTGAGGCCACTTCTATGCAAGTACCCTAGTGCACCACTTAGACCCAAAGCATCCCCCAGGAGCCTTTGTAGGGGAAAGGAGGGTGGGAAGTGATGAATGAAAGAAGATGAACAACACAGATGGAACTTTATGGTAAGACTTAACTTCTTTATCTGATGTTATTAACCTTCTTTCCATTCATCACTGATGGGACAGAATCGCAAGCTACCATGAGGTCCGTGGGCGGCCCTTAAGGAAGAACATTCCTGAGTACCATTGAGACAAAGGCAGCTCTCCCCCTGGATACCAGGTCCAATTTGTAATGATTGATAAAAGTTTGAGGCTTAGCCCAAGTAACTGCTGTGCAGATGTCATCCATGGATGCCTTGGTATGGAATGCTATAGAAGTAGCCATAGATCTAGTGGAGCGGGCTTTAACTTTTGGCCTGGATTCATTTTGGAGGAAATAAATGACATGTACGCAGCCTCTTAGCCAATTTGATAATGTTACTTTGGAAACAGCCTCTCCCATGTTAGGTCCCGAAAATTAGATGAAAAGCTGTTCAGATTTACAGATAGGTTTGGTCCTTTCTAGGTAAAACCTCAATTGTCTATGTACGTCTAAGGTGTAAAGGCAATACTCTCCTCTATTGGCAAAATTTGGAAAGAACACTGGTAGATTAATGGACTGGTTAATAGAGAATTCAGAAACAACTTTGGGAAGAAAGAATGGGTTTGTTCAAAGTGACACTCTGTCTTTATGAAAGACCAGGTAAGGGCTCTTAATACACAATGCCTGCAGCTCTGAGACTCTTTTGGCAGAGATAATGGCTACCAGGAACAAAGATTTCCAAGACAAGAACTTTAGGTCACACTTAGTCGCAGGCTCAAAGGGCTTTTGTGTCAAAGACTGGAGGACTAAAGTGAGATTCCATGGTACTGTGTGTTGTCTGAGAGGGTACCTGAGATGAGAGGTCCCTTTCAGGAAAGCCTTACAAAGGCATAACGAAATAAGAGGGGTGCCATTTATACCATTGTGGAAGTTAGAAATTGCCACTAGATGTACGTGAACTGTAGAGGCAGAGGCACCATTATAAAAAAACTCAGCCAAATATTGAAGCACTGCAGTAACTGGAGCCAAATATGGGTCTAGCATGTTATTCTTGGATCAAACGGAAAACCTTTTCCATTTATCCTAATATAGTCTTCTGGTGGATGGTTTGTGAGAAGCCAGAATGATGTCTCGAACAGGTGAGGAGAGATTAGCCTGCCTGGTGAATAGCGGAAGTAGAGAAACCAAGCTGTCAGCTTGAGAGTGGACAGGTTCGGGTAACAAGTGATCAGATCTGGTAGAGGGTCCAGAATCCACAGCGGGAATACCAGGTGAGGCCGAAGAAAGAGGAACCAAACTTGTCGAGGCCAGAATGGGGCTATGAGGATCACCTTGCATCTCAACTGAAGAGCTTTCTTCAGAAATTGTGGGATGAGAGGAATGGGAGGATAGGCATAGAGGAGTCCCGTGGTCAATCGTGGTTAGAGCATCCCTCGGTGACTCCCCCTGTGGGGGAAGTAGCTGCTGCACTTGCTGTTCAATGGGGAAGTGAAAAGATCGCAGCAAGGCTGGCCCCAGTGGCTGAAGATTACAGACGCCACCTCGGGGTTGAGGGACCACTCATGGGGCATGAGGATGCATCTGCTCAGTTTGTCTGCAATCACGTTGGAGCTCCCTGGGATATGCATTGCTATAAGAAAGAGGTTGGAAGCTATCACGCACTGCCAGATTCTCATGGCTTCTCGACAAAGGGGGTAGGACTTGGTTCTTCCTTGCTTGTTAATGTACCAGACCACTGACACATTGTCTGACTGGATTGCAAATGTCCCGAAGGGGAGAGCCACATGGAATGCCTGCAACGCTAACAGCACAGCCCTCAGTTCTAGGACAGTGATATGCAGGTGGGCCTCCAAGGTGGACCATGTGCCTTGGACAGTCTTTCCCTGAAAATGGCCCCCCCACCCGATCAGGGAAGCATCCGTGGTCACAATGGCTGTGGGCTGGGAGAGTTGAAAAGACTGACTCCAAAGATCTTCGGCTGGCCTCATCCACCAAAGCAGGTTCTGTTTGCAAGAATTATCCAAATCTTGTAATCCAGAGGATGACAGTTTGAGAACCACTGACACAGAAGGAGCCATTGCAAAACTCGCATATGTAGCTTTGCTAGAGGCACTATTGAAATTGATGCAGCCATAGAAGCCAGAGCTTGAAGAACTTGTCTTGCAGGGATGGATGTTTGAGAGAGAGAATCACTTGAATTTAAAGCCTCAATCGGTGGAGTCTGTAAAGAGGGAATGATACCAGACAGGACTGAGTATTGAACATTGCTCCAATGAACTCTATTTGTTGTGTACGGATAAAATTTGATTTCTCCCAATGTATCGTTATTCCCAACAATTTTGCCACAGAGAGAGTATGTTGTAGGGCAGTTACCAGAAGATGCTTGGTGGGGGCGGTGAGGAGTCAGTCGTCTAGATATGGAAACACCCGGAATCCTTTTAGTCTCAAGTGAGCTGTTACCACTGCCATGCATTTTGTGAACACTCTGGGGGTTGTAGAGAGACTAAACAGCAGGGCATGGAACTGGTAATGACTGGCTCCTAGCCGGAAGCGGAGCAGATTCCTGGAGCATTTGTCCATCTTGATGTGGTAATACGCATCCCAGAGATCTATACAGCACATCCAATCGCCAATCGCCTTCTCTTAAAAAGGGAAGGATGGACTGAACCGTGGCCATCCGGAATTTGGTTTGGGTGACAGACTTGTTTAAGCTGCTGAGATCCAAACTGGGTCTCCAGTCCCCTGTCTTTTTTGGCACCAAAAAGAATTTTGAGTAAAATCCAGATCCGCACTGGGCTGGTGGGACTGGTTGGATGACTCTCTTTTGAGACAGTTTTATTATCTGTGAAGCTGCTGCTACCCTTTGACTGGGTGGAACGCTGGGAAGGTTTCCTGGAAATTTTGATTGACAAGAAAGGGGAATGGTGTAACCTCTGGTGATAATGTTCTGCACCCAACGATCATTGGTGACAGAGTGCCAGGTAGCTTGGTGCAGAGAGAAAAGACCCCTGACTGCTTCCAGAGGTAAGCAATCAGGCCACCCCTCAGGAGTTCTGATAAGGCTGTCCAGAGAAAGAGTTCCTGGAGCCTTGGTTGAGAGGACCCCCTCTGCCTCTATAGGGACGTCTTCCAGAATTGTTACCCCCTCTGCCTCTGGGAGTATCACCACCATGGAAAGGACCTGAGATTTCTTATGCCATATTTTGCCACTCCTCTGATTCCTGGAAAAAATACATTGAGGGTTGGAAAATCACAGGCCTATGTCAGACAGGGTTTTTCCGTCTTGCTCGCACCTGTCTAGCGTGTCCTTCATTTTCGAGCCGAAGAGGGATGAAGCTTTGATGGGAGCATTCACAAAGAAAGACTTGATGGGATCTGCGAGGTCACAGATGCGCATCCAGGCATGATGTCTCATAACAATGCCTGAATCCGCTGCTCTAGCCACCCTTCAGTCGCGAGTGAGAGCAACCTCATGGACGAGTTGGATATTGATTCCAGGGTTGCTAGCTGCAAGGCCACCTTGTCCCTGACCTCGTCAGACAACTGTCCTGTGATTGTCCCAGACAGTTCGGAGATCGAGCCCCTCTGTTGCCTCCTAAAATGTACCAAAGAATTCAGGGACCGAACAGCAAAGGTCCCTGATGCAAAAACATGCTTCACAAGTCTGTCCACTGCCCGGGACTCCCTGTTGGGTGGGTGGACAGTGTGACTTTCCTCAGCCAAGTCCTTTTTTGTGGCCACCGCCACCACCATAGCATCAACTGGTAACCCTTTGGACCAGTGCAGATTCTCAACAGGAGAGGACAGAATTTTGCCTGGTCTCCGGGGCGGGAATCACCTCAATGGAGTCAGGGTTCTTTCACGTGCACTGCACAATGAGCTGGGTGAGTACGTCGGCTGGCGGGGTCACCCAAGAGGTAGACGGCCTGGCAAGAAAAGCCTGCAGGAACATGGACTCCTCAGATGAAGGTTTGGAGGGTTTCCAGTCACCTCTCTGTTTTAACATTTCTAGGATGTTTCCGAAGGAGACATCATCAGGAGGTGACCATGGGGACCCTTCACCATCACTGTAATCCGTGTCTTCTATTAAGGACTCCTCAGGTGAGTCCACGTGCTTCCTCTTGCATGTCTTCTTTCGAGGAAGCTCCTCAGTGGGGGGTCTCTGAGGAGGACTCGGAAGAGTGGGTGCTCTGAACAGGGGTGTCCTGCGGATTCTCTGCCTGGTGTCCCGGGGGTGGTCTGTGACAGCTGCAGCTCAGGGGGTGAAAACTGGGGTTCCGACATCATAGGAGTGCTACCAGAAGCAAGGGCCCTCTCCATCGCGTGGAAGGCAGGCCCGCCCGAAGAGAGATGGGAGCCTGTAACCGAGAAAGACAGCAACAAAGAGCAGAGCCAAACCACCAAGACTGCACAGGATAGCCACAATAATGCTTCGATAAAATGCAGAAATCTTTATTGAAGAGCACAAAGTAAGCGCTTTCATGACCTCTCTGGTCGCTTCATCAGAATACATCAAAACCAAAAATTTCTCAGCTTAAATACATATAACAATTAACACCATATAAATGAATCAAGTCATTAAAAGACACAGTACATAAAAACAGTACATAGTGAAAAAACATGGTATAAAATATATATGTATATATACATATATATATACATATATATATATATATATATATATGACATACTAAATAACTGATAACTACCTTGATAAAAATATATCATAATATTCATAACTATGTGCAAAAAACATTTATATGCATATAAATATCCCATTAGTGTTTTAAACTTCTTGCTTTAAGAAACGGCTTCAAAGAAACCATTTCATTGATAACGGGTGGTGTACATGCATTTAATTTAAGGATCCACTTTTGTTCTAAAGCTTCAGTGCGATTCTTAATGTCACCACCTCTCTTCCCTTCTAACAAGATACCCAAAACAAAATATTTAAAAATATGTGAGCTACCTTCTTGTTCTATGTGCTTATAAAGGGCATTAGTAGTTTTACAATGATTAATGTTCCTATAGTGTTCTTGAATGCGCTCCTTAAGCATGCGCTTCGTCTTGCCTACATAGTAGGTATTGCATGCTATACAAAAAAGCAAAATATACTAAGTTCTTAGTTTTACAATGAGTGTAATGTGTAACCACTATTTCAAAGTTTGGAACCATATGAGTATATTTAAAGCAGGAATGCACGTATTGACAAGCCGTGCAATTCCTGCATATATAAGTATCTTTCCTTTGTGACATCCTGGTATAACTATTCTGTCTATCTAAATAACATAGTTGACACTTAAGATTTTTCTTATTTTTAAAAGCGAACCTAGGTATATCATCCAGTAGTCCGTCTAATTCACCTATAGTCTTTAAAATATTCTAATTCCGTTTAAACACATCACAAAATGTCCGAATATCCCCAGCACACGAGTGGGAATCTAAGTTTATTTTGTTCACTAAGGTCACGTTCTATATTATGATCTACTTTATCCAGAAACAAAGGTTTGCATCTGGTGGACCTTTCCACCATTAGTTTAGATACCTGTGTGCAAAACATCTTATGTGAATAACCTCTATTGTTAAAATCATTCCCCAAATCATCAAGTGTTGACCCAAGTTGGACATCATCGTTGTGAAGTTGTGAAGTCTCATAGTTCTAAGTATGTGTCCTCTTACTACATTTTTACTAACAAATTTAGGGTGCATGCTGCTTCTATGCAGTAATGCATTTCTCCTAGTGGGTTTCCTATATATACTAGTTTGAATACCTACAATGTCACTTTTCTTGAGTTTAACATCTAAAAAATCTATTCCTTCTAAAGACACTTTACTAGTGAACTTAAGAAACATTGTTGTGGTATTCAAAAACTCAATGAAGATGTTGAGCTCATCTTGCGTGCCTATCCACAGGAGAAAAACGTCATCCACAAATCGGATGTACCATTTCAAATGTGGTTGAAAGGCTGGATGGGTCAGAAAAGATGTATTCTCTCATTCAGAAACAGCTAGATTGGCGTAGCTATTGGCACAATGAGTCCCCATACCTACGCCAATCATATGAAGGTACATATCGCTACCAAAGCAGAAAATATTATTCTCCAGTATAATCTCCAACATGGAGCATATCAAATTCACTTTATCACTAGAGTAAAGTTGCTTGGAGAACAATAAATGCCTGATATTCTCAATGCCCCAAGTATTGGGAATCACCGTGAATAACAAAGTAATATCCATGGTAACAAAGAAATATTGTTCTGTGGTATTCCTAACTGCATCATACAGCTTATGCAAAAACATGTTGGTGTCTTTTAAAATATTACTGCAAGTCTCAAGTACTGGTTGTAAAGCCTTTTCCACATAAATGGATAGAAGCTCAGTTGTCCAACCTCTACTGGAGACGATGGGTCTCATCGGGGGAGTATAGAGGTTTTTATGGACCTTAGGTACTCCATAGATAGAGGGGTACAAAGGTGTGTCAACAATAAAATGTTTAAACAATTCCTCTGTTATTCTTTCTTCAATCAACAGGTCAAAGATCACACCACAGACACCCTATCAGAAATAGCTTTGGCTTGTGTAGCAGTAATTTTCTGATAAGTATCAACATCATTCAGTAATAAAAGCATTTGCGAAAGATATAAATCTTTAAGTACTACCACCCCTCCCCCCTTATCAGCGGGTTTGATTTCAATGGATTGTAGGTGTTTCAAATCATAAAGTGCATCGTTTTCAGTTTTACTAAGATTATAATAGCCACAATGAGTCCCATCTGCAAAAATATGTCTAATTTCAGCCTCACATACTGCAACAAAAGTATAGACTACCGGACACGTTTTCGGACAAAACTAATAGGTTTAGAGAAAGTTGAACACACAATATCAGAGTTCCCAAACATAGTTTTTAACGTAAGTGTTCTGGCAAAAAGTCTCAACTCTTGTAAAGGAACCTCTATTTTGCTGTTGCTGTCAGTCTTCTGAGTAGGGATAAAAGATAGCCCTCTATTTAAAACAGATAGTTGCACCTCAGTCAAAGTAATATCAGACATATTCAGGACCAAACCTTTGAAACTTGGCTCCTGGTGAACCTCTGCTGCTGTGTTGGAACATTCTGCCTGTTCAGGCCTTTGCCTCTCCTTCCATGGCTCGTTCATTCTCCTGCTGAAATGGTCTGGGCTTTAATATATATAACTATTCTGAATTAGAAATACACAATGACTTTGGGTCACTTCTAAGTAAAGGATTAACTTTTGTACCTACTGTTTTTTCTAACACTGAAATCCTAATGATAGATTTAAAGCTTTTTTTTAAGGAAGCTTAATTTCAAAATTTTGTTCAATGATGTGGAAAATACATATACCAGTGATGTGTTACGAAAGAATAGTATTTTTAACCCTAAAATTTCTTCACCTCTATATATGTATGAAAATAATTGTGTGTGGAATTTTAGGGTTTTGTTACAACAGCAAAATAGAGGTTCCTTTTTGCATAACTTGAGTGAAAGTGAAAGAAAACTGCTTAAAGAACTTAGCATGAACAAGGAAGTTCGGGTCATGAAGCCGGACAAGGGTGGGGGAATGGTAATTATGTCTAGGAGGGATTACCTTGAAAGAATGTTCAAATAAGTGTTTGATGAGGATTACTACGAACAGACATCTTTGAATTTTATTAATATTTCTTATCAGAAAGTCAGGATGTGTTTGAAAGATATGTTTGATCAGGGTGAAATTACCTTCGAAACATATGAGTTTTTACAAGTTAAATTTCCAAGGGTACCCACCCTGTTCGGCATCCCTAAAATACATAAGAACTTGTCTGACCCTCCTATGCGGCCCATAGTTAGTGGCAGTACTTCTATCACTCACCCTAAGTCCGTGTATATAGATCAGAAAGTTAAGGCACTTGTTCAAGCAGAGAATCACATCATTAAGGTCTCGTGGGACTTTTTGTATAAATTGAGGAACGTTCGTTATACTCACCAATTGGCTTTTGTTACTATAGATGTGGTTAATTTGTTTAATGTGATTCCTATGGATGAAGGATTGGAACTGTTCCACGATATCCTGTTGGAATCTAAAGCTTTTAGCAATAACGACATTAACGTTTTGGAAACATTGATGGAAATGGTGTTAAGAAACAATTTTGCGTTTATTGACGGACAGTTTTTTCAACAAAAGAAGGGAGTAGCTATGGAGGCAAGTTGTGCCCCTGTATTTGCTAATATTGTTCTCTTACAGTGGGAGAAACGCTATTTGTTTAACAGAAGTGAATTACCTGGTTGGTACCTATATACTAGGTTTTTGGATGATATTTTTATAGCATGGGACTTAAGTGACAACAAAACTAAAGATTTTTTTAGAATATTTGCACTCCACTACATCCTTTCTTAAATTCACATATTCTTATAGTACAACAGAAATTAGTTATTTGGATGTACTAATCACCAAGGATGAGAATCAGAGGGTCATACAAACTAACATTTACAGGAAAAGTACTTACTGTAACAGTCTTCTTCACTATGACAGCTGCCACCCGGTTCATCAAAAAAAAAAGGAATTGTTAAAGGGCAATACATTAGGTTAGCTTGTATGATTACTGACAATGGAACTTTTGAAAGGGAGTGTAACACATTAAAAAACATGTTTGTTTCTAGAAGTTACCCTGAAACTGTTATTCACCAAATCCAAGATGAAATTTTCTTGAGAAGGAATAGGGGCTCTATTAAACCTATTATGTATGAAACCGAATACATGTACACTGACCACACTAATAGTAGAAGTGACAATTATAAGTGTTCTTTCATTACTACCTACACAATGAATTTTCCAATGGTTAGGCAGATTATTACCAATAGCTGGGCCTTTCTTCAGTGCTTTGAAGGTTTAAAAGATACACTGGGTGAGAGAACAAGTTTTGTTACTAGGCGTGCTAGATGCTTAAAGAGTTTTTTAGAGGTTGATGACAGAGGTAAAGAGTTTCACATTACAAGAAAAATTGGTACTTTTAAATGTGGCAGCTGTAGTCAATGCTTTTGTATAATGGAAACTGATCAGGTTAAGGTTAACAATATTAAAATAAGAATAAATTCACACTTTAATTGTAAAACAGAAGGGGTGATTTATTTAGCTATTTGTCAAAAATTTCCAAGTTTTTATGTTGGAAAAACTGTTCATCAATTTAAGGAGAGAATATACGAACATTTGAACGACATGAAAAATAGGAAGAGCAGCAATTCTCTTTATTGTCATTTAAAGAATTTTCCTGATCATGTTTTCTTGTTTGTTGGTTTGGATACGGTTGCTAAGCAGCATTGGGGTGGACCATGGCGTGACTTAATAGAATATAAAGAGTTGCTATGGCAACTCAAGTTAAATGCCATGACCCCCCCTGGACTTAACAAATCCATTTCCATAGCTAGTTTTTTAAGGTTAAAATCTTATTATATATAAGAACTTCGTTTAATGTGATTTTAAAATATAAGTAAAGAATTTTAGATTTAATTTAACATATTTACATTGTTTAATACATTTATTTAAACAGTATTATAATTTTGGTGTAAATATAATTATATAACTTTAATATATATATATATATATATATATATATATATATATATATATATATATATATATATATTTTAGGGGTAATGTGTTAGGACTTTAAGAATTAATTCGGTCAGGTGATTAAATGTTCTTATTTAAAGGGAATCAGGTTGTTAGAGTTTGGATTCTGATGAAGTTGTGTTACAGTCTTATGAAAGTGCTCAATCCTGTTTCATTAAAGTTTTTTTAAGAAGGACATTTCTGTCGCTTATTTTCCAGTGGATTTGTACTTCGTCTGGTTATTGGTTGCTGCCCTCTACATTTAAAGGGCATTAGTAGTTTTACAATTATTAATGTCCCTATAGTGTTCTTGAATGCACTCCTTAAGCATGCGATTTGTCTTGCCTACATAGTAGGCATTGCAAGCTATACAAAAAGCAAAATATACTAAGTTCTTAGTTTTACAATCAGCGTAATGTGTAACCACTATTTCAAAGTTTGGAACCATATGAGTATATTTAAAGCAGGAATGCACGTACTGACAAGCCATGCAATTCCTGCATATATAAGTACCTTTCCTTTGTGACATCCTGGTATAACTATTCTGTCTATCTAAATAACATAGTTGACGCTTAAGATTTTTCTTATTTTTAAAAGCGAACCTATGTATATCATGCAGCAGTCCGTCTAATTCACCTATAGTCTTTAAAATATTCCAATTCCGTTTAAACACATCACAAAATGTCCCAATATCCCCAGCATATGTGAGTGGGAATCTAAGTTTATTTTGTTCACTAAGGTCAAATTCTATATTATGATCAACTTTAACCAGAAACAAAGGTTTGCCTCTGGAGGATCTTTCTACCATTAGTTCAGATACCCGTGTGCAAAACATCTTATGTGAATAACCTCTATTGTTAAAATCATTCCCCAAATCATCAAGTGCTGACCGAAGTTGGACATCATCATTGTGAAGTCTCATAGTTCTAAGTATCTGTCCTCTTACTACATTTTTACTAACAAATTTAGGGTGCATGCTGCGTTTATACATTAATGCATTTCTTCTAGTGGGTTTCTTATATATACTAGTTTGAATACCTAGGATGTCACTTTTCTTGAGTTTAACATCTGAAAACTCTATTTCTTCTAAAGACACTTTACTAGTGAACTTAAGAAACGTTGTTGTGGTATTCAAAAACTCAGTGAAGATGTTGAGCTCATCTTGCGTGCCTGACCACAGGAGAAAAACATCATCCACAAATCGGATGTACCATTTCAAATGTGGTTGAAGGGCTGGATGGGTCAGAAAAGAAGTATTCTCTCATTCAGCCAAAGCTAGATTGGCGTAGCTATTGGCACAAGGAGTCCGCATAGCTACGTCAATCTTCTGAAGGTACATATCGCTACCAAAGCAGAAAATATTATTCTCTAGTATAATCTCCAACATGGAGCATATCAAATTCACTTTATTACTAGAGTAAAGTTGCTTGGAGAACAATAAATGCCTGATATTCTCAATGCCCCAAGTATTGGGAATCTCCGTGAATAACTAAGTAATATCCATGGTAACAAAGAAATATTGTTCTATGGTATTCCTAACTGCATCATATAGCTTATGCAAAAACATGTTGGTGTCTTTTAAAATATTACTGCAAGTCTCAAGTACTGGTTCTAAAGCCTTTTCCACATAAATGGATAGAGGCTCAGTTGTCCAACCTCTACTGGAGATGATTGCTCTCATCGGGGGAGTATAGAGGTTTTTATGGACCTTAGGTAGTCCACAGATAGAGGGGTACAAAGGTGTGTCAACAATAAAATATTTAAACAATTCCTCTGTTATTCTTCCTTCAATCAAAAGGTCAAAGATCATCACAGACACTCTATCAGAAATAGCTTTAGCTTCTGTAGCAGCAATTTTCTGATGAGAATCAACATCATTCAGTAATAAAAGCATTTGCGAAAGATATAAATCTTTGTTAAGTACTACCATCCCTCCCCCCTTATCAGCGGGTTTGATTTCAATGGATTGTAGGTGTTTCAAATCATAAAGTGCATCATTTTCAGTTTTACTAAGATTATAATAGCCACAATGAGTCCCATCTGCAAAAATGTGTCTCATTTCAGCCTCACATACTGCAACAAAAGTATAGACTACCGGATGCGGTTTTGGAACAAAACTACTAGGTTTAGAGAAAGTTGAACATACAATATCAGAGTTCCCAAACATAGTTTTTAGCATAAGTGTTCTGGCAAAATGTCTCAACTCTTGTAAAATATCAGCTAAGTCAGTCTTCTGAGTAGGGATAAAAGATAGCCCTCTATTTAAAACAGATAGTTGCGCCTCAGTCAAAGTAATATCAGATATATTCAGGACCAAACCTTTGAAACTTGGCTCCTTGTGAACCTCTGCTGCTGTGTTGGAACATTCTGCCTGTTCAGGCCTTTGCCTCTCCTTCCACGGCTCCTCGATCTCTCCTTGATAGGCAACGGCTCTTGTAGTTGAAAAGGAAGTAGTGGCATTTCTTTCGGTCGCCTCTCCTCTTCCAAAAAAGGTTTATTTGTAGTGTTTTGATTAACACTGTCGACCTTACTTGAGGTAGAAGGACAGTCTGTGGATACAATGTTAATTACCTCTTGTGTGGTAACTAGCGGGTGCATAATTTCATTGGGTCTCGCTAGTAAATTGGCGTCCTCTTCCACTATCCTTGTGGAAGGGGGTGTGTTATTTGACTCAGGAAATCGTTCATTCTCCTGCTGAATTGGTCTGGGCCATGCAAAGACAATACAATGTCCCTAAGATATAAAATTGTACCACGGGAATTACGAGTCCTAACTATTCCTACGTATGGAGAGTTATATCCGGATCCCCTCAAGAAATGGCAACAAATGAATTTACAGTTAGGATATGATTATATGAAGTTGTTAATCAAATACTTTTTACCCCAACAACATGAACTGACTGAGGACTTGAAGGGTTCCTACACAACCCTGATGAATACCTTTTCTAGTGACATTATCCTTGATAGAATTGACATTTTACATGAACAGTTTTTGGGGTATGAAAAACACTTGCAGAGCGGCAAGCTAAAGAAACTCCAAAGTGATTTGACAGATTTTCAGAGTGGGAGGGTCTTTGCATGGCCCAGACCAATTCATCAGCAGAATGAACGAGCCGTGGAATGAGAGACAAAGGCCTGAACGGGCAGAATATGTTCCAATACAGCAGCAGAGGTTCACCAGGAGCCAAGTTTCAAAGGTTTGGTCCTGAATACATCTGATATTACTTTGAGGCACAACTATCTCTTTTAAATAGAGGGCTATCTTTTATCCCTACTCAGAAGACTGACTTAGCTAATATTTTACAAGAGTTGAAACTTTTTGCCAGAACACTTATGTTAAAAACTACAACTTTCTCTAAACCTAGTAGTTTTGTTCCGAAAACGCATCCAGTAGTCGATACTTTTGTTGCAGTATGTGAGGCTGAAATTAGACATATTTTTGAAGATGGGACTCATTGTGGCTATTATAATCTTAGTAAAACTGAAACGATGCACTTTACGATTTGAAACACCTACAATCCACTGAAATCAAACCCGCTGATAAGGGGGGAGGGGTGGTAGTACTTAAAGATTTATATCTTTCACAAATGCTTTTATTACTGAATGATGTTGATACATATCAGAAAATTACTGCTACACAAGTTAAAGCTATTTCTGATAGAGTGTCTGTGATGATCTTTGCCCTGTTGACTAAAAAAAGAATAACAGAGGAATTGTTTAAATATTTTATTGTTGACACACCTTTGTACCCCTCTATCTATGGAGTACCCAAGGTCCATTAAAACCTCTATACTCCCCCGATGAGACCCATCATCTCCAGTAGAGGTTGGACAACTGAGCCTCTATCCATTTATGTGGAAAGGGCTTTACAACCAGTACTTGAGACTTGCAGTAATATTTTAAAAGGCACCAACATGTTTTTGCATAAGCTGTATGACGCAGTTAGGAATACCACAGAAAAATATTTCTTTGTTACCATGGATATTACATCGTTATTCATGGTGATTCCCAATACTTGGGGCATTGAGAATATCAGGCATTTATTGTTCTCCAAGCAAATTTACTCTAGTGATAAAGTTAATTTGATATGCTCCATGTTGGAGATTATACTGGAGAATAATATTTTCTGCTTTGGTAGCGATATGTACCTTCAGAGGATTGGCATAGCTATGGGGACTCCTTGCGCCAATAGCTACGCCAATCTAGCTCTGGCTGAATGGGAGAATACTTCTTTTCTGACCCATACAGCCTTTCAACCACATTTGAAATGGTACATCTGATTTGTGGATGACGTTTTTCTCCTGTGGACAGGCACGCAAGATGAGCTCAACATCTTCATTGAGTTTTTGAATACCACAACAACGTTTCAAGTTCACTAGTAAAGTGTCTTCAGAGGAAATAGATTTTTTAGATGTTAAACTCAAGAAAAGTGACATCCTAGGTATTCAAACTAGTATATATAGGAAACCCACTAGGAGAAATGCATTACTGCATAGAAGCAGCATGCACCCTAAATTTGTTAGTAAAAATGTAGTAAGAGGATAGATACTTAGAACTATGAGACTTCACAACGATGATGTCCAACTTCGGTCAGCACTTGATGATTTGGGGAATGATTTTAACAATAGAGGTTATTCACATAAGATGTTTTGCACACAGGTATCTGAACTAATGGTAGAAAGGTCCTCCAGAGGCAAACTTTTATTTCTGGATAAAGTAGATCATAATATAGAATGTGACCTTAGTGAACAAAATAAACTTAGTTCCCACTCACATATGCTGGGGATATTGGGACATTTTGTGATGTGTTTAAACGGAAATGGAATATTTTAAAGACTATGGGTGAATTAGACGGACTACTGGATGATATACCTAGGTTCGCTTTTAAAAATTAGAAAAATCTTAAGCGTCAACTATGTTATTTAGATAGACAGAATAGTTATACCAGGATGTCACAAAGAAAAGGTACTTATATATGCAGGAATTGCACGGCTTGTCAATACGTGCATTCCTGCTTTAAATATACTCATATGGTTCCAAACTTTGAAATACTGGTTACACATTACACTCATTGTAAAACTAAGAACTTAGTATATTTTGCTTTTTGTATAGCATGCAATGCCTACTATATAGGCAAGACGAATTGCATGCTTAAGAAGCACATTCAAGAACACTATAGGGACATTAATAATTGTAAAACTACTAATGCCCTTTATAAGCACACAGAACAAGAAGGTAGCTCACATATTTTTAAATTTTTTGTTTTGGATATCTTGTTAGAAGGGAAGAGAGGTGGTGACATTAAGAATCGCACCGAAGCTTTAGAACAAAAGTGGATCCTTAAATTAAATGAATATACATCACCCGGTATTAATGAAATGGTTTCTTTGAAGCCGTTTCTTAAAGGAAGAAGTTTAAAACACTAATGGGATATTTATATGCATATATATATTTTTTTGCACATAGTTATGAATATTATGATATATTTTTATCAAGGTAGTTATCCATTATTTAGTATGTCCTATATATATATATATATATATATATATATATATATATATATATATATATATATATATATATATATATACACACACACACATATATATTTTATACCATGTTTTTTCACTATATACTGTTTTTATGTACTGTCGCGGTGGTGGTGCTGCAGTAGTGTTGTCGCCTTGCAGTAAGACGCTGTCTGGTTCGATTCTCAGCTACAGCGTCTTCTGCGTGGAGACATGCGTGAATGAGCGTACCTTCGTTGAAGGTTTTGCGTCACGGCTGGTAACTCGGCACATAAAACTCAACTACCAATCATTAGCGGACCAGAGTTCCGCTGTGGCGACCCCTAACCACGAAAAGACACAACAACAACTGTTTTTATATACTGTGTCTTTTAATGACTTGACTAATTTATATGGTGTTAATTGATATATGTATTTAAGCTGAGAAGTTGTTGGTTTTGATGTAGTTTGATAAAGCGACCACAGAGGTCATGAAAGCGCTTACTTTGAGCTCTTCAATAAAGATTTCTGCATTTTATCGAAGCATTATTGTGGCTATCCTGTACAGTCGTGGTTTGGCTCTGCTCTTTGTTATTGTATTATTGACTGTTCCGAGCCTCTCGTTTGCAGTTGTTGGTATATATCTTTTTTCTTTGTAACCGAGAAAGACACCCTTGGAACCGGGGTCACACCGTGCTTCGACAGACCAGCCCCCACGGGTGGAGCTCCAAGCAAGATTGGCGTGGATGCAGCCACTGGCGCTGAGGTGGAAGCCGAGGAGAAAGTCGGCACCGCACCCTGGGCCGATGCGCCCATCCCCAATCCCCAGACTGAGGAAGGACCATTTTAGTGGGAACCAAAGACCAAAGGAACAAACTCAGAGCCGGAGTGAGGTGCACTGTAGGTGCCGAGGTGGTGGGTTCCAAGAAGGATATCGGAACAGAAGGCTTCGGAACCGAGATGGCCGAAGGAGGAGTGTAAGATGGAGTCCGTGTATAATGCAACCCAAGTCCAGCAGGTGGAAGGGTTTTAGAGAGTGGTGGAATCCCCCTGGCTACCAACAGCTGGTCCAAAAGATGCACCACGTCGTGTTCCAAAAGGCTCCTGGTGGATCTAGTGGATACTCCAGATGGAGAGTCAGGACATTCGAGAAATGGGCTACACGCTTGGCCCAGAAATGGGTCTACTGAGGGATTGTATTGGGTCTGTGGTGTAAGGTCTGCCGGCACCGAAGTCTACTTTCGAGACCGGAAGCAAAGGGGTCAGATCCAGAGTGGTCGGTACAACGCTCGGTGCTGAAGTGGCACTTGGAGCTGAGATGGTCTGTTTCAAAATGGAAACTGAAGTCGAAGTAGCTATAGGTGGCAAAGTCAAAATAGGCGTAGTAAGATCTATGATCGGTGCCGGAGGCAGGGTCTGTGCCAATACAGACATTGGTATTGAAGGTTTTGCAAAAGTTGCAGCCGAGGAAGGCAGAGCCAAAGAGACAGATTTATGCTGCGACGATAACTTGGGGACCTTAGATTTCCCAGGTTTGCTCTGATCACCCGATGGTGAAGAAGGAACAGAATGGGATCTCTTTTTGTCCTTAGAAGGATGGGTTGACAGCTCCATCGCAGAAATGGCCTCTGAGAAGGAAGACTTGAGTAACCCCTTCAGAATAAGTTTATTTTTGCGCTCATTAAGAGTGTGTTGGCTGAAACTTTGACAAATATCACATGGAGGCTGCACTGAAAGGTGGGCCACTCCCAAACAGTATACACAGAAATCATGCAAGTCACTGTTAAGTAACTTGCCCTTACAAGAAGTACAATACTTAAAGCGAGAGGTACCTTTCTTATCCGACATTTTAGCAGAAAGAACACCACAACTAAGTGTATAATCCAGCAATAATGAAGTCACCCAGTTCAGAAATCACAAAAAAATCACCAGAAAAATACCAATATAACAACACACTGTATATGAGAAGAAAGGGAAACACCTTAAAAGAGACAAAGCTAACAGGTTAAGTAACAGAAAGCAATACCAGCTACGGTACTGTAGAAATACCACAAGGGTAAGGGAAAAGGCCGTACCAACAATGGTACTTAAGTTTACCAATGGTAACAATGGGTAGAGTGGAGAATATACGGTTAGATCGAAGAAAAGACACTAGATAAACTAAAGCTTTAGTAAAATATGAAATTATCCAAAAACTTTTACACAAATATCAAGAAGGAGTTTACTTAGCTGAGAGCTCGGCTGAAACGTGGCTTTACGGCTAAGTGGCAAACGAGATCTGAGGTAACAGAGAGAAGGGCATTCTGGGTAGAGACTTAGCTTGAGAGTTTTTTTTGGCTGGAGCAAGCATGGTAATAGGCCGACTCGGTTCCGAGGTCTCGGAACCGAACCCATCAATGATGAATGGAAAGAAGATTATCAACATCTGATAAAAGGTTTTCGGGATGGTTATTCAATGTAACACCTGGGACAAAGGAAAAGAGGAGTACTTATATTAACTGCAAGAGAAGCTCCAATAGTGACAGAAGAAGATAAAAAAGATAATAACGGCAGATTTGTAGTGCTAAGGGGCTACTGGAAAAGAAGGAGGATTACACTGGCATGTATTTTTATTCCACCTAAAACTGCTGTAATGAAGTTTAACAAAATTCTGGGAGAAATGATCATTTTTCAGCAAGGAATATTACTTATAGGTGGGGACTGGAACTTGATTTGCAGCAGTGAAGATGTGTCCGGAGGGCTCAGAAGGGCAAATATAACAAAGGAGGGTAGATTTTTAAAGAAATTTATGAAAATATTTGGCATGGAAGATGTGAATTCAGTAAAAAGAGTTCGGAATGAATTCCCCAAGATATAAAAATTGGGCTAGGCTAGACAGAATTTACATTTCACAGGAACATGTGCATTTAATTGAAGGTCTTGATACCCACCAATAACTGTTTCAGATCATGCACCAATAACAGCTAAAATAAAAACACAGAGTAATGAAATAAAAATGTGACACTGGCACTTTCCCACCTATCTGTTGAAAAAAGAGTGATTTAAGGAATGGGTAGTGGAGATTATTCAGGAGCTGTTAGAGAGGATAGAAATTTTTATTCAGGAGCTGTTAGAGAGGATAGAAATTTGTTCTGAAAATATAGCTACGGAGTGGGATAAAATTAAGGTGGAGTTTAAAAAGAGGGTGGAAATAAAAGAAAGGGAGCTATGGTTAAGAGGTAACAAGAATTATTTAGCGGGACTGACAAATGTGAAAGTATTGCAGAATAGGGGGAATGTCACAGATCAAGAAGAGGATTAACTGCAGAATGACAGGCAGAAAATAAGGGATTACCTTGATAATATGCACGAGCTTAGAAAAATAGCTGTTAAAGAAATGTTTTTTGATAACAACAATAGAACACAAAAACTTTTTAGCACAATGACTCCGGCAACAGAAAGTAGAAAAGGCTGTCGCCAAACTTAGGGAGCCTATAAAAAAGAAGGTGACAAGAGATCCTGTAGAGGTATTAGATATATTTTGGAAATTCTATGAGATTCTCTATAACGCAGAGAAATATGAAAATCAAGAAAAGATTCAAATGGAAATGTTTACAGAAAAATTAAATATGCCAGGGTTAGAGGTACACAAGGTCCAGTTACTAACAGTTAGGATAGGAAGACATGAGATTAAAATTGCGATGTATAATCAATCTACAGGAAAGTCCCCAGGAGCAGATGGTATTCTTGTGCAAGTTTGGAAGCTAGGAGGAAAAAAAACTGCTAGAGATCTGGGAGGTTTTGTTTAACAATATCTTAGGAGGAGAAGTAACACCATCCTGGAAGAAAGCAGTGGTAGTTGTAAGAGAGGATAGAAATTTCTATTCAGGAGCTGTTAGAGAGGATAGAGGGTAAGGATCCATCAGATCCAGGTTCATGCAGGCCCATTTCAATACTAAACCATGATTATAAAGTGTTCATGTCTATAATGGCTAAAAGAATGGCAAACCTAATGCCAAAACTGATAGATATGGATCATTGTGGTTTTGGGGAGGGGAGGCAAGCATTTGACAACATTAACAGAACAATGACAATCCAGAGGGAAGCACAATGTAAGAAAATACCATTGTTGTTGGTGGGTCTTGATGCAGAGAAAACATTTGACAGAGTAATCTGGGATTTTATGAGCAGGGCAACTGAAGCATTTGCATTTCCTGAAAAAAAATGTAAGGTTGATAAGGAGAATATACGATGGATCAGAGGCGAAAATTAAAGTGGGTGGGGTCCTCTCTGATAATTTCTGCTTGTGCAGAGGGACCAGGCAGGGGTGTCCTCTTTCTCCTTTATTACTTGCATTATATTTAGAATCACTGGCAAAGAAAATAAGGGATTCAGAAATTCAAGGATATAATTGGTACGGTAGTCAAGAAAAACTGGCTTTATTTGCAGATATTATTTTGTACCTGACAAAACCAGAAAAATACATTACAGTGTTGTGGAACATTTTGAGACAGTTTCAGATCTTTTCAGGATTTCAGGATACAGATTAATGAAGCTAAAACAAAGGCAATAGCAGTAAATTATGTACCCACACATGAACTGGTTCAGGAATACCCATATTTAAGAGGGCATGATAAAATAAAATATTTAGGAGTATAGATTAAAAATGATTCTAATGTGGCAGCTAAGGATATGTGGGAAGAAACTAAACAAAAGATAATACAAAAACTGAAAAAATGGAAGCTTTGTTATATGGATATGGATAGTAAGATACAAGCAGTTAAAATGTTTTAGTCCCTTTAGTCTTATACACAGGTCAGGCATATTTTTATCAACCAGGGGAGAAGTTGTGGGTAGCAATTAGTAAAGAGCTGAAGGACTTTATATGGGAGGGGAAGACGGAAAACATCAAGTGGGATAAGCTGATTCTTCCAGTAGAACAGGGTGGATTGGGATTACCCAATTTGAAGGGGTATTTCAGAGCTACACAGTTAAGATTCCTATACATAGCACAAGCAGAAAACTATAATTCAAAGTCGAAAGGACTGATGATGAAACATGGGGGAAGCTCAAGAAACAAGGACTGGGATTTTGGATGTAGATAAGGAGAATAACAATAACTATATAGAATATTATATTCATAAAGTAACAAAAAGTATTCTAAGAACTAAGAAAACACAGGAATGGACAACAGAGATTCTGCTGATAGGGATGTCTACAATTAGAGATACAGACAATAGGCAAGATGGGGTTGAAATTTATTGGACAAAACTGTCAAAAAAAACAAAATACTGGGAGCAAATAATTAGGGAAGGAGAGGTAATAGAATGGGAAGAGGACAATAATTTATTTGGACCACTGGCTAGAGATTGCCTTACCTATCAAGGACGAATATCAGAGTATAGGCAGAGATAGAAATAGGGGGCTCTTAAGCAAAAGATCAGCACTGGTAGAGATTTTAGTAAAATTTACAACAGAAGCTGCTGTTAAAA
The DNA here is from genome assembly GCF_019279795.1 of Protopterus annectens. NCBI lineage: Eukaryota > Metazoa > Chordata > Ceratodontiformes > Protopteridae > Protopterus > Protopterus annectens. The sequence continues at coordinate 1,851,724,494 of NC_056726.1, forward strand.
AAGAAATAATTGTAGATCATATAAAATGTTGCACAATAACTATAATAATCAAATAATATTGCATGATAACTACCAGAATCAATCAGAGGAGGTTGGAAGGCTAGGATTGGGAAAAGAAATTGGCTAAGCAATTCACAAAGAAACAATGGGGGGATATATGTGTGTCTCCCAAATAAGCAACTAAGTCTAGAAGATTTTGGATCTATCTTTGCTTGGAAGTGTTTACATAGGAAATGTTATACCCCAAGTAGACTCCAAAGAATTTTACCTTAGGTAGACAGCAAATGTTGGAGGTATAAAGGGGAAGAAAGAGATAATTGGGAACATATTTTCTGGGAGTGCAATGAGTTGACAGACTTTAAAAATTCCCTGCAGACTATTCTATCGGAAATACTGGGTGAGCAAACTGGTCTAACTAAGGAAATTATTTTTTGAGCTATGATACAGAATCGGAATTGCCTAAACATAGTAAGGCCTTGATGAGTCTAATCATGGTGGCTGCAAAAAAGGCAATTACTAGGAAATGGAAATCAGAGTCTACACCACCTGTACAAAAAGCAGTGAATATAGGAACAGAAATAAAAACAACTGGAAATGGTATCTTTAGAAAATGGTAGGAGCAAATTACATTGAAAAATATGGGAACTATAGGAATACATGCAGAGGAGGAATGAGGTTAAAAGAAGGCAAGATGTGAATGAACTATGTAATGTGTGACTGGCAGTGACTGGATAAATTATAAGCGATGTAAAATGTTTGCAACTAAAATTATGTAAATATGGTTTGTTTTCATTTATGTAAATGTATGATTGCCTGTGTCATAAGTGATAACTTAATAAAGATGTTTCTTGTTTAAAAAAAGGATAAATAGCTTCTACATTTGGTGTTGACAGGAGGTCACAAAAGGATTGCAGCAAGGCTGACCCCAGCAGCTGAAACTCTCAGTAGCTACCGAGTGATTGAGGGACTACTCATGAGACAGGAGAATGAACCAGATCTATTTGTTCACTAATGCACTGATCCCCTAGGACATGTACTGCCACTAACTGCCACTAGGAAGTGCTTGGAAGACATCATCCCCTGCCACACCCTCAAGGATTTCTTCATAACTGATAGGAATGTGTTCCCTCTTGCTTGTTGATATACCAGACTAATAACATACTATCTGTCTGGATAGAAATCACACACCTGAGAAGAGAGTCCAGAAAGGCCTGCAATGGTAAGACAACTGCCCTCATCTATAGCAAGTTGATGTAAAATTTAGCCTCTGATGATGTCCACATGCCTTGGATTCTCTTCTCTTCAAAATGTCCCCAACCCAACCCCACCCCACCCAAGTAGGGAGGGTGTAAATATGACAGGATGACCTAAAACAATCACTGGGGAAGTCAACCACCAGTGAATGTGATATCTGCTTATTCTTGTTAAACTGACTAAATAATGCATAGGTTGATACAGCATGGATCACTGGAATGGGAGAACCCACTATAACATCCTCATGTGGAATCTGGCATGAGGGATATGAGTTATTGAAGCAGTCATCGACTCCATTAATTAAAGGATTAATCTTGTTGGGGGCTTTGAGTAGGACGGAACGTCTGAAGCTTTCTGACATTGGGAAAGGACTCTGGAATCCAAGAATTTGGAAATTTGAGAGGTAGTATCCACGTGGCACCCCATGAATTTTATCATCTGAACTGGGGTCAGCGGGGATTTCTTCATGTTAACCGTGATTCCTATTTGGTGAAATTGCTGGAGCAAGGAGTCCCTGGCCTGAGCATGAAGATCCCTCAAGGAAGATTTTATGAGCCAGTCATCTAAGTATGGGAACACACAGAATGATTACAGCCTGAGAAATGCTCCAACCATTGCCATGCATTTGGTAATGATGATACCAAAGGTCAATGTCTTTAAGTGAAAATGACTGGATCCTAACTGAAAGTGGAGTAACCTCCTGGACTGCTTTATTATCTTGATGTGGTAGTAGGTGTTCTGCATGTCTACCTAGCACATCCAGTTGTCCTTCCTCAAAAGATGTAAAATGGACTAAATCATGACCATCCGGAATTTCATCTGTTTTGCAAACTGGGTTAAATAAGTGAAGTCCAAAATGGGCCCAAGGTCCCTGATTTTCTTCAGAACCAAAAAGAATCTGAAACAGACTCTGTATCCTAACTGGTCTATGGGGACCTTCTAGATGACTCACTTTTCTAGCAGCTTTGAAACCTGTATGGCTACTGCTTTCCTCTGACTAGGTGGGACATCAAGAAATTTTCTTTGCTTCTTTAGTGGATGGAAAACAAATGGAATAACATAGCCTCTAGTTATAATTTTCTTTGTCCAAGAAACCTGTATGTTGGCTAACCAGGCTTTAGGGTGCAGAAATATGCACTCCCCAACTGCCTCCAGGGTGCGGCAGTCAGGCAAATGTTCACTAACACTTCAAGGTTTTCTAGGTAAAGGGACCTCAAAACCCCTTGATTGTGTAGACCACCTCTGCCATGGGGGCAATGTCCATTAAAGTTTTTCCCTACTCTGCCCCAGGCAGGGTGGCCTGTCTTCCTAAACGTCCTGATCAAAACCCTGGAACTTATGGAACCACAACCCTTTTCCACTCTTTTGGATCTGGGAGAAAGTCCTTTTGGGGGGTGGGTGGAAAAATAGATGCCCAAGGCAAAGTTTTTTGCCCCATTTATCACTTCTGGTGAGCTTTTATTTGACCACAAATCCAAACAGGGTGACCCATCAAAAGAGATATTTAAAAAGGATGTTCTGAAGCTCTCTGCAAAATCACAGAGACACATGCAGGTGTGTCAGTACATGGTAACACCACTGCCTGCCAGTCTAGAAGTGCCATCAGCCACATTTGATAACAGGTGCATAGACACACTGAATTTGACTGCAGGGTAGTCAGCTACAATTCCACGGTCTTCTGGATGTCTGAAGGTAAGGTACCTGAGAGGGACTTGTAGAGCTCCTTGGTCAACTGTCTCTGCAATCTAGTCAGGTAAGTTAAATAATTCAGCACACAAAACACAAATGTCTCTGAAGTTTAAGTTCATTTTCCAAATTTGTCCAAAGCCATAGGCTCCCTGTTAGGGGGATGGACAGTAGAGCTCTTCTCTGGCAGCTTCTCCTGCCCTGCATGGCTGATGCAACCATTGTGGTACCTATGGTGGAATCCTTGCTCCAATGAGGCCTATCTCTAGGGGTAACCAGAGTCTTATCAGGATTATGTGGTATCAGCACCATCAAGCCCAGTTCTTTCCACGGCCGATGAGAGACCCATTCATTGAGTTCAGCAGCAGGAGGAACAACTCAGGAAGTAGACTGGCCAGTCCCAAAAGCCTTGAGGAATACTGACTCTCCCTGGGCAGGGGTATCAGTGACCAACACCCCTCTTTGTCTCATTTGTTCAAGGATGTTTACAAAGGAGACAACTTTCAAGTGGGATCTTGGGGAACCCTTCCCTTCCTCAAAGTCAGCATCTTCAATGAGGGACACATGAGGGGACTCCAGATGCCACTTATTACAAGACCACTTCCTATGCTCCTCCATGGTGGGGGGCTCAGGGATGGTTCAGAAGAATAAGAGGAACTCACCTGGTGAGAATCCACAGGACTTAAGGAAGCTGAATGTTCCTGTCAAGCAGGATGATGTGAAAAGGGATTGGATATAACTGAGTGTGAACAAGGGACCCTCTCAGAGATCTAGACAGAACCCTTTCGAAAACCTCAAAACCCAGAAGTCCAAACTGGCCCAGAGGAACCTCTCAGGATCCAATCCAACTTGGTTGCAAGGTACCCAGGTGAAAGGATGACTCCAACAGCCTTGGAGTAGACTCCAACCCTGTCGCATTGACTCCGGTTTCTCAGCTCTGCATCCCTTCAAGATCTGACACTGTCAATGTTAATCGGTTAAGGGAAAAGGCTGGAGTCAAAGATGACCAAGCTATTGATTCTGATGAGGGTATTCCACGGGAAACACTTGGCTCCCTGACCACTAGATCTGAAGGCTGGACCACAGAAGGATAAACTAGAAGAGGGTCATCAAGGCCAGGCCTGGTACTTCTACAGCAGAAGGTGAAGGGAGGACCCCCAGATAGATCTACATCCTCATAAACTTCCGCATCATCTTGTCGACATTGGCCTCAGACAGTCTCCTTGAAGATGAAATGGACCTGGAAAACGATGCCACCAAAGAGGGCTGGAGGACTAATGAGACAATCTCTCCTGCAATATCGGAGAATAGAGTCCAGGCAGGCTGGCTCCTGACAGAAGCTTGGAGGAGGAGTAGGGGACCAGATCTGTATCATCTCTGAAATAGAGACTGAATCTGACAGCCACAGAAGCTTAGCAGTCAGACCCTAAGGCCCTGAAGGTTAAGGAGAGCTCTTTCTAGCCCTTTTCTTTCCTTTACCTTTATCCTTTTGTTTTCTTTTTCCTTTGAAGACTTAAGCTTGTTCACAGATTTCTCACTAAAAGGGGAGTAAGAAGCCACAGCAGAAGGGGCTGATTTTCCTATGGTGGCAGGGAGAAGATCAACTTATTGCATCTGTCCAAGAGGGCCCTAGTCCCTAAAACAAGCAGAAGAATCTAAATGGGCCACCCACAGGCAATCCATGTACTAAGAGTGGAGATCCTTGAGTGGGTTCTTCAGAAAAAATCTTGAAACCTTGCTGCGCATAATGGGATACTAAAAGGAGCTAAAATAGTTAGAAAAAGAAAACTCGTACAACCCCAACCAGCTGGAAAGACAACTACTGATCGTGGCAAAAATACACAAAGACCCTAATGATTACTAGCAAACACAGCACTCTGCAAAACACTGCAACTACTTCTAGATATAAATACATATAGAATGATTTTTTTTTATAATTAAGACAGGCAAGGAAAACAAGGGAAAAGAAATACATCCATAACACACGAAAAAGGAGGAATGTATCTAATAGTAGCGCCGAGCCTGCAGATTGTGTCTAAGTCTAAGAAGCAGCAAACAAGATCTGAGATACTACATGATAGAATGGATTATGAATGGAAGGAAGGAGCCTGAGCCTTAGATCTGAGAGTTTAAAAGTTGCCAGTGTAAGAGCCGATATAGCCATTAATTGAGGCGGGTGGAAAAGACAACATTTATTCAAGTGGTTCTGAGGTAAGTAAATCACTGAAAGTCCAACTCAAGCACTCTATCCTGTCCCAAGACACTTCAACAAATCATGACAGGTCTTAGTCAAAAAATAACTCTTCCTAGCAAAATGTTTACATAAGCACAAACATAACAACTTTGTTGTCACAGTGTATAAACAGCCCAAGTTACTTTATTTCAGAGTAAAAGTAAAAATTCTGACAGAAAAAAGCATTTTTAGTCATAAAAGTAAAAGAATAGGAGGGCTTTCCAAATGGAGATTTATCTTCCCAACTCTTGAAGGTTCACTAGCCAAATGACAGAATCATGGGACCCGTCAAAGAAACATTCTCTTCAACAACAAAAAAGCTCTGAAGTATTTTGGTGCTCTGCATGCTTTTTTATAAGGATTGCCTCAAGTTCTGCTAGCAGCTGGAGTGCATGGAAGGTGCCCAAAGTTTAGAGAAACTGACCAGTGCAGCGGATATGACCCAAATAGCTTAGGCTACTGCAACACTGATCCATCTAAATCTTCAATACTATCTTCAATGCTGTAGAGGCAATTTATACAAGAAACTAAAAATAGACTACCAGGTAAAAATGAACTGACATTTACATCACATGTAAAAGCTAGCCTGACTTTTCTCTCAACTCTTTCACATAAGTCAGATCTTCAAACTTGGTAAAATACCATGACAAATGCAACAACTGGAATGTCCACTGGGATACCTTACTAAAAGGATATAAGGCCTCAACAACATGTCCTACATGGACCAACTCAAAGCCATGTTATTATACCCAGTATCCTGCAGACTGCTGAAAGGTCACCTGTGGCTGGCAAACAAGGCATTCTCTGACCTACTACTGATGGATTTACTGCTCATTAGCAAATCAAATTACATCAGAAATACTTGGTTTAGGGATCTAAACTTCTTCTGCAACATCAACAGAACAGTTTAGAAGTACAGGTACATTTCACAGAGGATATTGCGATGGAACAGAGTCCCCATCTACATTGTTCATATTCAAGTTCAATTTAGATCTATGGATGGGAAACAGAAAATTTACCAAGGACTGTATTCTGTACTACTAATGGACAATTGCAACTCCTAAATGCTTTATCCCATTCATGCTTCCCCTCAAATTATCTATTGTATGATCCCAGTTATTCTCATTAGGGGTAATACATAATTATCGACCATGCAATGGGTAAGGAAAATCTATAACTAAATGGGATAGGTTATTTCAAGCACAAAGAGAGAAACTGTCAAGGCTTAAAATGGGCTGCAAGGACACATAGACTAGTGCCCCTATGAACCAATCATAGAGTCAAGAATGTGCAAACGGTGATATTCCAAAGACATGCTAATGTAACTGTAAACAGAAAGGGAAACAGATGACATCTCAAAGCAATACACACTACTGTATCTAAAGACTCAACAACAGACAACAAGCAGTACTTGAGTGCCATCAACCAGCCTAAGACTGCTGAAGCACTGACTTCTCTTCATATGGGTAGCGACAGACAACAAGAAAGTCTAGCATTTAAAACAGTAGCTGGCATATGGCACAAGCAGTACAATTCCAAATTATGTGAAAAAAAGAATTTACTAATTTATATTTTCAATGGGGAATTCCAGCTGGAGATAATCGATTTTCAGAGGAGACATAAGGATAAACTTACACTTAATTGTGGTTTAAAATTGAAAAGTTAAATCTACTTGAGAGCAAGCATATAGAAATGTTATTGCAGACATAAAAAAAATCCAGTACACAAAATTACTAAACTTTACTGTTTACCAAGAGACACAGAAAATGTGCAAGAGCTGAATAGAAGAATCAGGAGTACCATGGAATTAAACCGGAATCTAAAGTTGGGAGAGATGAACAGGAAGAAGACCAACAATGTGGAAAATAGTGAATTAATCACATTTGCAAAATATGGCTATATAAGAAAAAGTGTAAAGAGTGGACATTTGTTGACTTTCTTAAACTTGTGAGGAAAGGAAAAGCATTTGCCTCACTTCATGTCATTAATGTTTGGAAGGACTCTCATGGGAAGGGGGGAAGAATAAAAAAGGTTATGGTAAGCATGACAATTTCCTTTCTTAATAGTATTTCCATGAAAAAATTCTTAATATAAATTGCATATTTTGTAGTAAAACATTTTAATTATTCTTGTATGTGATAAAGTTATTAAAGTAAACAGATGCCCTTTTTCAACCTCTTCTCTCTCTTTCTTCTCTTTTTAATACTAAGAAATATAGGCATTAAAGTGCAAAAAGAGAAGAAAAGCTATCCAAAAGCATGTTTAAGTTAATAGGCTGTAATCTTGGGTTCTTGGGGTGGGAGTGAGGTGTAAAAGGACACAGATCATAATATAAGTAGAGCTGACAAGTTTTCTCTTACTTTTGCATAGATGATCATCTGGATTAAGGCCCTTGGCTTAATCTAGTAACACATTTTAAGTGGAAACAATTAAACATTATAGCACTGAATACAATGAAACGTTTTCCTTTAGCAATAAATGCTTCTGCTTGTCTTTCAGGCTACAACAGAGAACTACAGTTTTTTTTTTCTCTTACTTTTCCCTGGAGGCAATCTGATAGGGCAGTAAAAGACAGAATACTGGTTTCTTTAAGGCTAAAGGTTAATGATTTCTGAAAGTATGCAAGTACTTTGGGGATAAAGATAAAAAGAACAGACAACAATTAATTTAATATAAGTAGAAGCACAGGCAATAACATGTCTTAGCATGTATACCCTCAATTTCAGGTTAATTAGTGCCTGTGTTAGCAGCTATCTATTTGGCACAAATGTTCCTATCAGGAGGGTTAAACATCATTATTTAAAATGCACATTGTTATGTGCATTTGTATTAAGTTAAAAGGTTATGAAGGTGTTCTTGGTGTGTGGGTGGGTGTGTGGGTGTGTGTGTGTGTGTGTGTGTGTGTGTGTGTGTGTGTGTGTGTGTGTGTGTGTGTGTGTGTGTGTGTGTGTGCATGCTTTTGAGGGTTTTTATTAAAACAAAAAGTCTTGTAAAATGTGACATCAGTCCCAATGTTGATGATGACAACAAACTGAATAAAGGATTAACCTGTTAAACATTAATGGGTGCATGTATCACAAAAGTTGGAATTAGACATTTAAAAAAAGCTGCATTGTAAAATAGGTGGGAATAATGTTTCCATGCCATAATAGAAACACTTTCCATATCATCTTGGAATGTGAATAGTCTCACGGGTATAGACAAAAGGAAAGAATACTTTACTATATTAATATATGTAGAGTGCAAACAGCAATGCACCAGGAAACACATTTGGAAGGAAATGAGCATGTGAATTTGATAAGGAAAGGATTTCAGGATGGTTATTCTGAAGAATATCAGAGACAAAGGAAAAGAGGAATACTTATATTCATTGCTAGAGGAGCCCCAGTAGTGATAGAAGATGAAAGATTATACAAATGGCATATATGTAGTATTAAGGGGCTACTGGCAAGAGATGAAGATTACACTGGTATGTATTTATACTCCACCATAAACTGCTATTTTTGGAGCTTAAAAAATTTGGGACATATAATCAGCTTTCAGCAGGGAATATTACTTATAGCTGGCGACTGGAATTTGAATTGCAACAATGATGATCTGTCTGGGGGCCTAGAAGAGAAAACATAACAAAAGACGGTAGATTTCGGAAGAAATTTATGAAAATATTTGGTATGAAAGAAGTGCTTTCAGTACTAGGAACTCAAGAGATAACTTGCATATTATTCTCCAAGGTAAAATAACTGGGGTAGACTTAACAGAAATTATATTTCACAGGAACATGTCCATTTAATTGAAAACTTTAATACACATACAATAACTATTTTAGATTATGCACCAATTAATTACCAAGATAAAAATGCAGAGTAATGAAGTAACGATAAGATACTGGTGCTTCCCCACCTACCTGTTAAATTTAAGGAATGGGTAGTGGAATTTATCCAGAAGTTATTAAGGAAGACAGAAAGTAGTCCAGAAGTTATAGACAGTGAGTGGGATAAAATGATGGAGTTTAAAAATATGGTAGAAATAAAAGAAAGAGAGATCTGGTTAAGAAGAAATAAGAATTATTTAGAGGTACTGACAAAGGTTAAAGTATTACAAAATAAGAGGAATCTCACAAAGCAAAGAAGAAACTCAAGTTCAGAGTGGTAAAGAGAAAATCAGGGAGTCTCTGGATAACACTCACGAGTTTATAAAGACTGCTGTTAAGCAAGTGTTTATGATGATAACTCCTGAGCACAAAAACATTTGGTGCAACAACTTAAACAACACATAGTTGAAAGGGTTGTTGTCACACTTAAGGGGCCTATTGCAAGAAAAATAACCAGAGAATCTGTAGAGATGCTTCAGACATTTTATAAAGCTCTGTATAAAGCAGAGAAGTGGGGAAATCACAAAAAAGCACAAATGGAAATATTTATGGAAGACTTAAATATGTCAAGGTTAGAGGTAGATGGCTAATAGTTAAAATAGGAGGAGATGAGATAAAATGGTGATGTATAACCAACCTACAAGAAAGTCTCAAGGAATAGATGGTATTCTGTTGGAATTTTGGAATTCAGGAGGGAAGAAAGTAACAAAGATCTTGAAGGGTTTGTTTAACAGTATTTTAAAGGGAGGGGATGCAACAACATCCTAGAAAAAAGCTGTTGTTGTGTCTTTCGGCTTTTCCCGGATAGGGGTCGCCACAGCAGAACTCTGGTCCGCTAATGACTGGCAGTATATTTTTACGTGCCGAGTTGCCGGCCCTGACGCACAACCTTCAACGAAGGTAAGCCCATTCATGCATGTCTCCACTCAGAAGACGCTCTAACTGAGAATCGAACAGAACAACGTCTTACTGTGAGGCGACAATGCTACCGCAGCACCACCACCGCAGTTCAACAGCACCACCACCGCAGTATCCCAGAAAAAAGCTGTGGGAGCTGTAATACCTAAAGACGGTAAAGACCCATCTGATCCAGTTTCATATAGGCCCATTTCAGTTTTAAAACACAATTAAGTGTTCATGTCTATAACGGCTAAAATAATGGCAAATGTGATGAAATAATTGATAGATATGGACCAATGTGGTTTTATGGTGAGGAGTCAAACAATGGACAATATTAACAGATCAATGATGATCCAGAGGGAAGCAGAATGTAAAAAAATGCCACGGTTATACGTGGGTCTTGATGCACAGAAAGCATTCAACAGAGTAAGCTGGGATTTTATAAGTTGGGAAATGGAAGCCTTTGATTTCTTGATACAATAATAAGGTTAATTAGAATGATATATGAGGGATCAGAGGCAAAAAAATCAAAGTGGGAGGGTTCATTTCTGATAAGTTGTGTCTGAAAAAAGGAACCAGACAGGGGTATCCTCTTTTCCCTTTGTTATTTGCGTTATATTTAGAATGACTGGCAAAGAAAATAAGGGACTCAGAAATTCAGGGATATTATAGGTACGGTGTTCAAGAAAAGTTGGCTATATTTGTAGATTATATTATTTTGTACCTGACGGAATCTGAAAAGGACATTCAGTGTTGTGGAGTATTCTGAGACAGTTCTGTCCCTCCCCCCCCCCGATATAAAATAAATGAAGATAAACCAACAGCTATAGCTACAAACTATGCGCCCACACATGAAATGGTCCAGCAATACCCATAATTATGTGGACACGACAAAACGAATTATAGTACGGATTAAAAAGTATTAAGTTATGGCAGCTCATGATCTCTGTGGAAGAGAATAACCAAAAGATAAGACAAAAACAGAGAAATTGGAACCTCTTGCTTATGGATATGGACAGCAAGATACAAGTAGTAAACTCTTTTTAATCCCTTTAGTTTTATACACAGCTCAGGCATATTTTTATCAATCAGAAGACAAGCTGTGGACAGTAATTAATAAAGATTTGAAGGATTTTGTTTGGTAATGGAAGAGGGCAAGCGGCAAGTGGGATAAGCTGATCCTCCCATCAGAAGAAGGAAATCTAGGATTACCTGATTTGAAGGATGTCTTAGAGCTACACAGTTAAGGCTCTTATACATAACACAAGCAGGAAAATACAATTCAAACTTGAAAGAGATGACGATGATGAAGCAGGGAGGTAATTCAAAAAATAAGGAAGGAATGGGATTTTGGATACAAAACCTTAAGGAGAATAACAACAGTCATACAGAATATACAGGGGGGATGACAAATCAGAAAGCAAAGGACAAAAGTATTGCTGGAAATGAATTCATCCTCAAGACTTGGTGAGTAGCTTCAGGAGGTAGACTTGCTGGAAATGAATTCATCCTCAAGACTTGGTGAGTAGCTTCAGGAGGTAGACCCTGTTTTTCACAAAATCTCACCAAGACATCACTCATATATAGACTGTACTTTATATAGCACATATCATTGGCAGACATAGGTTAAAAAATAAAAAATATAGCTGGGTGTAAAAGACCCTGGATAAAAAAGTACCCAATCCTGGTACGCACACTGGTGCCAGGACTGGAAAAAATGACAGTGTAGACTCCTCGAGGCACGGAAACATTCGTACAATGGGGTTAGGCCAGGCCAGCGGGAGGATAGCCCTCCTGTTGTAGAAAGAAGCAGCAGTACACAAAAAAATCACAAAAAGTGATAGGCCGAAGAAAGCCATAAAGACAAGAGAGTGGACTACTGAGGATAAGAAAGAAATTATATATTGTTACTATTATGCAAGAAGCTCAGAATTTCCAGACGGAAGATATACAAAACGATTAAGAAACATTATACAGACCAAGAAACCTTGGACCATTTGGAAAAAGAAGTGACTGAGGAAGTGCAAAAATGTAAAGAAAAAATCTAGAGACTTTTAAAAGGTATAAAACAGAAATATGACAAGATAATGAAAGAGAGATCTGATATGGTGCAATATTTATGCAAAGAAGGAAGCTAAATTAATCAACCCAAAAAAAGCCCCAAAGATATTCAAAGAGAAATACAGGCAAGGCAAGGGCATCCAGATATGGAAAAATTCACAATAAAAATAGGATCACAAAGAGGAAACGTAGAACAGACGATTAGTAAAGTAGAAGTTAAAACAGAAGCAGAAGTTATGGAATACTTGCGAAGTGAAGGATTTAGTGTAGAAAATCTAACTAGGATAACATCACAGCAGGATAGAACAATGGATCCCCAAATTAAGGAGAAACCAGGTGAGTGGGAAATATCTGATCAGTTGCCATATGAACATACTTTGATGCCTTTCATAGGAAACCAATACAATGTTCAGTTGGAGTTGCACAGCAAGAAAAGGAACAGGAAACTGTGACAATTCTGATGTAGTCAATGCTGTGGAGTGATAGGTCAATGAACTCCCATATGAAACAGCAACGGATGGCACAGGAAGACGGTCTGGAACTTTCTATACAATGCCTTCAGGAAATGGAGAACAAAGAATGTGCCCTCAGTTTAGAAGAAAATTATCTAAGAGAAGAGCTGCTTGATTTAAAAGAAATGGACAGACATAAGATCAACAAAAGAAACAGATTATAGAAAGTCAATAAAACCTTAAAAGTTAGAAGTTTGGTAAAATAAATGAACACAGTAATTAGGACTGTGGTCCATAGATATTCATATAATACAACAGAATAGGGTTGCCACCTATCCATTTTTTTCAGACTATCCAGAAATCAAATTGATTCTCCAGTAGTCCAGAAAATGCTGTACAAACTCTGGTATTCTGTTTCAAAAAAGGAAACAGACTATCAGAGTTTGTTAAATCGGCTGATTTACTATGCTTTTTTACAGAAAAGCATAGTAAATCAGCTGAAAGCAGGCATCAGGAATGGAAAAAGAGGGTGTTCTGTAGCTGGTGTCATAGTGATGTCACAAAATGTGCAGAATGTTAACAGGAGCTGGGGGAGGAATGGGCGGTGTTACTGTTGATACTAGGGGTGTGGGCCTTAGTCCAGTTTTAGCCACAACGAAAAGTTGCAACTCGACAACAGAAGTAAACAGGATATATTACTGTGCAGCTAAATTAATAGCAGATAAAGTTTTACCACAAAAACACAGGGTAGTAAGGGAAAGGAAGAGGAGAAATCGAATGCCGTCATGAAAGTATCGAATAGAGAAAACTATAAGCAATTAAGACAAGAAGTGTCACTTTTAGAAGAGTACAGAAGAGGGAACAGATCGACAAAAATACTCAAAGACAGACATGATAAAAGCAATGCACAGTATCAGAACAGATCAGGATCTATAGAGCACTATCGCAAATAATAAACTAAAAATAGCACAGGCAGAAAAGCATAGAAGATATGCAGATAAATATAAAGAAATAGGACAAAATAAGCAATTTACTTGATGACCAAAACCTTTTATAGAGAATTGCAAAACAAGGCAAAAGGAATTGAAACACCACCAAAAAAAAGAAGAAATCGATACATTTTGGAGAAATATCTATGAAAATCCTGTGTAACATAACAAAGAAGCTAAATGGACAGAAAAAGTAAAAGAAAGAATAAGAAGTTCAAATGTACATGATATGAAATTAGATGAAGTAACAGCCAGAGGGACTGAAACAAAGTTAAGAAAAGCTCCTAATTGGAAACCCCAGGCACAGATACAGTACCTAATATTAGCATCTTTACTTGAAGATTTAGCAATGAGTAAGAAATATTTATATGCATACCCTGACCAGACATCAGTCTGGTTAACAATAGAAAAAAAAATACTCCTACTTAAGAGCGAACCTGCAGGCTATCCTAAAAACTATAGACCAATAATTTGCTTTCTAGTGATGTATAAACTGTACACTGGAATTGATACCGACAGAGTTTAAAGTCATTTAGATGAAAACTCAGTCATGGCAAGAGAACAAAAGGGTAATAAAACAAAGTCATATGGAACAAAGGATCATTTGTTGTTCAATAAAGTCATAATGGAGAACTGTAAAAAGGGGAAGAATCTAAGTATGGCACTGACAGACTATAAAAAAACATATGACAGTATCCCCCATTCATGGATAAAACAGTGCTTAAAAATGTAATAGATGCACCCTACACTGATTGATTATATTACAGCAACCATTAAACAGTGGCAAACCACTCTGCAGTTAAGCCATGATAAAGGGAAAATTATTATTCTAGGGAAAAAAATTCAAAGGATATATTCCAGGGTGACTTCTCTGTCACCGCTGCTATTTTGTCTCGCCCTTAACCCATTAAGTTGTCTACTTAACAGATTAGGTCATGGCTACAATTTGGTTCTCAGAAAACAACAAAGTGTAAAGACTTCTCATCTTCTTTTTGTAGATGATTTAAAACTGTACAGTTCATTAGATGAGGAACTGAAAACATAACTGCAAGTGGTCAAATTTTTTTCAGATGATATAAGAATGTCATTTGGTCTTGATAAATGTGGAAAAGCAACCTTTAAAGCAGGAAAGCTGCAGCATCAAGAAAATATCAGTTTGTGTGGAAAAACAACCTTTAAAGCAAGAAAGCTGCAGCATCGAGAAAATATCAGTTTGGGGACGGGATGTGATATAAATGAACTTGAGCAAGAGGGAGTGTATAAATATTTGGGAACTGATGAAGGATCAACAATAAATCATGAACAAATGCAAATAAAACTTAGTAAGGAATATTGTAGAAGACTTCAATTAATACTGAAAACAATGTTGACATCTAGGAACAAAGTCCAAGCTATAAACTTATTTGCTCTCTCTGTCCTAACAGTTTTGCAGTGACTGGCCCCAAAAGGTGTTGGACAGGAAAACAAGGAGGATGTTTCATGCTCATCAAATGCTATATAAAAATCAGTGCATAGGAAGATTATATATGCCCCGTTCTGAAAGAGGTATGGGCCTCCTTGAAATTGATTACATGTATAGAACAGTAATCATGGTACTGCATATAGTACATGTCTACTGACCTCACAAGACCCAAACGTAGTGAAAATATTCAAACATGAGGAGAATAATTCTAAGATGACTTTCCTCCTTAGTTTAGCAGAAGCATATCGGTGTCAAAATGGACTGGAAATCAAACCAGAGGTAGGTAAAAATCACGCAGCAAGTGAATGTGCCAAAAAACAAAAGAAAGAATATAAGGTGAAGGATCAGATGAAAAGGCAAACAAAATGTGGAAAATGCATAAATATAGTCCCAAGTATAGAAAACTCTTGGAACAACCTCATGTTGATCAAGATCAACTGCAGGATTGGTTAAGGAGAGGTGAATTTACACCAAAAGATGAAAGGTTAATATTCATGGCCCAAGATAGTAGACTATGTACACGTTGGTTTACAAAGTCCATTGAAAATGTGAGAGAAACCGACAAATGTAGGTTTTGTAAAACAATTGGAAACAGTCGCTCATCTTGTTGCTGGTTGTGATATACTAATGGCAGAAGGACTGCATACTGAAAGAAATAATAATGTGCAAGACTGCTGCATTGGGGATTGTGCAAACATTATAACACTGAAGTAGCTGAAAAACACTGAAAACATAAGCCACAAAGCATCATAGAAAACGATGAAGTTTATACTACATGAGACTGTTCATTACCAACAGTTCAAAAAACAGATTCAAAAAATAGATGGGAGAAAAACAGATATAGTAGTCCATGAAAAAAAGACAAAAGTACCATTGATCATTGAAATTGCTACACCCAGTGACTACACCGTCTTATGTACGAGAGACACAAAGTCATAAAATACCAGGATTTGCAGACAGAAACAAGGGCAATGTGGAAGAAAGATATCCAGTCAGTTCCAGTAGTAGTAGGAGCAACAGGTCTTATAAAAAAAGAATTGGCAACCATATTTAGATACATTAGCGATACATGTAACTTTGTATGAATTACAGAAGGAGTAATTACTGGGCACACTGCAGGTGCTGCGAGGAGCACTTCTGGCTAACATCAAAGATTGAAACAATACTAATTTCATGAACTTTAATCATACTTTGACTTAGAAATGGGGTCCATTCCTGTCATGGTATTAGAAACCTAAAAGTCTTGGAGATATTAAAAGGAAATATTATATTCCCAGACTAGAAGACAGTATGCTAAGAACTAAGCCAGCAGGGGAATGGAGAATGCAGATTCTGCTGATAGAGACAACTGCAATTAGGATACAGAGAATAGACAAGAGGGAGTTGGAATTTACTGGAGGAAGATTGGGACAAATAATTAGAAAAGTAATAGAATGAGAAGACGGCAAGAAGACATTCGGACTGCAGGCTAGTGATTGCCTTCCCTATCAGGGATTGATACCAAGAGTATAGACAAAGAGAAAGGGATAGGGCAATCCTAAATGAAAGACCTGCACTGGTTGAGTTCTTAGTTGAATCTAGAATAGAAGCTGCTGTTAAAAAAGGCATAATTAGTAGGGCATATAAAATATTGCACAGTAACTATATGAATCAATCAGGAGTGGTTAGGAAATATTGAGAAGAGAGAGATTAGATATGCAATTCACAAAGAAATAATGGGAGGATATATGTATGTATGACTCCTAAACATGCAAAAACTATCTGTATGATTTAGGATTTTTTCCCAGAAGTATCTGCATAGACACTTTCATACTCCAAGCAGACTCCAAAGCATTTTTCTTCTGTTAGGTGGCAAAGGTTGGAGGCATGACAGGGAAGAAAGAGAAGAGGTAATTGGGAACATGTGTTTTGGGAATGTAATGAATTGGCAGACTTTAAAAATTCCTTACAGAGTACTCTGTCAGAAATACTGGGAGAGCAAATGAGTGTAACTAAGGAAATTATTTTTTTGAGCGAGGACACATGATCTAAACAGCCTAGACTTAGTAAGGTCTTGTTAAGTTCATTTCTGGTGGCTGCCAAAAAAAGCTATTACTAGAAAATGGAAATCAAAATCTAAGCCATCTATACTTGAAGTAGTGAATATTGTAACAGAGATAAAAGAACAGCAACTGGGATCTTTAGAAAAGGGTAGGAGCAAATTAAATAAAAAGGGTAATGCTGGGAGAATCCATGCAGAAAAATGTTTTAGAGGAGGAATGAGGTTTAAGAAAAGGCAGAAATTTAATAATTTATGTCTTGTTGCTTAGATTATAGGATATATAATGGTATATGTGATGTATAATATTTGTAAATGTGAAGTTGTTAATTTTATCTATGTCAGAAGTGATAATTCAATAAAGGTGTTTTAAAAAGTTTACTGTTTCAATATAAGATGAAGGGATATTTAAGATATAAAAGACAACAAAAACAGAAAAAAAAAAACTGTAAACTCTTTAATCGGTGCTGTAACACTGCCAGTTAGAGATTGCGAATACAGTCAATATAAACAAAACAAACTGGTCCCAATATGACTTACTACTTACTATGATAATGTATTGTGGAGGGATATTTAAGACACAACAGACAGCAAAAAGTGGCAACTGTGTGAATTCTTTAAGCAATGCTAGCACACTGACAATATATGCAACATTATAGAACATTTACAACTTAAGATTTTTGTTTGAAGTGAGAATGTACCATGGATAGGTATTTAAGATGTAGTAAATGACAAAAACAGACAAAACTGTGAATGTTTCATTTAACTATTTCATGGCAAGCTGGACTCTGACCCCTTCCTGTATATTTAGTACCTACACAGACTTCCCAACTGATCCAAAGTGCAGTTCTGCCCCAAGACTGTTCCTCAAAAACAGTCACAATCCAGGACTCTACAACCCCTCGCAATTTCTTCCTTACTTTTGCATACAGTACAGGATTATCCACATGTTCCTTAGGGACAACCCATTTTATGGCTGCCCAGGAAATTCTTAATTATGCCCAACGTTCCTGAAGGCCTGCCTGTAACATCTTTGCAGCGGCAGCCACACCCCTCAACTTTGTCATAAATATGTCTCTATCCATTAGTATACTCCCACATCTTAGAAAAAAACTCAGTCATGATATTTCCTAAACCATTCAACAATAGCAGACTTCCATGCTTTTGATCACCATTCTCTCAGTTCAGTGCAAATTTCTAGAGAAAGTTGTAGCATCTCAACTGACTGTGTGCCTTAATTCCAAATGTCTTCCTATATCATAACATGATTGCAGACATTGCCATAGTACATTAGCTGTCATACATTCAGTATCTAACAAATACTTAACACAATCAATTCTCCCCTAGACACGGGTGCTCTTACTGATGACATTTCTGTTGATCTTAACTAGACATCTTACTCTGATCAGACATCCTCTTCCTAGATGAGCTTACAGCTCCCACAGTGGGATCCTCACAAGCAAACTGTCTCTTTAGCTACCTAAACAATTAGAATGTTAGAATTTGTACTGACAACACTCTCTGGATCCTTTAACCTGCTTAAAGGGTCACATAAGGATCAATTCTCGGCTCCTATTACACACAGGTCTTGTTACAGAGGTTTTGCCATCCACAGTCGGGGAAAGCATCACCTGCTATGTTACTGACAGGGCTGTCACCATATCTGATCTTTCTTTAAAATTATTCAGGATAAGTACCTTAATCTGCTCTAACTGCACTATCAACATATCCACAATTACCAGTTCTTAAACCACAATTATAAAGTTCACGGTCACCTGACTTTTGTGCCTTATACGACTACCTGTTCACTCCAATTCTATTGCCAATTCCTGTCCACAATTTTTTTCTACAGGCAATTACTTCTGATTGCAATAACTGCCTTAAATACTGAGAGACGCTAATTGCTAGATGTTTCACTGACTGCAGTAACTATTTTAAACATCTTTCACCAAAACACTTCTCTTCTGTCAACCCAAATACTCTGTTTAATCATTTCACACTATTTAATCACACAATTCTTCCTTTTAAATGTTATACTTCACTGTACATTATAACTCTCTATCTCTCCCTCCCTCTGCCTTTCCATCTTCATACTATGTTACACAAAAAATAATTTATGCACCTAACTTCTGCTACATGGTTCTGTACAACACTGACCCTGATAAAGTCTGCAAGGCACTAACTGTATCCTTATCTGTGCTACTCATTCTACAAGGATCAGGGACAGGATGAAGCAACATGAATGCAGGTCCAGGTAACTACTGTAAAATCTATGAAATACCCATACCATCCAACTTCTTTGCTCACAAACTGTATACACAGCCAAAAATAACGGGGGCACAAAGTCTCAAAATCAGGGGCAATTTTTAAATATCACTCTAATTCATTTAGAAAGCAAATACAGTTTTGCATTGAGATGCATTTTCTGAATTAGTATAACATTTTAATGTCTGGCATTACTGACTGGCTGTAATCAGTAATTTACCAGAAAATTAAACATTTTATGATAATAACTACAATAATAAAAGGCTAAATCTAGGGCGTTCTGAAAACAGGGACAGTTGCGAGACAACAAGAAAAAACACCTCTGGAAAACTAAAACATGGAACATTTCTATTTTTTAAATAAGGCATGTTAAAATAACAAAATATACATATGGTATTGCCAGTGCCATGTAGTGCCCTTGTATATAGAGGAGAACAAAGGTCAGACTCACCAATTGTGTGAATTCAAGCAGGTAACAGCAAGTCAACCAGACACAGCATGAACAGTGGTCCCTAGTGGTAATTTTAAGGTTTTATTTATTTATTTTTAATCTTAGACTATGGTGGTGGCAGAAACTGAATAAAGTATTGTATTTTTTTAATTCAGTTACAGATACACAGCCATAGAATTTTGTAAGCTGTACAGCAGTAATTACTTTAAACATTTATTTTATTCAGTCCTTCAGATGGCACTGGGCCCTAGGCAGGTGCCTAGGGAGCCTTGCACTAGATCTGATCCTGCATGGATTGCAGAAGCTCTTCAGCCCTGATTACAAGTGCTATATTGGTATTGTTCACTGCACCCCAGCACCTTGCTCCTGGGGGCCGTTGCCCCCTTTGTCCCTCCTTAACTGGACCTTTGATTATCAGTGTTATTAGTTAGAAATTTAGGTTGATGCTAAAGAGGGGCCCTACTACTCAAAGTAAATATACTGTGCTGCAGCTTGTTCATTATAGGGGCAGAGGAAGGAAAAACAGTATGAAGAAGAAACAGGATAAAGTAAGTTAAAGAAAACTAAGACAGAATAAGGCACATTATTACTGTGTTTCATGAACAAGTCCAATTTGACTGCACAGAATTCAGAAAGGCATTCCTAAAATGAAAGTTTACAGGAGAGTTGACCATTATCACGCAAGCAACTATTCCATAGTTTGTAAACTACTGGGGAACAGAGAGCTATCCTAATCATTATATGAAGCAAGAATCCCTGAAAGGAATTATTTTTTTATCATAACCCCCTGGATGGAACACACAACTGAATTAGGCATTTAGCTGCAGGACACTTATCTGGTACTAAAGGACCACATGCAAATATTAGTACTTTTTTTATCAGCTTTTGACCCATATGATGCTCTGACCATCAGTGTCTCAAGGAACCCCCCACCTCACAGGCTACAATGTTAGGTTTGCCTTTCTGGACATGGGGTTGTTCTTGGCAGGGTAAAAGGTGGTAAGAAGACCTAATTTTTAAAGCTGCCTAATGAAAAAGACAAGTTAGCCCCTGGTGCAGAATCATCTTTGTGGGGATTTTTATGTGTGTACCCATCCCCTGCTTCCTGCAGCCTGACATGTGGTTACTGAAGTGGAAAACTGCAACAGTGGCCTGATGACCCATTTCCATGCATTTGCCTAATCCTGACTACAGCACATAGTGCTGCTTGGCAAAACCACATGTATGTTACAATTCCCTGCACACCAGTGCTTTCTGTATGGCCTATGTTACATGTCATCATTTGTTATGTACCTAGCTGCTCCCCTCCCCAAACAGCTGACCTGGCATCACTTGCTCACTTCTCCTACCCTGCAGCCAGCTCCATCTGTGCCCAGGATGCTATTCAAAGCTAAGTTATCTAGGAAGTAGACACAGCTTTACACCAGACAGACGTCTAAGCAGAAGGAGGTTTACTGTTGTAGGAACTGAAGCCAGGGTAATGTCATCAAAGGGATGCTATAGAGGGACCTGCAAAATTGCCTAGCAGGAAATCTGGTTATTTATGTGAAGTACAGATGTAGACTCTATATGGAAAGGAACACACTGGGTAGTATGAATGCCCAAACTGTCACACGTCTAGTATGATCACTCATGAACTTTTCTCATAAAATTATGTTTTTTTCTGGAAAATCAGTGGCAAATCATTGAGGACTGAAGTCAGAAAATAATGCCATACATTTGAGTTTCAGACTTCATATCCCTCAGAAAAATTCATGCTAATGCATCATCTGTTATTCTATTAACTTTCTAAGTTTGTAAGAGTAATCCCACCCCCCACCCCCCATTATATGTGGCTTTGTCCAGATTTCATGTTCTAAGAGAGTGACAGGTATGGGCAGGATTGTTACTATGCTGTACATTAAACTGAGTACTTGGAGAATCCATAATGATTCTGGATGTGAATAACATGGCTTTAGTTATTCCTGTATTTGGTACAAGACCACTGTTACTGATCTAGATATACAAATGATCAAATTAAGACTGAAATTTAGTGGTGATACTACAGAGATGAAAAACAGCAAAGATGAATCATTGGCACAGTGCATTAGCTTAGCTGTTGTGTAGAATAAGGGCATGCCATTAGCAAATATGGTAAATAACAATGGATACTAGGCTGAGTCTTGTAGGACTAACATGTCAGAGGTGGTATTGGCCCAGTACACAATCTGAGTTTGGTTTTGCAAATAACTACTAAATCAATCAACTGCTGACTCTGACGAAGCCCAACTGAACAGATGACACAGACAATGGTATGATTTATTCTATCAAAACTTCTGATAGATCTACAAACAAAATAAAACAAAACTATAGACCTACCTCAACTGCACGGCTTCCAAAGATAGTAAATGAAAGCAAGTAGAGCAAATTCTGGACTGTGATCTGACCAACATTAATGCAAACAAATCACAGAAATAGTCATGAGCATACAAATGATAGATAAGTTTGATATAGATAATCATTTCAAGAATTCCTGACAGAGAGGAAAAAGAATACTCTGTTAACTGGCCAACAATGATTAAATGAGTGAGTGGACCTGCTTTTATATGGTTTACAATCACATGTTCGTTTGTCTTTTAGACGAACGGAATTTTGTGCG
The DNA here is from genome assembly GCF_019279795.1 of Protopterus annectens. NCBI lineage: Eukaryota > Metazoa > Chordata > Ceratodontiformes > Protopteridae > Protopterus > Protopterus annectens. The sequence continues at coordinate 1,851,746,794 of NC_056726.1, forward strand.
AAAACCACTTGGTAGAACCGGTAGGGCGATCATCATAATGTCAAAGCTGACAAGAGCGAATGGCCGCTGTTGTCATCTCCAACATTGCAGTGCAAACTGCACTATAGTGGGGATATGGAAGTAGAATGTTGAGTAGGTAGGAGCATTTCAGTGTAGTCGACATGTTCGACATTCGACTTTACTGAAATGCTCAGGTCGGCATTTACATTGTTCAGTGTTCAGATATTCGAACATTTGGTTCGGACATCTGTACATTCGAACAATGTACTGTCGAACATGTGATAGTAAACCCTTTTATATAACATGCTACTTATGTCAGTTTTGAGAGGGCGGGCCAAAGTTTTCCATAAGTGAACAGTTAGCATCTAACCAGGGAAAATTTTTTCTGAAAATGCTCCTGGTCGTGCCCTGAAGATGATCTACTGTGACTACTGTTAACAACCAAATCTGTGAATGAATGGCTGGAAGAGTGAACAAATAAATAAAATAAAATACTGTTGCAGTATTATAGGTTCATAGGTTGGTACTGGGCTATCTGCCCGAAGGCATATATTAGCCCAGCCACGTTGTGCGGTATTCACCACCACTTTAGTAGTTCCCTAGACCGTTGTACTAGCAGCTAGTACCCTTGGCCCCTATCTAGTAGTGCTGTTGGTGTGATCCCCAGTGTGAACTTTCTGTTACCCATCCACTCATCAAGGTTCCTCTTGAAGAGTGATAGTGAGGGGCTCTGTCTTATGTAGATCGGGACCCTGTTCCATAGTAAGGGAAGGGATTATGTAACATAGTATAATGTTGTTACAGTGAGTTTAAACAGAAAGACATGGTAGCTAAAGTATTTCACAGAAGTAATTACTTGGTACAGGAGGAAGAGTCAACAGATGAATATGGAGGTAAAAGTTCTTTATGTGGACAGAAAGAAAAGAAGGCATTAATAAATAAATTACAAAACTGATCAGTTAGCTCTTGAGGTGAAGACTGGTGCACCAAGCTAGGCTGAGTTCCTCTATGTCCAGTATTGGTTAAGCTGTTTACACTATGACAAACTGTTTCAGATTAAGGGAGAATCTAGTGTGTAATTCAAGAAAAATAACTATTTTAATATAATAGAGTAAAATGGTTCACTTTACTGAATGTATGGAAATTCTGGACAGGCTATCATGATAATGCAAAAACTTAACCAACTGAATCATGACACTTCAGATTTCCTGGGTTACCTACAAAAGAGACTTCACTTTAGCCCTCCCATGTCTGAGGGGGCAATGGAGTCAAGCACTGAGAAGAACCTCTCACAATACGCATCATCTTCAAAAAAAAAAAAATTGTAATGTTCCACTCACAGCAAGCATGCATACTGTAAACCACTGAGGAAACTTAATTTCCTTCTAATGAAAGTCAAAATAACAATGTCTTTGGTACATTTTCTTTTTATAGTTACCAGTCTCTAATCCTGTCCCCCACTTAGATCACTACCAACTGTTAAGGAATAACCATACATACTTAGTGATTCTAAAACTGATTACTCTCACTAAAGAGACCACCTTTTGGAAATGCTACTGGTGAAAAGGCATTCATTAGTACAGCACCAGCTACATGAAACCACCTGATTAGCAAAATACATTAAAAGGCTTCAAAACAAAACTAAAACAATACCTGTTAAAGGTTAATGCTTACATCTGCTTCAAATAAAATTGATAAAAAATAGATAAAATACAAAACCCATACAACTGATTGACATAAAGCATTGCTACAAGTTAAAACCACTGTTCATTATAAGCAAATAACAATGTTCTTACTTGTACACATTGAAATACATGTAAATTACATGTAAATGTTTTTTTCTTATTTTATTATATGTAACTACTGCTGATATATCTTTATCATAGTCCATTATACAACAAAAACCTGGCATTTTAACAGGGGTGTGTGCACTTTTTATATCCACTGTACTAATGGTAGTGGAAACTTGGAGCAGGAATAGCATTCTACTGGGTCAAACATAAAGGTCAGAAATGAAAAACCGAGATAAAGCCTAGGAGCACTGGCGCAAAACCAAAACCCGCTCAGCTAGACAGAAATTCCTAGAACTACGCAATAGAGTCAAAAAGCTAATAAGGAGTACAAAATCCAATACTACCAGTCTGCCCTCAACTCCTCCCAACACAACCCCAAACAATTCTGGACCTCCATAAACTCCATCCTCCACCCAGGTAAAATCAATACCCCTACACCTAACATTCCTCACTCCTCAGAAAATATTGCTACCTCATTCAACACATACTTCACACAAACCGTACTACCACTAGCTAGACAACACAACAACCCTCCCCTACACCCCACACCTTCACTTAGTAATCTCCCCACACTCTTCTCATTTTCTCCCATTCCTACCTCCAACATAAGAAAACTCTTAACTACACTTAAACCCACATAATTAACAGTAGACAACCTCCCAAGTGAATTCCTACAAATTGCAGCTGATGCCCTAGCCTACCCAGTATCCATCTTGATTAACCGAACTCTGTCACAATGCTATGTCCCTACACTATGGAAAATATCACACATCATTCCCTTCACAAAGGCGGCCCCTCCACGGAACTAACTACCGCCCCATAGCGATTCTATCTCCACTCGCCAAAATACTAGAGAGATGCATTCACTCTCAAATCTCAGACTACCTCCTTACAAACAACCTCCTTTCTAATACTCAACATGTTTTCCAACCAAATCATAGCACCAGTACTGCCTTACTCTCTTTTACTAACACTATCCTTCACCATAAAAACAATGGCCATCTCTCCTCTGCTACTTTCCTAGACCTATCTAAAGCATCTGACATGGTCCCACACAAACAACTCCTCTCTGCACTCAATAACCTATTGTTTTCTCAATCAGTCACCAACTGGTTTCAAAGTTACTTGGCTGACCGCCAGCAATCTGTTGTATGGCAAAATGACATATCTCCCCAACTACTGGTCTCTATTGGTGTTCCCCAAGGATCCATCCTTGGACCCCTACTCTTCTCTATTTTCACCAATAATCTAGCCTCTGCCACCAAACATGGCACATGCATACAATATGCAGATGAATCAACCATCATCTGCTCAGCCCAGTCCCTACCCGAACTGCAAAAGGTTACACAGGATGCCTTTTCCTCTGTTGAAACTTGGCTATCCGATGCCCAGTTAATACTCAACCCAAACAAAAATAATCTCATCTTCAAACCCACCAAACATACTCAAAACAACTCTCACTTTAACATCACAGCAAATGACAACACCACTATCCACCCAACAGATCACACCAAATTGCTAGGAGTTGAAATAGACAACAATCTCAAATTTGACATTCACATATCCATGACCATAAACAAAGTCCACCAAAAACTAGGAGCCTTATACAGAAATAAGCAACTCCTCACCAAAGCAGCTAGGATTTCAGTTGCAAATTCGCACCTTATCTCCACCCTACTTTATGCCTCTCCAATATATACCAACCTAAGGCAATGCGATCTAAATAAACTCGAGACCTGCTACAACAAAATCGCCAAATTTGCCACCGGGGCATCCTACCACTGTCTCTCACTTACTGAACTAGGCTGGCTAGAACTCCCTCACCTCCTTCAATAGTATCCACTCGCACTCGCCCACAAACTGGTTAACCATCCTCTAAAGGTCCCATCCCTCCAGTATCTACTCCAACCCTATCTCACCACCAGACCACTATGATCCAGCAACAAAAATCCATTACAGGTTACTAGAGCCAATAACACTGCTGGAGAAAAACTATTCTCCAACGCTATAGCCAAATTATGGAACACCCCCCCCCCACAATAACCTCTCTATCCTCTCTACCATCATGCACCCACTTCAAAGCTTTACTTAAAGCGCACCTAAAAACATGCTGGCTATGCCCTTGCAACTCTCCCCTCTAACTACTCCCACTCCATCTACCCTCTACCGCTTTTCCACCCCACAAACTACCTTTGATTACAGCAAGATCTGATACTTCCATGCCTATCTACTTATTATATGGCAGTAACTTCTTATTGTAACAATTGTTAATATCTGCTATGACTTTGTGGATAGAAGAGATGCTAGTTATCTACTGAATGTACTATGTTCTTCATCTGTAACTATATTTGTAATATTTTAATTATTAGGATTCTTCATCTGTAACTATGTCTGTAATATTTTAATTTGTGGAGCTTTTGTCCCCGGGCCCCCGCTGAAAATGGACCTGTGTCCAGTCGGGTACTCCCAGTCACCAAATGTAAATAAATAATATAGAGAAGGGCCATGGATTATATCCATTTCATATAATAGGATTCTTGCCATAACAAAATTTATTTATTTATTTATTTATTTTACATTTGTTGACCGGGCTAGTCCAACTGGATCTTTGTCCATTTTCAGTGGAGGCCCGGGGAGAAAAGCTCCACAGATTAAAGCATGTATATAGAAATACATGTAAAAAAAAACACTTATGATATAGGCAAAGAGCAATAATACAAGGATATTTGTTTAGGTCAGGTGATGCAATTCTAACAACAAACAGATAATAATAACTATGTAATACAAATTATGTAATTAAAACAAGATTATAAAAAATATAAATTTTTTTTTTTTTTACATCAGAAGTAACACTAGAATCATAATGTTGTTTTATGATTGGAGAGAAAGATTGGAGTGTTAAATAAAATGCAAATATAGTTGAAAGATGAAAGTAGGTTAGTCTGGATTGGAACAAGAGCAGAGCCAGAAGTTGTTCAGATGTGAAAGAAGTTGCTTCTTAAAGAAAGGAAAAGTGGCTAAAGAGGAGATATGTAAGGGAAGGTTATTCCATATTTTGCCAACTGAGTTGGAGAAAAGGCAGTTCCCTGCAGAGTTTGAAATTCTGGTAATGTTAACTTGTAGCTTTTGGGAGGAGCGTAGTTGTTTTAAATTGTTATAGGGAGTCAAGAGGTTGCTAAGAGCAGGTGTTTTTGAGGGTTGATATAAAATTTTATGTGCTATTAAGAGTTGTTGATAGATGATTTTGTTAGGAAGTTCCAGCCAGTGTAGAAGTTTTAAGTTTATGCAGTGGTGAGTTCTATATTGAGATGCAGTGGCAAATCGAGCTATGTTGTGGTAAGATGTAGACAGTTTCCTAAGGTTACGTTTAGATAGATTAGTGTAGATAGAGGACGCATACAGAAGGGTAGAGATAAGATGTGATTGCGCTAAGGTAGTCCGTGCCTCGGGTGTAAGGAAGGGTTTGATTCTGTATAGTGAACCAATCTTTTTATTAACTGCTTTTATTGTGTTATTAATGTGGTGGTCAAAGCTAAGATTATTATCAATAGTAACACCAAGCAGTTTTGTAGTGAAGTCGGGGGAAATGTGAGAGTTGTCACTTGCAGTGATAGTAAAATTTAGTTGGGTAGATTTGTGTGTAGGTGAAAAAAGTAATAGTTTTGTTTTCTTGGGATTAAGGAGAAGACATCTTTTTGAGAACCATTGTTCAACGGTTGAAAAGGTTGCTTGTGTAAGGGACTGGAGTTTTGCTTGAGAGGAGGCTGTACAAATTATAGTGGAATCATCTGCATATTGTATGCAGGTAGTGTTAGTATATCACCCAAGTATATCAAGTAGTATATCACCCAAAAGAACAAGCTTCACTGGAAAGCAATTTGAAACTGCTGTTTGCTTCCAGAAGGTCACAAGCAAGTACATAATACAACATAAAAACATATTACAATCCTGTAAAAGGAAACTGTAGAGAGAACTACCCAATAGAGAAACTAAGAAATTAATTTTAATAAGCATATCAATATAAAACAAGTGAGGCACCAAAGGGTCAATTAAAAGATATTAATTTAACAACTACCACAACATATTAATTAAATGAGGCTCAAATGATTGACTTTGACGCTCAAGTGACTGGCAGTTAAGTTACAGAAAATCACAGTTTTACACATTTTTAGTTAACAAAGTCGACACCCGTCTCTAATGGCTGTGACCAATAAAATAAGTCCAGGTCACTGATCTTGGGTGTTGCCTTTCTTGTTTATGATGTCTTTCATGACTTTGCAATTTATACTGGTGATTAAGGACATTGTTCTCTCGACTTTCAGACAGGCTTTTTGACATCAAAACAAACTCTGTAGAAGTCTGTACTACATAATGTATCTTATAAATCCCATTATTGTGATTTTACACAACCTATAAACCACACTATATAGTAGTTTTGCACAATAAATTAAAATAAAATGAAAGCTGTCACATGGTTTGCATTAATGTTTCCGCTGTTTGAATACAACATAATGACAGTGGTAAAGAAGCATTCTTTACAATACTAAAAGAAAACTTTTTAAACAAATAATATAGCATTAAGCATAATGACACTGATGTGATTTTATCCAAATTAAACACAGAACTACATGCAAGAAAACAAAACGGATACTGACACAGCAGATCAAGGGTGTAACCTTTTCAGCTCACATTATGTCTACAACTATTTAAATTAGTGCCCCAAACAACAGATGCATAGCTTGCAAAACAGTTAGTTATGTACTCACCATAACGATCGATGTATGTGGTCAATCTCGCCTACATTCCTTACTCACGAGTTCGGAGCCGAGAATCGGCTCCGACTCGGCCAAATTTCTCTAGCACAAAGTCTCTAATTGGCTGGGCTAACCCGGTATCCCAGGATGCACCTCACACTAGCCCCAGATCTTGTTTGCAATCATAACAATCATAACACTCATAACCCATACTCAAACACCGGAAGAAATTCCAGCCAGATAAGGGAACCAAATCACTGACCTTGAAGGGTCCACAGAGCCAATATTCTTCCAAATCCTCTAGGAAGGGGGCAGGTGGGAGGGTACGTAGGAATGTAGGCGAGGACCACATACATCGATCGTTATGGTGAGTACATAACTAACTGATGTTATGTGGTCCTATCTCGCCTACATTCCTTACTCACGGGACAGTGTCCCCAGCACCTCTATCCTGGGAGGCTCATAAGAAGATACTCCTGAGAACCGTGGAACCAAAGGAAGCCCGGCCCCTAGAAGCCACGTCCAGCTTGTAATGAGTAATAAAAGTGTTGGGAGAAGCCCAAGTGGCCGCAGTACAAATCACATCCAAGGAAAGCCTAGCATGGAAAGCTACTGATGTAGACATAGCCCTGGTAGAATGAGCCTTGACGGGAAAGGGTAAAGTTCTGTCTGCTGATGAGTAGATGAATGAAATACAATCTTTGATCCATTTAGAAATTGTGCACTTGGAAACAGGACAACCTGCTCTGTTCTCTGAAAAGGACACAAACAGTTGATCAGATTTCCTAACATGCTTAGTCCTATGTAAATAAAATCTCAGCTGTCTGTGCACATCCACCTGATGAAACCTGAACTCTGCTTTATTGGAAAAGTTCGGAAAAAAAACACTGGTAGCTCAACAGATTGATGGAGATTGACAGTAGATGACACCTTCGGAAGGAAGGACGGGTTAAGCCTCAGGGAAACTCAGTCCTTATGAAAGATCAAATACGGAGGTTTAATGGACAAGGCTTGAAGTTCTGATACCCTCCTGGCCGATGTAATGGCTATCATAAAAGCCGTCTTCCAAGATAAGAATTTTAAGTCGCAAGTGGCAGCCGGTTCAAAGGGTGGTGACGTAATAGCTTGTAGCACAAGGTTCAAGTCCCATGGCAGTACAGGCTCAGAAACTGGGGGACGAAGTAACCAAGCACCTTTTAGAAAGGCTTTACAGAGTCTGTGGCCCATAAGAGAGGGCACATAACATGTGTGAAAATTGGAAACTGCAGCCAACTGTACCTTAATGGTAGCGGGCACGGAGCCCTGACAGAACAAAAAAATCGAAGACCGACGGAATAGGGGCTGTGAAGGGGTCCAAACCTTGGGCCTGAGCCCAAATGGAAAATCTCTTCCATTTGCTGGAATAAATCTTCCTGGTGGAAGACTTATGAGAAGAAGACAAGATGTGCACCACTTCAGGTGAAAAGGAATGTCACCTGACTAGCGACGGAAGTGTAGCAGCCAGGCTGTCAACTTGGGAGTTCACAGGAATGGATGAAGTTGTCCTGACATGTGAATCAGGAGGTCTGGCACTGGGTCCAGAGTCCACGGACCGTCCAGTGCATACCGTTGAAGAAAAGGGAACCATACTTGTCGAGGCCAGTGTGGAGCAATAAGGATCATCCTGCTTCCCAAGGATATGGCTTTCTGTATCACTCTTGGTAACGGAGGGAAAGCGTAGACCAGACCAGGGGGCCAATCTTGAGCTAGAGCATCCCTGGGTGATTCCCCCTGTGGGGGGATCAGAGTGAAGTACTTGCTGCATTTGGCATTGAGGGGGCTGGCGAAGAGATCGCAGCAAGGCTGACCCCACCTTTTGAAGATCTGAACCGCCACTCGGTTGTTCAGGGACCACTCGTGAGGCATCAGAATAGCTCTGCTTAGCCTGTCCGCTATCACGTTGGACTTCCACAAAATGTGCATTGCCACTAGAAACCGTTGGGAAGACATTGCCCACTGCCACACTCGCATGGCCTCTCTGCAGAGGGGATAAGATTTGGTTCCCCCCTGCTTGTTCAGGTACCACACTACAGACATGTCCGAGTGAACTGCAATCGTTCCCAGAGGTAGAGAGTCCTGGAGTGCTTGCAACACCAGAAACACCACTCTCATCTCCAGAACATTGATGTGCAAGTGTACCTCGTGATCTTGCCAGGTGCCTTGGACCGTCCTGCCTAGATAATGCCCCCCCACCCCATCTGGGAGGCGTCCGTGGCCACTGGAGACATAGGAACCAAGCTCCATCCTCTGTCCAGATTAGAGGAGCATAGCCACCAGAGAAGGTCCTGTTTGCATCGCTCCGTGAGAAGTATCAAGTGGGAAAGAGGAAGCTTTTGAAAGGACCACTGAACCGACAGGAGCCACTGTAGGATCCGCATGTGTAACCTGGCCAGAGGTACCAGCATGATGGTGGAGGCCATGGATCCCAAGAGCTGAAGAACTAACCTGGCCTGAACTTTTCTGAGGGGCAACAGTGCGTGGATCTGAGACTGCAACACTCTTATCCTGTCCTGTGGCAGAAAGGCGTGCATTTGAATAGAGTCTAGCTCTGCGCCTATAAAAACAACACACTCTGAGGGCTGCAAGGCAGACTTTTCCCAGTTCAAAGTAATTCCTAGACGTTGGCAAAGTGAGATGGTCGTCTCCCTGGCTTGGACGAGCAGATGCCTGGTGGGGGCGGCGAGAAGCCAGTCATCCAGATATGGAAACACCTGGAATCCCAGACGTCTCAGGTGAGCTGTCACCATTGCCAAACACTTGGTAAACACCCTGGGGGCTGTGGTGAGACCAAAGGGCAGGGCACGAAACTGGAAGTGACTGGCTCCTAGCCAGAAGCGTAAATGACTCCTGGATGCCTTCTCCATTTTGATGTGGTAGTAGGCATCCTTGAGATCAATGGAGCACGTCCATACTCCTTTCTCCAGCAGTGGAAAAATGGACTGAAGTGTGACCATTCGGAACTTGGACTTCAGAACGTAGTGATTCAATCGACTGAGATCCAGAATGGGTCTCAGGTCCGATGTCCTTTCGGCACCAAAAAGAGTCGTGAGTAAGTTCCTGATCCGACATGGTCTGAGGGGACTGGCTGGATGACTCCTTTTTCTAGCAGCTTTGCAACTTCTAGTGCTGCTTGATCCCATTGACTGGGTGGGACATCCAGGATCCTTCTGACTGGAGGGGGTGTTGACGCAAAGGGAATAGTGTAACCTCCGGTAATTATTCGGAGCACCCAACGATCCTGGGTGATGCTTTCCCAGGTTTCCGGATGCAACGAAATTTGGCCCCCGACTGGCTCCGGAATAGCACAGTCGGGCAACACCTCAGGAACGCTGGAAGGAAGAACCGCGAAAGGAATCACGGTTTCCCGAGTTGCAGGGGCCTCCTCTGCCTCTAGGATGGCGTCTTCTGGAATAATCCCCCCCCCCCCACCTCTGGAGGGGGACTCACCTTGAGGTGCAGGAAAGGACCTCCGAGACTTTTTGAACCACATCTTCCCTCCTCTCTGAGCCTTGCGATAAGGCCTAGAAGGGAGAGAAAAATGGGCCCCTACGGCAGATAGGGTCTTTCCCTCCTGTTCGCATCTGGTGAGGGTGTCTTTCACTTTGGGTCCAAAGAGAGAGGACCCATCAAAGGGGTCGTCAGTGAAGGAAGACTTAAAGGCCTCCGCGAAATGACACAGGTGCATCCAGGCTTGCCATCTGAGAGCTACGCCAGAGCTAGCTGCCCTACTCGCCCCTTCGGCTGCATAAGATATGAGCCTCATAGACGGGTTGACAATGGACCCTAGGGTAGACAACAGGGCGTTAACAGTCTGCGCTACCGCCTCAGGCATGTTACCCATCAGAGTATCTCCTAGCTCCTTCAGGAGATCTCTTTGGAGCAGAGTGAAATGACAGAGGTAATTCAACGACCGTAAGGTAAAGGTCGCCGAAGACAGGGTACGCTTCACATACCGGTCCATACTCCTGGACTCCTTGTTAGGAAGGTGGACTGAAGAAGAAAAAGCCTCTGCAACTTCCTGCTGAGTGGCTGCTGCCACCACCAAGGCATCTACCGAAACCCCTTTGGTAAGGAACTCTTTGCCCGGGGGAGCAGACAGGAACTTGTTTGGACGTCTGGGCACCGGTTCCACGGAATCAGGGTTCTCCCACACCCTTTGACAAATCAAGTCCAGGAAATCGAAGGGTGGAGACACCCAGGAGGCAGAGGGTTGAGCTCCGAAGGCCTTGAGGAATACCGACTCCTCCTCAGAGGGGGTCTTGGAGGGCCAGTCGCCTCTCTGTCTCAAAATCTCCAGGATGTCGGAGAAAGAGACATCATCGGAGGACAACTTGGGGGACCCCTCTGATTCCTCGAGGTCGGTATCGGAAGTGAGTGACTCGTCCTGGGAGTCGATGTGCTTCCTGTTGCACGACTTCTTACTGGGAGGCTCCTCAGGCACCGACTCTGAGGGGCCCTCAGAAAGTAGGGGACCACTCAAGGGGGTATCCCCAGACCTTCGAGCTCCGCTGTCCATGGCGAGGGGGGTGTCAGCAGCTCTAGCCGGGGTGTAAGGGGACGGAGTGACAGATACAGGTGATGTACCTGACGACCAGGCCAGGGCGCTCCTCATGGTCTCGAAGGCCGGTCCCCCCCGAGTCCGAGGACCGACCAGTCTCCGAGACCACGACCAAAGTCGAGATTCCCTGAGCTGAAGCACCGAGAGGGAGGCTCGGAACCATCAGGAGTCCCGAGGTATCCCCCTCGGGTCCGACTGAGGAAACCCGAGTGCCGAAACCAGAGGACGGAGCCGACCTGGTTGGAGCCGAAGCCGGCTCCGATAGACTCACCTGGGGTATCGGTGCTGACACCAGAACATCACTCGGCGCAGAGCACTCCGGCTCCGACACATGGGTGTTCGGAGGAGGAATCATCGGTACAAGAATGGGAACCGGCTCCGGAGCTGACTGGGTCGGAGCCGAAAACAGTTTTGCTAACACTGGCGACTGTAGGAGCCTCTGGACCACCCTATCCACATCCAAATCAGACAGCCTAGAGGATTTGGAAGAAATAGAAGGAGATCTAGATCTCCCAACTGGAGACTCATGCCTGACACTGGGTGACCTGCTCCAAAGAGGTTCCAAAAGTATCAGAGCCGAGGTCGACTCCAGTACAACTGATATCTCCTGCGGCCCTGAGGACAATGGAGCCGAGGAGGTAATATCCATTTCCGAGTCCTTCTCCTTCGGCCCGAGGAGAGCGGAGCCCAGGATGTAGTATCCATTTCCGAGACCTTCTCCTTTGGCCCCGAGGACAGTGGAGCCGAGGAGGAAGTATCCAATTTACAAACCTTCTCCGATGGCTCCGAGGAAGCAGACGGAGCCGGAGATCTTTTCTTCGCCTTAGGAGGCTTAGACTTGGTACTAGAAGGCGGAGACGACCCACGGCCTCCTCAATGGAGGGCTAGATCAGACCCTTCAAAATCAGTTTATTTTTACGTTCCTGCAGTACCCTAGGGCTAAAAACATGACAGAAACTGCAGGACTCTTGCAAGTGAATAGCACCAAGACAATAAACACAGATAGAGTGCCCATCTGTAATGGACATTTTATAGCCACATTTTGTACACTTCTTAAACCCAGAGGGTTTATGTTCCTTTAGTTCTTTCGACATGGCAAGCAACCGCGCCACTCACAACCGACAGAGTCAAACACAAAAGGAGGGCGGGAAGACCGACAAAAACTTAAATGGACAAGGAAACTTAAACGCTTCCTAAAAGGGAGTTAACCACTAACACAACAGAACAACACAACAAGGGAACACACTGGAGAGGTCTAGGTCCTCTAACTTAAACGGGCCTAGTCTGTGAAAACAGTAGGGATACCACAAAACACTAAACTCTCAAAACCTCACGCAACAACTATTCAGGTACAAAGTTAGCCATCAAAATAGCTTTTGTCAAAAGGAAGACTGCTAAAATACTAAAAGTATTTTAAAAGGGTACTTATCCACAGCCAAGCGAGACCACATCCTAACTCTACGAGCGGCAAACGAGATCTGGGGCTAGGGCGAGGTGCATCCTGGGTTACCGGGTTAGCCCAGCCAATTAGAGACTTCGTGCTAGAGAAATTTGGCCGAGTCAGAGCCGATTCTCGGCTCCGAACCTGTGAGTAAGGAATGTAGGCGAGATAGGACCACATAACATCAATATATTTAATAAAAGGAGTAACTGAAAATACACATACACTTTAAGTGATTGGGGACAATATAGTGAACAGATTTCTACATCTATGAGTCTGTGAATTTTCTGGCTACATCCCTGCAGTAGATGGCTCATATAAAATGTATAATACCCTAATGCTCCCTTTTGTCAAAAGAACACTGTGGTTCTTTACAGGTCAGTTGTCAAGATGATTTAATTACCCCTTTCTCCCACTTTAATTTACAAAATTAGGCTAAGAAAACAGACTGGATATTTCCTGTAGGAAATAAAAAAAAATTGTAATACAAAGACATGCGCCTGGAGCATTTTTTCCCTGGGCCTCCGCTGAAAATTGGCTTTGTTCCAAGTTGGACTTTCCCGGTACACAAATGTTAAATAAAACAAATAAATACAATAAATAAGTAAAATAAAACTGTAAGTAGGATTCTGTATTTCTATAAATTAAAATGTGAGAGTGACATGACCTGGTAATAACCCAGCTTGTGACTTTTTAGGTAATTATACATATCTCTTCATCTCTGAGCTCAGTGCTCACATTCTAACAATAGGAGAAATAGTTCTAAGTTAACCATGAGAAATGCTTGCTTCTTTTGCTTACCAAACACAAGAAACACCTGTCTTAATTTAATATTAAACAACTATTACAAGCTTCTTTAGTTTGCAGTATACAAAACATTTTTGCTTAGTGTACATAAGACCCCTTAACATTCATGTTAGCCAAAACTGACTTTGAAACTGTCATTTTGGACTGGAATTTGAGCAAAAATACGAAAGGTAACTCGTGATCAATGTCACTGTACATCTTACAGGGACAGGAAGGAATAAGCATATTTTATTTAAAAAAAAAATATATATATATATATATATATATATACACATATATATATATATATACATATATATATATATATATATATATATATATACATATATATATATATATATATATATATATATATATATATATATATATATATATATATACACATATATATATATATCTATAAATATTGAATGTATCAGACCATGATCCTCCAAGTTTGAGTACTGTTCTGGCCAACTGACAAAAAAAGTGTGGTGTGTGTGTGTGTGTGTGTGTGTGTGTGTGTGTGTGTGTTACTAGTTTATTTCCTTATCTTATAGTCTTCAAATGCACCTAGATAGAACTTTGCTTAATTAGGTTTTGCATCAGCAAGTACCTCGTTTCCAAGGCCCAAAACCATAACAAATCAAAAATATCACAGAATTTGAATTTAAAGGTGTAGTCTGTAATGCATTTGATGTTTAACCCAGAGGTTAACTTGTATTTGTTAAAAGAATGCAACAAGATATTACCTGAAAAAGAAAGAAAAAGAAACAGTAGGAACAAGCAAGTCAGAATTCAACAACAGTACACCAATGTCTTTTCTTATTGACTCGAAAGGCTTCTTTCACAGTGTAACTTTGCTTGATGCTGAAGCTAAAAAAGAAGTTATGACTTACCATAACGTTCCATCTGTGTTGTTGATCTTCATTCATTACATGTGGGTTCGGAACCGATCCTTGGTTCTGACTCGGCAGTTTACCAAGCCTGCGCCAAGCAGAAAACTCTCGAGCTAAGCTTTACCCATAGTGCCCTTCTCCATATTACCTCAGATCGAGTTTGCCCAGAAGACAGGACAGTTTACAGAAAGGAAAGCGGAGGCTTTCTCTAAGCAAGTACCTTACCAGGAGTGGAAGGACCATAACCAAACCTCCAAGAGCCCTTGGAGGGGGATGGAGGGGGGTTTGTAATGAATGAATGAAGATCAACAACACAGATGGAACGTTATGATAAGACATAACTTCTTTATCTGATGTTGTTAATCTTCATTCATTCCTTACATGCGGGACAGAGCCCCTAGCTACCGGTTTCCTGGGAGGCCCTAAGGCAGAATATTCCTGAGTACCACTCATATCCAATTTATAATGCATAATAAATGTATGAGGAGAGGCCCATGTTGCTGCTGTGCAAATGTCATCCATGGAAGCCCTGGAATGGAAGGCTACAGAAGTTGAAACTGACCTTGTTGAGTGTGCTTTAATCTCTGCAGGGATAGCCATCCTATTTTCTTGGTATATGTAGGTTATGCATTCTCTAAGCCATCTGGACAGGGTAACTTTAACTACTGCTTTCCCCATCTTAGGACCAGAATAGACAATAAATAACTTGTCAGATTTTCTAAAGGATTTTGTCTTGTCAAGATAAAAGCGTAGTTGTCTGTGAATGTCAAGCAAATGCAAAGTATACTTCCCTTTATTAGAGTAATTTGGGAAGAATACAAGCAGGTCTAAGGTTTGGTTAATAGTCAGATCAGAAATCACTTTCGGAAGAAAAGAAGGGTTTGTTCGTAAGGATACCCTATCCTTGTGAAAGATCAAATATGGACACTTCATACTCAAAGCTTGTAATTCTGATATAC
Organism: Protopterus annectens; assembly: GCF_019279795.1. Taxonomy (NCBI): domain Eukaryota; kingdom Metazoa; phylum Chordata; order Ceratodontiformes; family Protopteridae; genus Protopterus; species Protopterus annectens. The sequence goes on from NC_056726.1 coordinate 1,851,762,023, forward strand.
GTCTAGCAGACGTAATAGCGACCATGAACAAGGTTTTCCAAGATAAGAATTTCAGATCACATGTGGCTGCAGGTTCAAAGGGGAACTGGTTAGAGATTGTAAGACTATTGTCAAGTCCCATGGTTCAATTGGTTGTTTTAAAGGGGGCTTGATATGCAGAACTCTCTTTAGGAACATTTTACACAGTCTGTGAGAGGTTAATGAATTATGAAGAAAACATTATGGTAGTTGGATATCGCAGCCAGATGGACTCGAATAGAAAAAGCTGCAGCTCCGGACGCCAGTTGAGTAGATAAATATTCAAGAACAACAGGCACTTGTGCTGACAAAGGGTCAATATGCCTATCCTTGCACCATAGAGAAAAACGCTTCAATTTACTACGGTAAAGCCTTCTGGTGGATGGTTTATGTGAAGCCAAGAGAATGTGATGAATTGGAGAGGATAGGTCACTTTGCCTGGCAATCAGCGGAAGTGGAGAAACCAAGCTGTCAGCTTGAGACTGGATACACTTGGGTGAATCAAGCCCTGTGGATGTGTCAGCAAGTCTGGGATTGGGTCCAGAACCCAGGGTTGACAAATTAGATGAGGCCACAGAAACAGGAACCAAATTTGACGAGGCCAGTAAGAAGCAATGAGGATTAGTTTGCTTCCCAATTGAAGAGCCTTCTTCATGAATTGTGGTATCAAAGGTAGAGGGGGATACCCATAGAGAAGACCCATGGGTCAATCATGTAGGAGAGCATCCCTCGGTGACTCCCCCTGCGGGGGGATTAGGGCAAAGTAGCTACTGCATTTGTGGTTTGTGGGGGGAGGCAAACAGATCGCAGCAAGGCTGACCACAGCGACTGAAAATCTTCACCGCCCCTATCAGATTGAGGGACCACTCATAAGGCAAGAGAATGCATCTGCTCAAATTGTCTGCAATCACGTTGGAATCCCCGGGAATGTGCATTGCTACAAGAAAGTGATTGGAAGCTATCACCCATTGTCAGATTCTCATGGCTTCCCGACATAAAGGGTAAGATCTGGTCCCCCACCCCCCGTTTATGTACCAGACTACTGACATGTTGTCTGACTGAATGGCAACTGTTCCCGAAGGGAGGACAGAATGGAATGCTTGCAACGCGAGAAGCACCACCCTCAGTTTCAGAACAGTGATATGCAAATTGGCCTCCAGGGGTAACCAAGTGCCTTGGACTGTCTATCCCTGATAATGGCCCCCCCACCCAATCAGGGAAGCGTCCGTGGTCACTATGGCTAAGGGGAGAACAGGCGACTCCATAAGTTCTGATAAGGCTTCAGCCACCAGAGGAGGTCTTGTTAGCAAAGACTGGTTTTCCTGATTCTGTGAGACATAAGAAGATCTAGAAGGAACCATTGAGTTATAAACAACCATTGAAGGAGTCTCATGTGAAGTCTCGCTAATGGAACCATTATGATGGAGGCTGCCACAGATCCCAGAAATTGTAGAATCGCTCTTGCTGGAACCTTGGTGTGCTTCAGAACTGGTTGGAGTTGAAGTCTCAGCCTTTGCAATCTGCGGGTGGGAAGAAATACCCAAAATATTTCATAGGTTCATAGGTAGGTACTAGGCTATTGGCCCTAGGGCCTATACAAGCCCAGCCAAAAAGGTACCCTGGCTTTCGCCACCCAAGAAAATTATTTTCCTGTGCCTCTGTCGAGCAGAACCACACAAGTGATCCCCGGGGAGAATTTCCTATTACCCATCCAATCATCAAGATTTTTCTTGAAGAGTGTTAATGAGGAGCTCTGTTTGAGATACATAGGTAGTTTGTTCCAGAGTATGGGAAGTCTCTGGGACAGGAATCTATCCCTCCAGTATGTTCTGTTTATTGTGGTGACAAGGTTTAGGTCCCTAGAGCGTGTAGCTCGGAGGGACTGGGATTTCTTTAAGTGAAGCATGTCCAACAGCTCTGGGTTTGACATAGCTTTGTATGTTACGCAGAGATCGCCTCTGAGTAGGCGATATGTGACGGAGTAAAGCTGGAGTTTTTGAGACGGTCTTCGTAAGGCATCTGTTTGAGGCCAGTAATCCTCTTTGTGAGGTATTTTTGCGGCCTTTCCAGTTGTTGTAGATGTCTTGTGAGGTACATACCAAAAGGGGTGTTGTACTCTATAATGGGTCTAATGAGTGATGAGTAGAGGGGAACAATGACCTCTTTTTTTCTGGATGAGAAACCTTTTGTGATGAGGTGTGCCACATAGAAGGATTTCCTGACCACTGTGGCGATGTGATTATCAAAGGAGAGACTACTGTCCACCTGTGTCCCAAGGTCTCTTATCAAACTTTTGGTGTTAAGTAGACTACCGCCTATGTGGTAGTTCATGGGTACAGAGTTTTTACCAAAGGGGATGACAATGCACTTTTTGGCATTGAGCTTAAGACCATGTCTTTGACACCAGGCATCTGTCGCAGTAAGGCCCTTTTGTAAGATGTCCACATTGTTAGGGGTTTTGATTATGGCTCCTAGTTTGCAGTCATCTGCAAATTTAGTTAGCCAAAGACCTTCTGTGTTAGCCTGTACTTCAGAGAAGTAGATACCAAATAGGAGAGGACCCAGGACTGAACCCAGTGGTACTCCACTTGTCACTGGTCTGAAGTCTGATTTGGAGTCTGCTACTTCCACGGTATGGGTTCTGTCAGTAAGCCAGTTGGCAACCCATCTTGTGACATAGGGATTTATACCTAGTTTAGTGAGTTGAATTTGTGTGTTGAATTACACCCCTATGAACTGCAGCCTTTGAGATGGTGTTAGCTTGCATTTGCTCTTGTTTGCAGTAATGCCCAAGTGCAACAAAAGTTGCCATGTTTGCTGTACGATGAACAACAGTTGATGCTCAGCTGGGGTGTTAAGGAGCCAATCGTCTAGATATGGAAACACCCGGAATCCTCGCAGTCTCAAGTGAGCTGTTACCACCGCCATGCATTTGGTGAACACTCTAGGGGGCTGTAGAGAGACCAAAGGGCAGTGCTCAGAATTGGTAATGACTGGCTCCCAGCCAGAAATGGAGAAATCCTCTGGAGCGTTTGACCATTTTTATCTGGTAATATGCATCCTGAGGATCTATAGAGTACATCCACTTGCGTTTTCCCAAAAAAGGGAGTATCGACTGTACTGTGACCATCCGGAACTTTAATTGTTTGATAAATTTGTTTAGGTTGCTGAGTTCTAAAATGGGCCTCCAGTCCCCTCTGTTTGTTTTGGCACTAAAAAGAATCTCGAGTAAAAGTCGGATCCTTGTTGGTCTGGGGGGACTACTTGGATGATTCTTTTTTTGAAGCAGCTTTTGAATTTCTATTGCTGCAAATTCCCTTTGACTGGGTGGAATGTCGGAATATGCCTGGTTGGCTTTGGCTTTGAAAAGAAGGGAATGTGATATCCTCTGGTTATTATCGCCTGAACCCAAGAATCTGTGGTTATCCCTTGCCAGGCAAAATGGTGCAGAGAGAAACGACCCCCGACTGCCTCCAGAGGGCAAGCAATCAGGCCGCTCTTCAGGAGCGCTGATAGGGCTGTCCAGAGAAAGAATATTTGGATCCCTGGTTACGTGGACCACCTCTGCCCCTAAAAGGGTGTCTTCTGTTTGAATTACCCCCTCTGCCCCCCTGGGGGGGGGGGGGATTTGGCCAGTGTGTCGCAGAAAGGCCCTTGATATTTTCGGTACCACATCTTTTCACTCCTGTTGTTCCTAGAGTAGAGAAACGGACCTAAGGCAGACAGGGTCTTACTGTCCTTTTCACACCTGGCCAAGGTATCCTTAAACTTGGAGCCAAACAAAGATGAGGCTTCTATGGGGATGTTAAGGAAGGAAGACTTGAAAGGATCCATGAGAGTCGCATCCTGGTGTGGCGTCTAGCCATGACTCCAGCACCTGCAGCTCTTGCCACCCCTTCGGTTGAGTGTGAAATCAACCTCATGGACTAATTGGAAATAGACTCCAGGGTGACGAGTTGTGAGGCAAACTTGTCTCGTACCTCATCAGACACTGCTCCTGCTAGCGCTTCAGAAAGCTCTGAAATTAGGTCTCTCTGAAGCCGCGTGAAGTGTGTCAAGTAGTTCAAAGACTTGCTTGCAAAGGTCACTGAAGAAAAGATCCACTTCCCTATCCTGTCTATCGCCCGAGACTCCCTGTTCGAAGGATGGACAGTAGAGCTCTCCTCAGCGAGCTCTTTCTTTGTGGCTGCTGCCACAACCATAGCATCAATGGGAAGACCTTTGGACCAATGGAGTTGATCTTCTGGCGGAGAGAGTATCTTATCTTGCCTACATGGGATCGGCTCATTGGCATCAGATGTCGTCCAAGCCCGCTGCACAATGTACTGAACAAGTTCATGTGTATGTGGGGGGGGTCACCCTGGAGGTAGAGGGTCAGGCTTGGAAAGCCTGCAAGGATATGTTCTCCTTGGGGGAAGGGGTGCTGGACTTCCAGTCGCCCCGCTGTTTCAGTATTTCCAGGATGTCCGCAAAGGAGACATCTTCAGGGGATGACCATGGGGACTCTTCCCCATCATCGAAGTCTGTATCGTCAGTCAGCAATTTCTCCAGGGAATCAATGTGTTTCCTCTTGCACGCTTTCTTGCGAGGAACCTCCTCGAGGGGAATGTCACAGGAGAAACTTGCAGAAGGGGAACCTTGATGAAGGCTAACTTGAGGCTCCAGAACCCGATGTCCAACAGTAGTGAGAGGTAGTAGCTGTGGTTCAGAAGCAGAAGTAGGAGGGCATGTCTCCAACGCTGATGGGTCCAACTGGGAGTCAGCCATGGCTAATTCTCTCTCCATTGCCTGGAAGGCCAGACCCCCCCCGAGAAAGGATGGGAGCCTGGAACCGAAACAGACAAATTTGGAACTTTGTTGTAATAAGTGTTTTAAAAAAATACACTGTTTTATGCATTTTATTATTTTTTCTATTTTTTCCTTTTTTAATATTATTGAATCAAGTGGTTGATTGAATAATTGCAAGCAATTAATGTATGAGAGTAGTTGTTTAAAAGGGAGGTTAACTGTTTAGTCCAATGAATAATTTACTCTGTAAAGGCTATTTGCCGAGTCGCTAGAGAAGAGAACAGAAGTGTGTTTCTTGTGTTATTGGATGTAACTACATCTGGTTGGATTAAAGCTTTCTAAAAATTGCAACGGAGTCCTCCTTTGTGTGGTATAACAACAAGTGTTCGTGACTTTTTTGTGGTTTTGGAATTATGGCTAGTGACTCCTTTGCAGCATTACCACGAATGTTTAGAGAAACGGTAATGGACAGTACGCAAAAATCAATTGAGAGTTTTCTCACTGTTTCAAATACTGGAAGTAATCCTATGAACACGGGTGCAGTACAAGGAAGAGAAGAGGTACAAAATGGAGAGACAGTGTCTGGGCTGTATAATAAATGGCAGCAGGATCGGAAGCTGTGGCAGCAGAATCCGTTTGCACGTGTGGGTAAGAAAAAAGAAACTATGTTGGCCCCTGAGGTCCGGGACTCTTATATACAAATAGAAAAACTGTTATTCAAAGAAACCTCAGTGTTTCTGAATTTACAAAGTTTGCAGCGGTATGAAGAACTAGATATTACCCCAAGGGGTTTACGGAGTGTAAAAAATCCGTCTACGCCTTTTGATGTAACTAATCCAGAGGAAAAGCAGTTTTGTGATAGATGGATAGCGGCAGCTCACCGGTGTAGTAAAGAGTGGGTCCGAATATTGATAGAAAGAGATGTACTAAAGAAACAAAAATTGAGAGAAGAAATTAGAACAATGTGCATCAATATTTCTAATAAAATCAAGCAAGATGAGTTACAACAGTTTCTAATGAAGACAAATGAACAGTTAAATGAGTATGAATCAGAACTTATTGACCGCAAAAAAAGTAAACTACATAGAGATTTACGTGACTATGAGAACAAGAGAGCGTTTTTGCTGTCAGCCAATCAGAAAGCTCGACGACAACGTGTGCATTTTGAGCGGAAGAAAATGGAAGGAGAAGGGTATGTTTCAGTGGAGAGCGGGTTGTCGCAAACGGAAGCAGAAACAGACAACGAAGAGTATCCAGCGCTCCCTAAACCTGGAAATCAAAAGGGAATGAATTTGTTTCAGGAGAACCGTTTCAATCGGAAACGGAGTTGGAATGGACAGGGGTATAATGGGGAAGGGTATGGGAAGCAGCGGTCGAATAACAACAAAAAAAGCAGATGGGATGGACAATGGGACTAAAACTGTTTGTGAGTATGACAATCATGAATATGTAGTAAATTTATCTGGATGCGACTTGTCACAATGTGCACTGAATGTCTTGAACAAAGGTTTGAAATTTGTACCCACGGTTTTACCTAGGGTACATATGTTAAAGGCAGACATATTTTATTTTACTCGCAAACTGCATTTAATGGATATGTTCCATTGTTCAACTAATGATTTTTCAGTAAGTGTTAGTCAGGAGGTTAACAATATAACATCAGGTAAAAGGCAAAAGTCCAAGGGTACAACAACCACTGGATACAAAACAAAATCCCCAGGACAAACCACGATCCACCAAATTTCCTTCTGTAACACAGCTTTATTATAGCGATAAGACAAAGAACACAGTGCCAATCCTGGTTAAGCGCTTTCACGTATCACCATACGCTTCATCAGAACAAGGAAGAAGTGTTAATGGCACACATTAAATACATAAAAACCCGCCAAAATCATTCCCAAATTGAACAATTATACAACTGTATTTAAAGTGACAACTGCAGTATTGTAATGAATCAAACAACCATATAGTATACATATACAGATAAATAAGTAACATGCTCTTCCAGCATATTGAACACAGTACATCTTCCAAAACCCAATTCCTAAAAAGTCTAAAAAATACAAGTTTTGTTCCAATTATTTGATAAGAGTGTTAAATATTTGAATAAATAAGAATTATAAATATTATAAATAAATACCCAATCAAATGTACCTGAAATATTGCAAAATTCCAATATTTAAATATTTAAAAAAACACCATTCAATATTTGATAAGAGGTTTTGTTGAAATCATTTCATTAAGACCAGGGAAACATGCTGCATTCAATTTTAATTGCCATTTTATCTCTCTTTCCCCCACAATTTTCTTAATATCACCACCTCTGGGGTTGAGATTCACCTTTTCAAGAATGGCAAACTGAAAGTTGTGACATGTGTCATTACCAACTATGTGACGAGAGAGGGCATTATTTTCATCCTTCTTCCTAATACAATACTGATGGTCGTATATTCTGTTCTTTAACTGTCTGTCAGTCTTCCCAACATAAAAACAAGAACATGTATTACACATAGCTAAATATATCACATGACTTGACAGACAGTTCCCATTTACAAACCACACAGTGTTCCTATTGACATTTCTTAACGTACACTTAACACCTTCAAAAATAAAAGGACATTGTGCACAACATCCACATTTTTTGGTACCCCTGTTGGAGCCCAACCTTCTAAAGCTCTGTCTATTAGATTTTAACTCAATAATCTTTTTTATATTACATCCAGTTTTGTGTACAAAAGTAGGCTTATCATTAATGTATTCCTTAATGCCCTCATCGCTGGAAATAATATTCCAGTTATTCCTAATTATATCTTTCACCTTGTCAACATGTTGTCCATATCTTAAAACACATGACTTTGAATATTGGAAGTTTGTCTCTTTGTTGGAGGTGTTTTTCAAAGTGTTGGAACTATTACCTTTACCTAATAAGGGCAAATATTTTCTACCCCATTCTTGTATTACATACCCAGTCACATCCCTAACCAAATAGTCCGGATAACCTCTTTTCTTGAATAAACCACCTATGTATTCAATTTCCTGTCTCATCTTTGTCTCAGTAGAAGTCATCCTGGCAGCTCGAATACACTGCCCTTTTAATATATTACGTTTTTGAAAATAAGGATGTGTACTGCTAAAGTCTAAATATCCGTTGCTGAAAGTTTCTTTTCTATAAATCTGCGACTGGAAGGTGGAACCGTCATTAAAAATATAAACATCCAGATAATTGATACCTATTGTGTTAAATTGATACACAAATTTCAAATAAGTGGTGGTGTTATTGATGTATTCTATAAAACTGTTTAACTGTGTATCATCTCCCTTCCACAAAATGAATAGATCATCTAAATAGCGTACATAACAACCAATCCATTTCATCCAGTCCGAACTGAGAACAAATTCTTCTTCCCAGTGCAATAAGACCAGATTGGCATAAATGGGGGCGCAGGCAGCCCCCATTGCCACCCCAGAAATCTGTCGATAATATTCACCTTTGTGATAGATAAAATTGTTGTCAAGTACTATTTCAGTGAATTCAGTTAAAAGTTGTATTTTGTCCCAACAATAGCCACTATATTTCGATAAACAGTTGGTAAATCTCTCAATTCCCTCAGTTCTAGGTATACACGAGAAAAGATCTTTAATGTCTACAGTGACAAAAATCATGTTTGGGCTCCACAGATCTTGAGTGAAAATGCCCAAAAATTCCCATGAATCTTTCATAATGTGGTGGGTTTTGGCTGGAATGTGCTTAAGCCAACTGTCCACCACCCTACCATAGGGAAAAGTCTTACTATGACTCCCCGAAATTGTAGGTCTAAAAGGGGGGTCATCTGTGTCCTTATGAACTTTGGGTATTCCGAAAATAGTGGCTAACTGCGGAAAATCCACTTTTAAAAATTTGTAAAGATCTTCATCTATTCTCTCATCCAATAAAAACTCTTCAAGATATAGGTCAATTCTGTGGTGAGCTATATTAACTTGGTTAAGAGATGATTCTTCATATTGTTCTGAATTATTAAGGATGTCAAATATTTTAACTATATAAGTATTTTGATCATACAAAACAATCCCACCACCCTTGTCAGCGGACATTATCCTAATGTTGTTGTCACAAAAAGTGTCAATAATCTTTTCCACCTCACTATTGTAAGTTCCCTGAATTTGATCTCCTTTCACTGAGTTACAAAGTGCGTATACTTCTTTACTAACAACATTTTCAAATGATGTCAATGTGTGGTGCATTGGTGGTGTAAAGGTACTTCTTTTCTTAAGGGAATCAATGTTCCTACATACAGTGGAACTATCACGAAAAAATACACTTAGATTTAATTTCCTCAAAAAAAGCTTAATTTCAACAAGGGTATCCACCAAATCAAAAGGCTTGTTGGGAATGTATTTCATACCCTTGGAAAACAAAGAAACATGTTCTTTGGTAACCGGAAAAGATGTTTCAGTGGAGAGCGGGTTGTCGCAAACGGAAGCAGAAACAGACAACGAAGAGTATCCAGCGCTCCCTAAACCTGGAAATCAAAAGGGAATGAATTTGTTTCAGGAGAACCGTTTCAATCGGAAACGGAGTTGGAATGGACAGGGGTATAATGGGGAAGGGTATGGGAAGCAGCGGTCGAATAACAACAAAAAAAGCAGATGGGATGGACAATGGGACTAAAACTGTTTGTGAGTATGACAATCATGAATATGTAGTAAATTTATCTGGATGCGACTTGTCACAATGTGCACTGAATGTCTTGAACAAAGGTTTGAAATTTGTACCCACGGTTTTACCTAGGGTACATATGTTAAAGGCAGACATATTTTATTTTACTCGCAAACTGCATTTAATGGATATGTTCCATTGTTCAACTAATGATTTTTCAATAAGTGTTAGTCAGGAGGTTAACAATATAACATCAGTGAATAATATAGAGGAAGAGTTCTTCTCATGCAATTCAGAAGTGGATATAAATGAACATAGGGAATTGGATACTAGTTCAATTCCTACAGTTAGTACCTTTATGCCACCCCAAAGCAATGAATGTATTAGATATTTTCAAAAATCATTAACACAGAATGTGGAAATGGAATGTGACAAATATAAATGGAAGAATAAAAAAACTTTTAAGTATAATCTTACTAAAATGGAGTGGGAATGTTTAAATGCTCTGAGTAGAGATGACAAAATAATATTTAAACCTTCTGACAAAGGAGGCAAATTGGTTATATTGAATGTAATTCAATATTTAGAAATGTGCTATGAGCACTTGAAAAATGAAAATATATACGAACAAATAGATATTAAGGATTATAATGAAGCACAAAAAAGTATGAGTATATTATTGATAAAGGTTATAGATTATGTTATTTTTCTTATAAAGATATAAAAGACAAATTCAATATTAATACCCCGAGAATGCCATGTTTTTATTGCATCCCAAAAATACATAAAAATATCTTTCCGCCACCAGGACGCCCTATAGTGTCAGCGACAAATGGGTACTTGGAGAACATTTCCAAGTTTTTACATCTTTATTTGATGCATGTTGTCAGCAAATTACCGTCTTACATTAAGGATGTCTTTGATTTAATATCAAAGGTAAAATATATATATTGGCAGGAGGATATGTATTTTGTGGTAATAGATGTAGTGAGCCTATATACTAACATAAGGCATGAAGATGGAAAGATGGCTATTAAGCATTTTATGGGTAATGAAGATGCTGTGGATTATGTATTGGAATTGTTTGACATATGTTTAACTAACAATATGTTTGAATTCAATGGTTCCATGTATAAACAGAAACAAGGTACAGCTATGGGGGCAGCTTTTGCCCCCAGTTATGCAAATGTATTTATGGGATTTTTTGAAAGTAAACATATATATACAAATATTTTTTTCAAGAAATATGTACATGGACATTACCGATATATTGATGATTTACTGTTTATTTGTGAAGGGGGTCAACAGGAACTAAGTAAATTCTTAACTGAGATACAGGATAACACAATGGGTATAAAGTTTGATGGGTTACAAAAAGGTGAAAAAGTGCAATATTTAGACATTTCATTAATAGGAAATAAAGGACATAAATTAGAATATCAAATACATAGGAAATTTCAAGGAAGTGGTTCCATATTACATGGTGGCAGCCATCATCCATTGCATATAATGAAAGCCATTCCCTATACAGAGTTTAATAGGGTAAGTAGATTGTGTAGAAATTTTAGTACTAAAGAAAAGGAGCTTATACAAAGCTGCAATAAATTTAAAGAAAGAGGTTATGACCAATATAATTTAAAGCAAAGTTTAAATAAAGTCAAAAAATGTGGAAAGTATTATGTTGGGGGGACATGCAACATACTACAAGAAAGCAAAGAAGATGTGTATTTTGTGTCTACATATTCTATAGCCTCGGATAGGGTTAAAGAACATGTTTTAAATAGCTGGAATTTATTAAAAAAAGAAGTAGACTATTTACCTAACAGGAATGTTGTTTTTTCCTATAAGAGAGGGAGAAATATACAAGATTTTTTGATACATAGTAGGTTTAAGATGGCATGTGTGCCAATGTATTCACAAGTTATAGAACAGGGAACTAAAAAATGTGGGAAATGTACTATTTGTAAGTTTATTGTAAAACAATTTCACCAAATGAATGATATTACAGTTGAAATTAAGGGTATTTATAATTGTAATTCTACAGCGGTAGTGTATGGGATTCAATGTCCTTGCAAAACGTTCTATGTGGGAGAAACAAAAAGAACATTAGCTTGTAGGATTAAGGAACACGTTAGGGACATTTTGAAAAATAAGGAAATTAGCCCCTTGGCAGGACATTTTCAGAAGTACCATGGGGGTAAGGTGGAGAATTTGAAGGTCACAGTGTTGGACAGCATTAAAAATACGAAGTATTTAAATGATAAGTCTATAAAACAAATATTAAGGAAGAAGGAATTATATTTTATATTAAAATTTAATACGCTGAAACCTAATGGTTTGAATTATGATTGTTCATGGAAGAGTTTGTTGTAATAAGTGTTTTAAAAAATACACTGTTTTATGCATTTTATTATTATTTTTTTTTTTTTCTTTTTTAATATTATTGAATCAAGTGGTTGATTGAATAATTGCAAGCAATTAATGTATGAGAGTAGTTGTTTAAAAGGGAGGCTAACTGTTTAGTCCAATGAATAATTTACTCTGTAAAGGCTATTTGCCGAGGCGCTAGAGAAGAGAACAGAAGTGTGTTTCTTGTGTTATTGGATGTAACTACATCTGGTTGGATTAAAGCTTTCTAAAAATTGCAACGGAGTCCTCCTTTGTGTGGTATAACAACAAGTGTTCGTGACTTTTTTGTGGTTTTGGAAATTTGGAACTGAGGTCACACCCCACCCCAAGGACCAACCCCCAGGAAGTAGCCTCCGGATGAGACAGGGCTGCAAAGCCAAGCCAGTCTCAAACCAGAGGATGGCCTGTTTCTGCACAGGGTTCAGACCAAAGAGAAGTCTCTGGCACTGAAGTGAGACCCACTATCAGTGCTGAAGCTGCTGAAATCAGGGTATCAGTCAGTGACAAAACTTCCAAAACCTGCTAAGAGGTTGGAGGAGGAAAATACTGTGAAGTCCTTGGAGTTGGGCCCTCGGCTCTGAGTGGGAGGGAGGGTTTCTGAGGAGGAGAAATGCCTCTGGCCGTCAACAGCTGGTCTACCAGTCTCACTACATCTAATTCAGACAGGCTCTTGGAAGAACAGGTAGATAACCCCGACAGTGAAACTGGACGTTCAAGGAAAGGACTGTACTGCTGTCCATAGAAAGGGTCCACCGATGGGAAGCATGTGGTCCTAGGAAGAAGTTCATCTCTCTGAGCCGAGGTTGACGGACCAATATGAAGTTCAGGGAGGTAAAAGACCAGTTCCGGAGTGACTACTGGCAGAGAGAGATCTGTCAGAGCCGAGGGAATTTTCATAATGGTTGTCGGTGCCGAAGGCTGAGCAGACGAAATTAGAACAGACGATGTGGCTGGTGCCATGGGCAAAGTTAACAGTGCAGTAGTAGAGATCGGAGCAGATGATACGTTCGGTGCTGATGGAACAGATGGTGCCAATGGAATCGCCTCTTTTAGAGCTGAGATCAAAGCCGAGGATTTCAGTCTCGGAACTGAAGACTCTTTGTGCGAAACTTAGGAACCTTAGGTCTGGGTTCCGATAATTTCGACTCATGAGGGAAAGAGGGAAGGTACTTACTCCTCTTTTTATCATCTTTCCTCAGAGGCCTCCGTCTCAGAGATAGCCTCTGAAAAGGGAGATTTTAATAAACCAGCAAGCATGAAATTATTTTTGCGGTCCACAAGAGTGTGGGTGCTGAAAGTCCTACAAATATCACAAGGCGGTTTCTTTGTTAAATGAGAAACCCCTAAAAAGTAAACACAAAAGACATATGGCTGTCTACAGTAGGCATTTTTCTGTCACATTTATCACAGCTGTTAAAACCGGTAGTCGTTTTCTTTTCTGTCATATTTTCCACAAAAAGTATAACAATTCCCAAACAGGAAATCACACAATCCAAACAAAATATTAATAACAATAATAATAAAGGCAACACAAATCTTAGGTGTAAGTAGAAAAAGAACAGAGAGAGTACCAACTATGGTATGAAGGACTACCTAATTGGGTAAGGAAAGTACCAACAATGGTAGACGAATTACCAACTGGTAGAAAAGAGAGAGAAGTAAAGCTGAAAATAGGGCACTAGCGAAAAGGTACAACAAAACAACGACTAAGTATAGAAGAGGACTTTAAAGAAGACATTCCTCAGAACTTAACAACAAAAAGAACACTTAGCTGAGAGGCTGTCTGGCACGGCTTGTTTCTTACGTGGCAAATGAGATCTGGGGTAATATGGAGAAGGGCACTATGGGTAAAGCTTAGCTCGAGAGTTTTCTGGCTGGCGCGGGCTTGGTAAATGTCCAAGTTGGAATCGAGGCTCGGTTCCAAACCCACATGTAAGGAATGAATGAAGATTAACAACATCAGATCATATTTTTTCAAGAGTCTCCTTATATACCTATACGTGTACAACAGCCAGTTCAGCTGTACAACTCCAAATGATTATTTGATAGTAGAGATGTTGTAAATTGTTTTATTACTAAGCAGATATGAACTGTATTCATTTAGTTAATCTTGCATAATTTGATTTGTCTGTTCACAGTTAATAAAGTATCCCTTACTGGCACATCTGTCCACTTTATATATGTTTGAATGTTTTCTTCCTACAGACAAAACAGAAAATAATCCCTTTGAAAAACAGTACAAGGAAAATGTTTATCTACAGCTAAACCTTCTCTTAATTATCTTTAAACTAAAAGAAACATTGAACCCAAAGCTACACTGACTGAATTTCTATAAGACATTAAAGTCAAAGACATATATGAAGAAAACAATTCAAACATCTGTACAGAATCCAGTCTCTCCCCTGTTTGTTCATTCAGCTATATGTTGTTTTCCTCTCCATTCCAAAAAAAGAAACAATACAGTAGAATAGAATTTTACATTTATGTGCTAATTAGTTTGTTTCCATGCTCTTCACTAGCTAACTCCTAGGTTCATAGGTTCATAGGTTCATACTAGGCTATCTGCCCTAGGGCATTTATAAGCCTAGCCAGAATGTGTTTGGCTTTCGCCACCCATTTTAAATTTATTTTGCTATGCCCTTTTTCGAGGTTAGTATACTGTGCCTCTATCTAACAGTGACACAGAAGTGATACCCGGGGTAAACCTACGATCTCCCATCCACTCATCAAGATTCCTCTTGAAGAGAGTCAATGAGGGACTCTGCCTAACCTGGACTGGGATTTTATTCCAGAGTGAAGGGAGCCTCTGGGTTATGAATCTGTCCCTCCAGCATGTCCTATTTATTTCAGTGCTGAGGTTCAAGTCTCTCGAGCGCGTAGCTCGATGGGATTTGGATTTTCTGAGGTGCAGCATGTCCATTAATTCCGGGTTGGACATGGCTTTATACGTCAGGCACAGATCTCCTCTGAACAGGCGGTATGCCACTGAGTAGAGCTGGAGTTTCTTTAACCAGGCAGCATATGGCATCTGTTTGAGCCCTTTGATCCTCTTGGTGAGGTACTTTTGGGGTCTTTCCAGTTGCTGCAGGTGTCTGGTAAGGTACATCCCAAAAGGGGCATTGTACTCAATTATGGGCCTGATGAGGGATGAGTAAAGAGGCACGATGACCTCCCCTGATCTAGATGTGAATCCCTTCATGATTAGGTGGGCTATATAAAATGTTTTTCTAACCACTTTGTGGTTTGCTAAGTTTGCTAGTACGTTAATGGAGCTTTTCTCCTCGGGCCTCTGCTGAAAATGGACATGTATCCAGCCAGACTAGCCCGGTTAACAAATGTAAAATAAAATAAATAAAATAAATAAACTTTGGCCACGTGGTTGTCAAATGAGAGATTGCTATCAACTTGGGTCCCCAGGTCCCTAATTACTTCTTCTGTACTTAATGGATTTCCACCTATGTGGTAATTTGTGGGCACTTTGTTTTTGCCAAAGGGGATGACTATACACTTTTTGGCATTTAGCTTGAGGCCATGGCTCTGGCACCAGTTGTCTGTTTCTATGAGGCCCTTTTGGAGGATGCTTGTGTCGGCTGGAGAGTCGATTATGGCACCCAGTTTGCAGTCATCTGCGAACTTGGTCAGCCACAGTCCTTCCGTGTTGGCCTGTACCTCCGAGAAATATATACCGAACAAGAGAGGTCCCAGGACTGAGCCTTGTGGGACACCACTTGTAACTGGTTTGGAGTCTGACATGGCTCCAGCAATTCTAACCATGTGGGTTCTGTCCTTGAGCCAGTTTGCAATCCATCTAGTGACATAGGGGTTTATATTTAAGCTGGTGAGCTTATCTATAATGCCCGAGTGGGGTATTGTATCGAAGGCTTTTGCGAGGTCCAGGTAGGCTGTGTGGACCACCTTCCGTCGTCAATGGCCTTGGTGACTGTTTCAAAGAAATCAACCAGGTTTAAGAGGCAGGATCTGCCCTTAACAAAGCCGAACTGGGTAGGATCCAGTGTTTGTAGGTCCCCAATATCTTTATTTATGAGGTCCATGATGAACCTTTCCATAGCTTTGCAGACCAAGCTAGTCAGGCTTATGGGGCGATAGTTTCCAGGATCCGTTGAGGCACCACCTTTATGGAGAGGGACCACTGTTGCTGTACGCCACTCTTTGGGCACATATCCTGTAGTAAGGCTGAGATTGAACAGTAGTTTTATGTTTGGGTTTAGCTCTTCTTTGAGTTCATGTAGGACGAGCCGGGACACCATCTGGTCCCATTGATGCTGTGTTTTTGCTTTGGAGAGGGCGGCTCTTACCTGAGCATCTGAGATGTCAGGGGCAGCACTCTGCTGGGATAGATATTTGCCCTTTTGGTGGGGAGTTTGCGCTGAACCTGTCAGCTAGGATGTTGGCAATGTCTGTGGGTTCGTGTATTTTTGTCATTTTGGACTAGTTCTGAGCATATCTGGGAATTACCACCCAGGTTCCTAACATAACTAAAGAAAGCCTTGTGATTATCCTTAGTGTCCTGTGCAATTTTTCTCTTGAAGCTGGCCTTAGACAATTTTATGTGTGCCCGTAGTTTTTTGCTAATACTGATCAGTGATGCCTTCCCTTTTTGGGATTTTGCTTTATCATTTAGTAACTTCCTCCTTCTATTGTATAGTTTGTTTATGGCTGGGGTCCACCAGACAGGACGTCTGCCTTTGGAGGATTGGGTCTTGGTTTTATTTGGGATCGCATGATCCATGCATTCCTGAAGGTGTTCATAGAATGCGTTTATAAAGGATTCTGCGGTCTGGGCTGTATTTTCCACAGGCCCGGGGGCTTTGAAGGATTCCACCTCAGTTTTGAGGAGTGACATTTTTTTTTGACTGGGCTTTTACAGATTTTAGCTTTCTGGCTTAGTAACAGTCACACATCTTATAATCACAGAGAAGAATATTTATAGCTTCTGTTTCATGTGTTTGCTATACATATCACATATTTTGTATAACTGCTGCATTTTCCATCAGACTGCAGTCATAAACTTCATTTACAAATGTAATATACTTTTCCTCATTGCATCATTAAGGTCACAGATTCTCATATACTTTCATGACAGTTCAACACATACACAGTAGATTCAATTGCATATTTCAGTTTACCTGGTACAAGTTTTCTAAGGTTTAAGTGCAGCTCACAGATATTTCACAGTCTGACTCTGAAAACAGTGGCAGGCTTATCTCAAACATCACACTGATAATTTTAAAATATTTCATACTGTTCTCTTAATATGTATGTCATTTTCAATTTTAGTCTTATCCATGGTAGGGTTGCCTTCAAGCATATATCCTGCAGTGGTGGAGGGATATTTAAAAGGAACTCCAGAGCTGTGATGCAGCCACTCTGTTTTGTCACATAGGAGGTCCAGTCAGAAAGTACTAACTATGCTAATGGTAGGGGCTTGTGCCCAAAAATCTAAATGTGTAAAATGATTCTGGAATTTTAGTTACTTTAACAGAATATAAGGCAGGTGTACTACATTGATCAAAAAAAGTAATAGTGGTAGTGAGGGTACACTGAATTTTTTTGGGCTGATGTGGTGCAGCGGTAGCGCTGTCACCTCACAGCAAGAGGCTCTCCAGTTCGATTCTCAGCTGGAGCCCCTTTTGTGCAGAGTCTGCATGTCCTCCCTGTGGTTGAGTGAACTTTAAAGACATGCAGGTAGGTGTGTGCGTGAGTGGGTGTGCCTTCTTTGAAGGCTGGGTGCTGGGCTGTCAACTCAACACCGTAAAAATCCACTGCCAATCATAAGCAGACAGGTGATTCGCTATGGCGACCCCTAACTGGGAAAAGTCAAAAGACATTACTATTATTATGGGCCTAGTCAAGAAAGGTGTGTTTATTGCTATGTCGATTGGGTCTAACTGAAGCAGTTATAGTATGTTGTAGGGAATGAAGCGTGTCATCTACTTGTTTTTGGTGTTTGCACTCCGGTGGAGGTTAAAAAAGTCACCCAGCAAGACAATTTTTATGGAATGATATCCTTCACATATACCTGATTGAGTCATACTAAGATTTCTGCATGCATTTCTGGAATCTATGCTTTGGGAAACCCAAATGTGAAGAAGCTAGATATGAAAGCAATATAATACAGGGTCACAAAACAGTTCATAGGATCACAGGATCATAGGAGACTACTAAGCTATCAACCCAGAGGTCATTTTAAGCCTAGTCATTTCATCCCAATGTAATACCATAGAAATGCTAGTCAGTACCCAAGACTGCATTTAATAATAGGTTCATAGGTTGGTACTGGGCTATCTGCCCGAAGGCATATATTAGCCCAGCCACGTTGTGCGGTATTCACCGCCCCTTTAGTAGTTCCCTAGATCCTTGTACTAGCAGCTAGTACCCTTGGCCCCTATCTAGCAGTGCTGTTGGTGTGATCCCTGGTGTGAACTTTCTGTTACCCATCCACTCATCAAGGTTCCTCTTGAAGAGTGATAGTGAGGGGCTCTGTCTTATGTAGATCGGGACCCTGTTCCATAGTATGGGAAGTCTCTGCGAAGGGAATCTATCCCTCCAGCATGTTCTATTCATTGTTGTGTTGAGGTTTATATCCCTAGAGCATGTAGCTCGAGTAGATTTGGTTTTGCTAAGATGGAGCATGTTCAACAATTCTGGGTTGGACATGGCTCTGTACGTTAGACAGAGATCGCCTCTGAGAAAGCGGTATGCAACAGAGAACAGTCTTAGCTATTTCAATCATGCTGCATAGGGCAACTGTTTGAGGCCGGTAATCCTCTTGGTTAGGTACCTTTGTGGTCTCTCCAGCTACTGGAGATGTCTAGCCAGGTACATTCCAATTGGTGCATTGTACTCAATAATGGGTCTGATGTGGGAAGAGTAGAGGGGCACCATTACATCCTTAGATCTTGATGCGAACCCTTTTGTGATCAGATGGGTCACATAGAAGGATTTTCTAACCACTTTGGCAACATGGTTATCAAAGGAAAGCTGACTATCTACTTGGGTCCCTAGATCCCTTATTTCTTCTTCAGATTTCAGAGGATTACCTCCTATGTTGTAGTTTGCGGGTACTCTGTTTTTTCCAAAGGGGATTACTACGCATCTTTTTGCATTTAGCTTGAGACCATGGCTTTGACACCATGCATCAGTCTCATTTAGGCCCTTCTGGAGGATCTCCATGTCGGCTGGAGACTCTATTATAGCACCCAGTTTGCAGTCGTCCGCAAACTTAGTCAGCCACAGCCCTTCCGTGCTTGCCTGTACTTCTGAGAAGTATATGCCAAACAGGAGGGGCCACAGGACAGAGCCCTGAGGCACACCACTCGTTACTGGTCTGGATTCGGACATACATCCCGCTACTCTTACTTTATGGGATCTGTCTGAGAGCCAGTTTGTGATCCATCTTGTGACATAAGGGTTTATGCCCAGGCTGGTGAGCTTATCAATAATACCTGAATGGGGAATGGTGTCAAGTGCTTTAGCAAGGTGAAGGTAAGCCGTGTGTACCTCCTTTCCCTTATCTATAGCCTGAGTAACTGTCTCAAAGAAATCCACCAGGTTCAGGAAGCATGATCTGCCCTTGACGAAGCCGAACTGTGTGGGGGTCCAGCGAATGTAGGTTCCCAATCTCTCCATTTATGAGTTCCATAATGATTCGCTCCATAGCCTTACAGATCAGACTGGTCAGGCTTATTGGTCGGTAGTTCCCAGGGTCAGTTGTGGCCCCACCCTTGTGTAGCGGGACCACCATTGCCGTGCACCATTCTATGGGCACATATCCTGTGGAGAGGCTGAGACTGAACAGGGTATGAAGATGCGGGGTTAATTCTTTTTGGAGCTCGCGTATGACACAGCCTGGGACACCATCTGGTCCCATGGAGACAGTGTTTTTAGTGTTTTTAGTAATGACTGCTCATGTCCAGGAGAGTTGTGGGCTCTTTCCCCAGTAAGAATTTATGGTGCCCCATCCACTCGTCCAGGTTCCTCTTGAAGAGTGTCATAGAGGTGCTCTATTTCACATGAACTGGTAGCCTGTTCCAAAGATGTGGCAGTCACTAAAAGATAAATCTGTCCCTCTAGCATGTCCTATTTAACTTGTAGGCCATATTTAGGTCTCTGGAATGGGTAGGCCTAGTCCTGTTTGATTTACGGATATGCAGCAAGTTCATTAGGTTTTGGGTCTCCCCTAAGAAGTCTATACGATATGGAGTATAGTGACAGGGACTTTAGTATGTCTGTGTAAGGCACATGCTGGAGCCCCTTGATCTTCTTTGTTAGAAACCTCTGAGGTCTCTCTAATTGCTGCAGGTGCTTAGTATAGTACAAAACAAATGGGGCATTATACTCAATTATGGGCCAGATAAGTGCCAAGTATAGGGGGGTTATAACTTTTTTTTGCTCTCGAGTTCACAACCCAAAAAGGAAAATCTTAACAATGTAAGGATCAAGGACCTCCCCATATGCACAATGATAAGTCAGGAGGCAGACATAGCAACACATTTTCTGACAAAAATACAACATGGCATAGAGCATTACTTAAAAAAAAATAAGATTTCATAAAATCATTAAATGGAATATAAAAGCTATTCAATACAACTACCACATAAGAGTAGCAGGAAATGAACCTGCAATGACAGGTAGTACACACACACGTGAGGGTAGTAGGATTTACAACTGCATGCAGGATTAAGCACAGAAAGCCAATAAATAGGGGTGTTGTGGAGAGTAGTTATTTTGCAGGAATGAGAGAATAGGGATGGCTAAGTACTTCCATCATAAGGTGTAGCAAGACCAGGTGGCAGGAAAGATTATGATGTGTTTTTCAGTTATCAGTATGATCCTTTTTTAATAATCTGAATTATATAGCAACAATAATTAAAAAAAAGTGATGGATACTGAAACAATGTGGATGGACTGCATCCTGAGAATACAAACGTGCTTTAAGGTGCCACACAATGTCAGAATGATGAATATGTTAAAAATAGACTGTCTTGTCAGTACCTTTCAGTCTTTGATTTTTGGCTATCCACTAAGAACAGCATAATGCAACCCTCATACAGCTACAGATAGCAGGCATGTGTGGGGGACAATTATTATTTACAATGTACCAAAGTGGAGTCTACATGTCCTCCCCGCGGTTGGGTAGCATTCGAAAGACATGCTTGCGTAAATAGGCATGCCTTCATTGAAGGTTGGGCGTCGAGCTGGCACCTCGGCATTTCATAAAAATCTACTGCCAATCATTAGCGGACCAGAGTTTCGCCGTGGTGACCCCTTACCGGGAAAAAGCCGAAAGACAAACAACAACAACCAAAGCTGCCTGTCTGACAGCTAGTGCACAGGATTAAGTCTATGAGCTGATAAACAGTTGCTTTCTACAGCCTGAGGTTTAATTCCCTTATCCTCCATATGTAAAATGCATTAAGTGTGAATCAGTCAAACAGACAGCATTCCCAAGTCACCCCTGACAAGTGATACTTTCGTGTCCAGTGAGCTTACCTGGTTAATAAATAACTAAAATTCACCCTTCATAATTCTGCATTTATACTGCTCTGTCAACTTCAGAATAATAAGTAATATCTTTCTCTGATATATACACAGTACAGTATAATTCCTGTTATGTTTACTTACGTGTGTGAAACAAAAGCAGTGTCTTACAGTGAGAGCATCAACTTCACAAAGTAAGAAAAAATGTTGGCAGCAATAACCTTGCTACTTATCTGCATATGGTACACTTTACAGATATGTTATATGCTTTAGCATTTGTGTCGTTGCCTTGTTTAGTCTGTAACTTTACCACAGAAAAGATACCAGACTAATCCATACTCTAAAGGAAATACTCTGGCTGTTTATTAAGATTAGACAAATTTCTATGTATTTGCTTCGAGAAGCATGTTCCATTTTGGTTTGCCCTATAAAAAACCCACTCAATTTCATTTTCATGCTTCATGTGAAAACAGAAAAAGGTCCCACAGTAAACAAGTAAGTAGCAAGCAAAATTTAATTCCAGAAACTGTAGTTTAATTTTCTCACTGCATATTTGTTCTGGGAACAGTCTGCACTCCTACCACTTCTCTCAGCCACTGTGATTCCCTTGTGTCTTGCCCTTACTCCACAGACCTCCTTGTTCTCTCCAGACTGGTTTGACTTGGATACAGTTTAAAGACCCCCCCTACCGAATACCATTCATTCTCAGACAAGCTTTTTTTTTCCAGACTCGTGCAACTGTTTTGCACAAATAACAGCTCAAAAAAAAAACAAAAAAAACATGAGCAATGGTATAAGAAGGCATAATGATGCAGAACAGTTTTTTATCATGATCTTCAAAACTTTTTATGTTTAAAAGGAGTCTACCAATTTGTTTCTCTAATTTCTGAAGTACTAGTAGAATGAAATAGTTAATGTAAAAGCATCTTTTCTGCTGCAGTCATGAAAAATTCAGGAAAATATTCATCATCTTTTCTGCATGAGGCAAAATGTGTCATACATATGCCTATTTTATGTACTCCTACCCTGTTCCAGTTCTTAGTATTATTTGAATGCAAAATTTAGGGATTCACACTGGCCTTTCTACAATACTAGCTGCATGCCTGTTTTTTCCCCTTAATACACATACTTTATTCCAATTCATAGCATTACTTGAAAGCAAAATAAAGTATTCATCTTATTTGTAGAAATAATAACTCTAAAAACAGAATACAAAAAATCTTTATAAATAGATATATTACGAATTAAGTAATGAAAATTTATCTGGCATGTAGCAGAAAGATAATAGTTAAATCACATGACAGACACTTTTTTCCTCTACAAACAATCTTTTCTGATCTGGAACCCAATTTTATTTTTTCCCAGAAATTAAGAAAGCACTCAAACACTTCAATAAATTAAAATTAAAATTACTGTCTCAGATGCACATGATCCAGTGCTGCTACAGCACAAGTAAACCTGAAAAAAAGAAGTTATGTTCCTACCATAACGTTCCATGTGAGTTGTTTATCTCGCCTTTATTCTCACTGATGGGTTTGGAGCCAATCCTTGGCTATGACACAGCCGATAGCAAAGCTCAAGGTTTGCCAGTAGCTTGAGACCAATCCCCTTATCCCACAATGCACTGCTGGAATTACCTCAGATCTTGTTTGCTGCGAGTAACAACATATATATATATATATATATATATATATATATATATATATAT
This sequence comes from Protopterus annectens, assembly GCF_019279795.1. Lineage (NCBI taxonomy): Eukaryota > Metazoa > Chordata > Ceratodontiformes > Protopteridae > Protopterus > Protopterus annectens. Next base: position 1,851,785,104 of record NC_056726.1, read on the forward strand.
ATATATATATATATACCCTTCTATTTATTTCTACAAAGAAACACTTCCCGAAGGGGAAGAAGAAATACTAAATAACCAGGATGGTACTAGCCTCTAAGTCAACAGTCAGCCAGGAGGGGGAAGGAGGGAGGGATGTGAGAATAAAGGCGAGATAAACAACTCACATGGAACGTTATGGTAAGAACATAACTTCTTTATGTGAAGTTATTAAATCTTGCCGTTTATTCTCACTGATGGGTAGCGTCCCTAGCACCCACAATCTTGGGTGGCTCGTGGAAGTATGTTCTTCAGTACCGTGGAACCAAAGGAAGCCTTATCTACTTTGTAATGCGTGATAAAGGTATGAGGCTTAGACTAAGTGGCTGCAGTGCAAATATTGTCAAGGGGCAATTTAGCTTGAAAAGCAGAAGATGTAGAAACGGCTCTGGTAGAATGAGCCTTAGGTTTGTGTGTCAATGGCATGCTCGCATTCTCATAAACAAAGGATATACAATCTGATAACCATTTAGATAAGGTTGTTTTAGCCACTGGATTACCTTTTCTGGCTTCTGAGAAGAATACAAAAAGTTGATCTGATTTTCTAATATCCTTAGTTCTGTCAAGATAAAATCTGAGCTGTCTGTGTACATCAAGTTTGTGCAGCATGTATTCCAATTTGTTAGAGTGGTTGGGAAAAAAGACTGGCAGCTCAATGACCTGATTGATGTTTGATTCAGAACAGACTTTAGTTAAAAATGAGGGGTTTGTTCTGAGAGATACTCTATCAGCATGGAAATTCATGTAAGGTGGTCTGACAGATAATGCTTGAAGTTCTGACACTCTGCGGGCAGACGTAATGGCAACTAGAAAAATAGTTTTCCAGGATAAATATTTGAGATCACAAGAAGATGCTGGTTCAAAAGGGGAAGAATAATTTGAGACAGCATAAAGTTTAAATTCCAGGGAGAATAGGGAATTTTGATAGGAGGTCTCATGTGAAGAACACCTTTAAGAAAAGTCTTAGATAATTTATGGCCCATAACATTTGAGCCATCAAACCCACAGTGAAAATTTGAGATGACAGCTAAATGGACTCGAACTGTAGCAGCTGCTGCCCCTTCCTTAAAAATCTTTGTCAAGAATTCTAAAATGGACGATAGCGGAGCTCGGAAAGGGTCAATTTTCTGCATGTTGGCCCAAATTGAGAACCTTTTCCATTTACTGCCGTATAATTTCCTGGTAGATGGCTTGTGAGAAGACAAGAGAATTTGTCTTGTATCTTCTGAAAGTGAATGAAGCCTGGCAATTAGGGGAAGTGGATTAGCCAAGCAGTCAGTTTCAGGGACTGCAGTGAAAGATGGAGGTCCCCTGATGGGTGCGTCAGAAGGTCCGGAACTGGGTCCAGGATCCATGGATCTTCCAACAGATGATGGTGGACAAACGGGAACCAAATCTGTTGAGGCCAGTAGGGGGCTATGAGGATAACAGTCCTTCCCAGCGATTTTGCTTTCTGTAAAAATCTGAGTATCAATGGGAAGGGTGGGAATGCATAAAGGAGACCTGGGGGCCAATAGTGTAAAAGTGCATCTCTCGAGGGATGACCGGGAGGTGGTATTAGGGCACAGTACCTTCTGCATTTTGAATTGATATGGCTGGCAAAGAGGTTGCAGCAAGGCTGGACCCATTTGCGGAAAATCAACTCCGCAACCTGTTGTTTGAGAGACCACTAGTGAGGGAGCAATATCGCCCAGCTTAGCTTGTCCGCCATCACGTTGGATTTCCCCAGGATGTGCGTTGCTAACAGAAAACGCTGGGACAACACAGCCCATTGTCAGACCCTGAGGGCTTCTCGACAAAGGGGGTAAGACTTGGTTCCGCCTTGCTTGTTCAAGTACCAGACTACTGACATGTTGTCCGTCTGAATTGCAATAGTTCCTAGAGGGATCGAGTCCTGAAAGTACTGCAACACCTGAAGTACCGCTCTCACCTCTAGAACACTGATGTGGAGATGTGATTCTTGATCTGTCCATGTGCCTTGGGCAGTCTTTCCCTGAAAATGCCCCCCCCCCACCCTATCAGGGAAGCGTCCGTGGTCACAGTGGCTACTGGGGGGGGGGGGGACAAAGGGTCTTCCGACTGTGACATGAAGAGATGTCAACCACCACCGAAGGTCTCTCTTGCAAGAATCCGTGATGAGAATCATGTGGTGCATCGGTAGTTTCTGGTAAGACCACTGAGCAAAGAGGAGCCATTGAAGAATTTGCATATGCATCCTTGCGAGTGGTATAGCCAGGATTGCTGCCGCCATCAAACCTAGCACCTTCAAGACCTATGCTGCTGTAGCTTTGTTCTTTGACACCAGTGAGCTGACGTGTTGGCGGAGAAGTGAGACTCTTTCGATTGGAAGACGTAGAGTGGTAGTTGAGGTATCTAACTCTGCTCCTATAAAAACGGTATGCTGTGATGGCGATAAGGCAGACTTTTCGAAGTTGATTGCAATGCCTAATTGATGGCAGAGTGTCAGAGTGTATTGCGTTGCCTGAGTCAATTGATGCCTGGTGGTAGTGGTGAGGAGCCAATCGTCTAGGTATGGAAATACCTGGAATCCTAGACATCTCAGGTGAGCTGTAACTACTGCCATGCATTTGGTGAACACTCTGGGGGCTGTAGTGAGACCAATGGGCAGGGCTCGAAACTGGTAATGATTGGCTCCCAGCTGGAAACCCAGGTGATCTCTGGAGCATCTGTTCATCTTTATGTGATAGTACGTGTCCTTGAGATCTATGGAGCACATCCAATCACCTTTCTCTAGGAAGGGAAGAATGGACTGAAGTGTGACCATTCGGAACTTCTCTTTCTTTACGAACTGATTGAGTCTGCTGAGGTCCAAGATAGGTCTCCCGTCCCCTGTTTTCTTTGGTACCAAAAAGAATCTTGAGTAAGTTCCAAATCCAACTTGGTCTGCTGGGACTGGTTGGATGACTCTTTTTTTCTAGCAATCTGTGGACCTCTACGATTGCTTGTTCCCTGAGGCTGGGTGGAACATCTGGGATTCTGTTTACAGGAATGGGAGGGGTACAGAACGGTATGAAATATCCTCTGGAAATGATGCTTTGTACCCATGTATCTGATGTTATGTTTAGCCAGGCTTCTGGGTACAAAGACAAGTGACCCCTGACTGCCTCCAGAGCTGAACAGCCAGGCCCCCTTTCAGGGGCACCGGTAGGGCTGACTGGAGAACTGACCCCTGTCACCCTGTTGCTGCAGACCCCCTCTGCCGCGGGGACAGCATCTTCCATTATAACCCCCTCCTCTGCCACGGGGTTTCTCCACTTGTGTCCTGAAAGGCTCCCTGTGCTTTTCGGAACCACATTTTCCCTCCCCTAGGGCCCTTAGGGTAAGGTCGAGTAGGGTTGAAAAATGTACTCCAATGGCAGATAAGGTCTTGCCTTACTGCTCACACCTGGTTAAAGTTTCCTTTACTTTAGGCCCAAACAGTGATGAGCCATCGAATGGGGTGTTGATAAAGGAAGACTTAAAGGGTTCCGCAAAGGAACAGAGACGCATCCAGGCTTGTCTTCGAAGAGCAATGCCCGAATTGGCGGCTCTACTCAAACCATCAGCTGCATAGGATATGAGACGCATGGACGAGTTTACCACTGAGTTTAGGGTAGCGAGCTGGGCGTTGACTTTGTCGGCCACCCCTGCAGCTACCGTACCCTGGAGAGTATCTCCTAGCTCTTTCAGGAGATCTCTTTGTAGTCTCGTAAAATGGGTTAAGTAGTTCAGTGATCGCAGAGAAAAAGTCGCTAAACTAAACATGCGTTTCCCATATCTATCCATGACCCTAGAATCTCTGTTAGGAGGATGGACAGATGCGGATGTCTCAGACACTTCCTTTTTGGTGGCTGCAGCTACCACCATGGCATCAGGCACTCCCTTTGTCAAAAATGGCTTGTCCACTGGGGCAGACATGAATTTATCTGGCTTGCGAGGAACAGGTTCCATGGCCTCTGGTGACTCCCATGCCTTACGAGAGATCAGTTCCATGAGCTCGTCGTAAGGCGGAGACACCCAAGAAGTGGAAGGTTGAGACCCAAAAGCCTTCAAGAGCACGGACTCATCCTCAGTAGGGGTCTTGGACTGCCAATCGCCCCTCTGACTAAGGATCTCTAGTATCTCTGCAAAGGAGATATCCTCAGAGGGGGATCGAGGGGACCCTTCTGACTCATCCAAGTCCGTGTCAGATGTCAAAGATTCCTGTGGGAAGTCTAAGTGCCTCCTCTTGCACAGTCTCTTCCTGGGCACCTCCTCAGTGGGGGGATCTGGGGAGGTCTCAAAAGAGCAGGGGACGCCCTGTGGGGCTACTTGAGGCTCAGGGTCTCTACGCTTCGGGGACCGGTAGACGAAGAAGCAGACACAGGAGCTTGAGGGGTGAGGGAAGGCTGAACTGATGCTGGCGTTGTCTTTGGAGACAGGACTCTCCTCACAGCATCGAAGGCACCATGGCTCCGACGAGAAGGAGTAGACAGACCCAAAAGTACTGTCCGATCCTCCAGCACCAAAACCATGGGCTCCAAGCCCGAGGTAGGAGCTGAGCTCATCTGAGCCGAAGCCCCGAGAGGAAGTGTCGGCACCGACAAATCGGTCCGACTATCCTCCCTGGACCCGATGGGAGAGTGTTGGCTCCTAGAGTCCTCGGTCGGCGCCGAGGACATCTCAGTAGATGGAGCCGATAACACCGGTGTGGGTATCAGCTCCAAGGGTTCGACAATCATCGGTTTGGTTTCCTTTGGCTCCAAGAGTCCAGTACGGCTCAGAGGAGTAGTAGACAAATCCAGTTCCATGGTCTTGGGCACCGACGAGCTGGTCGCGGCTGACAACAATTTGGCAAGACCTGGTGCCTGTAAAAGCTTCTGCACTAGCCGATCCATGTCCAAATCTGAAAGGCTGACTGAGGACTTAAGATGAATGCACCGAAGGTGCTGACTGGAGCAGAGGAGAAGAGGGAACCTCAGAGACCGGCTCCAATACTGAGAGCTGGCTCCGAATCAAAGGTACAACTCGGTTCTGAGGTCTGTGGAACCGATGACCCTCCCTCTGAAGTTTTTGCCTTTTTTACCACTTTGGGGTCTGAAGATTTTGTGGATTTGGAAGACGTGCTAGTACGTTCATGGCTACTCAACACCTCAGAAAAGGAATGCTGCAGTAATCCCCTGTCTATTAGCTTCCTCCTTCTCTGAAAGAGGACTCTTGAAGAAAAAGAATGGCAAATGCTACAAGTGTCTTGGAGGTGTTTAGCCCCCAGACAGTAGACGCATTGAATGTGTCCATCAGTGACGGACATTTTCTGCCCACAATCTGGGCATTTCTTGAATCCCGATTTAGGATGGGACTTTTACTCGTCATCTGACATAGTAAAGATAAAACAAACCAGTATACTGAAAAAACTAATACAGTAAAGTCCTTACGTTCCTTGTAAAGACCCACAAAGCAACTAAGCCCAACCCGGGCACTATCTATAACAATTAACTATATTTTACAAATGCAGGGCTAAAGAGAAAAACCCTGACTATTAGAAAAAGGAGATTAATAACTCTAAATAGGGCTAAAAGGCTCACACAAAACAACTAAGCCAACAGGGTACTAACTATCCGAAACTACAGATTCTATTATTAAAATTTAACACTAACACACCACTATCTATATGTAAATATCTAAGACAAAAAGTAAGTTTTTTTTATCAAAACTTGCTGTTTATTTCTCACAAATGGTCCGAGCTAGCTGGATCACCGAGATCTCTCTTGCAGCGGCAAACTAGATCTGAGGTAATTCCAGCAGTGCATTGTGGGATAAGGGGCTTGGTCTCGAACTACTGGCAAACCTTGAGCTTTGCTATCGACCGTGTCAATGCCGAGGATCGGCTCCAAACCCATCAGTGAGAATAAACGGCGAGATTTAACAACTTCACATTTCATAGTCTCCTTAATACACCTGCATGCCTGCACAGACATGTGTGCATGCACATGCACAGACACACGCACGCACGCACGCACACACACACACACACACACACACACACACACACACACACACACACACACACACACACACAAATCAGTATTACTGGACATTCCAAACTGACTAGTAAGTACAACTGATATGTTTGCTTCTTAAGAAGTATCAGTAAAAGGATTTGATTTTTTAGGGGATTAGAACTCCAAAGCGTGTCACATTGATTAGGGCACAGTTCACATCTGCCAACAGAGGTATCTATTGTATAAGTTGTACAATAGATTTAAAAAAATCATTTAGCAGGGGAAGAGGAGACAATGGGGTGATGACGAAGAAGACTCTGCTACCACAGCATTTCACGTTTGGTATTGAGGACCTTGGAGATGTGTATCAGGAAACAAACAAAAGCAATGCTAATGGAGACAGCAGAAGACAAGACAAAGGGTAGTGAATACAGGGTGGACTTGTAAATGGTTGAAGTACACATGGTATAAAAAAATGAAGCACTACTGAAAGGTATATATACAAATACACAGAGTGTAGTAGATACAACTTCAATCCTAATACCTTTGATGGCAGAATATTAAAAGAACATTATAGCTTTCACTGTGCATGGCATGCAAGCCACTAGGATACATTAATACTAGGTTAATTTCTCTTTAAGAGAGACTAGGACAGTAAAAAGGAAAGATGTCACATTCTAATGATCAAGACAGCACTGCAGTGGCTGAATTAAAGATTATTCTGGAGGCAACACCTTAAATAACCATATAAACAGGCAAGAGGGCCAATCTCAATTAAGACTTCATTCACACTGTCTGCATAAATAAATGAATAAATAAAATAAAAGCAGCTGAAGAAGATTTTAGAGGTGGTGTGCCACAGACAGTTAACTCAATCTGAGGCACTGACAACAATGTCAATTTTTTAGATGTTGACTGCAGTCTACCACTACAATTCTTAAATAAAAGACACGTGCTATGCTCTGCAAAGAGTTAAGACTCTGTGCACTTACTACAGGGGATCATTGTGTAAATCTAGATAATTGGATGGACAGTCTGAAATTCTCATCTGATCCATCTTAAATTCACCTTCCTTGAAGCTGAAGTGAACTTCTGAATTTTATTTTCTGCTAGGCTTATCATGGCCTGCAGACTGATTGACTAAGTACTTTCCTATGAACCCATGAACCTAAGTAGCAACAGATTTAGGAAATGATACTGAAAAACTAAAGTTACTAACCCCTTCACCTCGTGTAACCTATTCCCAGTTTCTACTGCCTATGCTGGAAATCACTCGCCTTTGCACTGTTCCCCCTGTACAAGACCAGCTAGATCTGACTTCCCCCTCTAAATGAACGGTCTTTTCTTAGGTTTATAGGTTGGTACTAGGCTATCGGTCCTAGGGCCTATAAATGCCTAGCCATAACAATTCCCTGGATATTTCTTCCCACAATATTTACCTTCCCTGGACCCCTGTCTAGCAGGGCAACTGACATGATCCCCGAGGTGAATTTCCGATCTCCCATCCAATCATCAAGGTTCCTTTTGAAGAGGGCCAAGGTGGCGCTCTGCTTGAAATGTATGGGCAGTCTATTCCAGAGTATGGGAAGTTTCTTGTTCATTGTGATAACAAGGTTTAGATTCCTGGAGCATGTGGCTCTGAGGGACTGGGATTTCTTTAAATGGAGCATGTCCAACAGCTCAGGGTTTGACATGGCCTTGTATGTTAAGCAGAGATCGCCTCTGAGTAGACGATATGCCTCAGAGTATAGCTGGAGTTTTTTTAGATGGTCAGCATATGGCAACTGCTTTAGGCCTGTGATTCTTTTAGTAAGGTATTTCTGCAGCATTTCCAGCAGTTGCAGATGTCTTGTGAGGTACATACCAAAAGGGGTGTTGTACTCTATAATGGGTCTAATGAGGGATGAGAACAGTGGGACAATGACCTCCTTTTTTCTGGATGAAAAGCCCTTAGTGATGAGGTGTGCCACATAGAAGGAATTCCTGACTGTTGTGGCAATGTGGTTATTGAAGGTGAGACCATTGTCCACCTGTGTCCGTAAGTCTCTCATCACAACTTCGGTGTTTAGTATACTGCCACCTATGTGGTAATTCATGGGTACATGGTTTTTCCCAAAGGGGATAACTATACATTTCTTGGCATTAAGCTTGAGCCCATGGCTCTGGCACCAAGCATCTGTTTCTGTAAGGCCCTTTTGTAGAATATCCACATAATTTGGGGATTCAATAATGGTCCTATGGATGCTGTATTCTTAGCTTTGGAGAGTGAGGTTTCTGCCTGTGTGGCCATGATTAACGGAATTTGGCAATCTTTTGGTATTGAGATGGGCCCTTTAGGGGTGAGGGGGTGGGTGAAGTTGACACTAAATCGATCTGCCAGGATACTGGCAATATCCTTGGGATCAGTATATTTAATGCCATTCTGTTGTAGCTCACAGCAGATCTGAGCATTGCCATTTAGATTCTTGACATAACTATAGAATGCCTTGGGGTTGTCTTTGGAATCTTTGGTAATTTTATTTTTGTAACTAGCTTTTGAGGGTTTTATGAGGGATCTCAGCTTCTTACTGAGGCTGGTAAGGGAGTTTTTTTGCATCCTGAGATTTTTCTCTTTTCTGCAACAGTTCTTCCTTCTGCTGTATAGTTTGTTTATGGCAGGGGACCACCAGATTGGCTTCCTTTTTTTGGAGGACAGCATCATGGTTCTATTTGGGATGGCATGATTCATGCACGAGTGGATGTGCTCGTACAGTGCCTGTGTGTAGGATTTAGCAGTCGAACTTTCAGACCCCATCTGCATGGGTGCCATGAAGTTTGTCACTTGTGACTTCAGTAGCATGAAGTTGGCTTTGGAGAAGTTTTTTTACAGAGGTTTCCTTACTAGGGGGTGGGGGTGGTTTGTGGATGTCAGGGGTGATTTGCTTATGGTCAGACCTGACCAATGAGGGGGTGACTACTGGTGTGGAGCATCTATCTCCCATGTTGGTAATGACCAGGTCTAGGATATTGGAGCCCCTGGTGGGACAATGGATTAGTCGATCCAGGGCATTGGAATTTATGAATTCCAAGAACCGTTGGGAAAAGGTGTTGGTACCCGAGTAGTTTTCCCAGTTAATGGAAGGGTAGTTGAAATCACCCAGTATTAGGGTGTTTGGTTGTATCTTAATATTTTCCAGTATGTTTAGAAAGGTGTAGTGAGAATCTTGGGGCATGGTGAGGATCTGTAGCAAGCTACAATTTGGATTGCAGTCTTACCTAGTGTTAGTTGCACCTGGAGAATTTCAGATGCATTGCGTTGGGCAACTAGCCTGGAGGTGTGAATATCCTTGGTGAATATGGACACTCCTCCACCTTTAGTGTTTCGGTTTTGGTTTGGTGGCCGAAAAGTGTGGTAAGAGTTGTAGCCTGGTATTGCAAGGGTGCTCTCTGGAGCCTTGAACCAGGTCTCAGTTACTACAGAAACATTGATGTTCTCCATTTTTAGGAGTGCCTCGAGAGAGTGCATTTTGAGGTTTAGACTTCTAGCATTGAGTAGCATTACCTTCACATTTTGCATGCTTGTATCTGTTACGGTGATGGTTTTATCCTTTGAACCTTGTCTAAAAAAGGCACTATAGGGGTGGCAAGAGCTTTAGTCAGTAACCTGAATCCCACGGGTGACAGGTGAAGACCATCTCTGGCAAAGCATCATGGTTTGTCAATAATGTTTTCCCAGGCAGACATACTGGATCCCCTTTGAATGACACCAGAAGCTTAGCCAATTGTTGAAGTCAATCTGGAACAAGTCAGGCCATAACAGTTGGAGTCCTGTCTTAGACTTTTCTATTACAGGGAGAACTGAAATAATTTCTTCAGTCTGCCTCTGCATGACAAACTGCCCATGCCTAAAATGAGACTGGTTCATCGATATTATGCTCTTTCCAGTACAGTGACATCACATTTTATATGGACTCCACAAATGAGCACAGTGTTCCAAGGCAAACCTGATTAAATGAGAAGTTATGTACCTACCATAACGTTCCATGTTAGTTGTCTTCTCTCGCCTTTTTTCTTGCTGGATGGGTTCGGAGCCGATCCTCGGCTCCGACTCGGCCACTTACTAAAGCTTGAGAGCTAATTTTACCGGCTCGAGGCAACCCTATATCCCATGATGCTAGGCAATAACTCCCCAGATCTCCTTTGGAAGCTGAAAAACCTAGCATAGGCCAATAAAAACAAAAATCCTCCAACTGGAAGGAGGAGGAAGAGGGATAAAAACCTCCAAGATAATTATTTACACTATATATATATATATCCTAGGACACCTAGATGGTGAAACAAGGGAATATAAGGACCCTTCAAAGAAGGGAAGATCTTCTCGGTCTGTCCAGGCTAGGGGGATGGTGGGTGGGAAGCAAGAAAGAAGGCGAGAGAAGACAACTAACATGGAACGTTATGGTAGGTACATAACCTCTCAATGTTAAATTGTCAATCTTGCCTTCATTCTTGCTGGATGGGACCGCGTCCCTAGCACCTTCACCCCGGGTGACTCATTGGAACAGACTCTTGAGAACGGTGGAACCAAATTTTGCTCTGTCCCTGGAGGCCATGTCCAATTTATAATGCGAAACAAAGGTATGAGAAGAGGCCCATGTGGCTGCCGCACAGATAGTGTCTATTGGTAGTCTAGCTTGAAAGGCTGTAGATGTAGCTAGTGCTCTAGTTGAATGGGCTTTTGGCTTAGAAGTTAATTCTCTGCCTCTGAGTTGATAGATAGATGTAATCACAGAAGACAGCCACCTAGATAGGGTTACCTTAGATACAGGAAGGCCTTTCTTATTTTCTGCATACAATAAAAACAGTTGATCAGACTTCCTTATTTGTTTGGTTCTATCCAAATAGTATCGGAGCTGGTGGTGATCATCTAGATAATGTAGCTTTTGCTCCGCTCTATTAGTATAGTTTGGGAAAAAAACTGGGAGATCAACTGATTGATTTAAATTTGTCTGCGAAGCCACCTTGGGTAAGAAGGATGGCTTAGTCCTTAGAGAAACTCTGTCTTTATGGAAGATTAAGTAGGGAGGACGAATGCAGAGGGTGTGAAGCTCAGATACTCTCCTAGCAGAAGTAATGGCGACTAGGAAGAGCGTCTTCCAAGAAAGAAATTTCAATGAACAGGAGACCGCAGGTTCAAAGGGGGGAAGAATCAAGGATGTTAAGACTAAATTAAGATCCCACTGAGGTGGAGGGTCTTTGATCGGAGGCTTAAGTAAAAATACACCTTTAAGGAAAGCTTTGCAAAGCTTATGGGACATGATGTTGTGGTCCGATAAGCCTATATGAAAATTCGATATGGCTGCCAACTGAACTTTTACTGTAGAGGCAGAAGACCCTGAATGAAAAATTTCGGCTAGGAAGTCTAAGACCGAATGAATTGGGGCAGTAAAGGGATCTATATTCCTTGTCTTTGCCCAGAAGGAGAAACGTTTCCATTTACTAGTGTAAATCCTTCTGGTGGAAGATTTAAGGGAAGCTACTATGATATCCCGGATGGGATTAGAAATCATAGGAAGCCTGGCTAAAGACGGAAGTGGAGCAACCAAGCAGTGAGGTTGAGAGAATGTAGGGACTGGTGCAGCTGCCCCGACTGATGGGTCAACAGATCTGGAGCTGGGTCCAGATGCCAAGACTGTACCAAGAGATAACGATGTAGGAACGGAAACCATATCTGTCGAGGCCAATAAGGGGCAATGAGAATCGACTTGGCTCTCAGGGCGGTTGCTTTCTGAATTACTTGTGGGATTAGAGGAAAGGGTGGAAAGGCATAGAGAAGTCCCCGAGGCCAATCCTGAACTAGAAAGTCTCTGAGGGGATGGCCTGGAAGGGGGAAGAGGGTGAAGAAGTCGGGGCATTTGCTGTTTTGGGGTGTAGCAAAAAGATCGCAGCAAGGAAGGCCCCACTTCTGAAAAATCTCTTCCGCCACAGATTGTTTGAGAGACCACTCGTGTGGCATGAGTATGGCTCTGCTCAACCTGTCCGCTATGAAGTTTGACTTCCCGGGGATATGCGTTGCTATCAGAAACCGCTGAGAGGAGATCACCCATTGCCAAAGTCTGAGTGCCTTTCGACACAGGGGATAGGACTTGGTTTCGCCTTGCTTGTTGATGTACCACACTACGGACATATTGTCCGTTTGAATTGCAATAGTTCCTAGGGGAAGAGAGTCGTGGAGGGCTTGCAACGTTAAAAGCACTGCTCTCATCTCTAGGATATTTATGTGCAGGTGGCGCTCGAAAGGTTGCCAAGTGCCATGGACCATCCTGCCCTGAAAATGCCCCCCCCCCCACCCGATCAGGGAGGCATCCGATGTCACCGTGGCGACCGGGGAAGGAGGAACAAAAGATCTTCCCTGATGGACTTGAGGGGACAACATCCACCAGGACAGATGACTTTTGCAAGTTCGAGTTATCATGATCTTGTGGTGCATGAGGAGTTGCTGAAAGGACCATTGGGTAAACAGCATCCACTGAAGAAGACGCATGTGAAAACGCGCAAGGGGAAGAAGTGTTATGGCGGCTGCCATAAGACCCAATACTTTCAGGACATACCTGGCCTGAATTTTGTCGCTCTGAAGAAGAACCTGAACATGATTTTGAATATCTAAGACTCTTTGGTCTGTTAACTTTGCTGAAAGTTGTACGGTGTTCAAGTTGGCGCCTATGAAGGTAACAGACTGACAAGGCGACAAGGCAGACTTTTCGAAATTTATAGAGATTCCTAGCCCTCTGCAAATGTGAATGGTGTAAGTTCTGGCTTGGAGAAGTTGATGCCTGGTGGTGGCAGTGAGGAGCCAGTCATCTAGATATGGAAACACCTGGAATCCTTGCCGTCTCAGGTGAGCCGTAATCGCTGCCATACATTTGGTGAACACTCTGGGGGCTGTAGTGAGACCAAAGGGCAGGGCTCTGAATTGGTAGTGACTGGCCCCCAGCCGAAAGCGGAGAAACCTTCTGGAGTGCCTGTGAATTTTGATGTGATAGTACGCATCCTGAAGGTCCACTGAGCACATCCAATTGTCCTTGCCCAGAAAGGGCAGAATGGACTGAAGCGTGACCATCCGGAATCTTGTTCTCTTTACAAACTTGTTTAGTTTGCTGAGATCTAATATTGGTCTCCAGTCCCCTGTCTTTTTCGGTACCAAAAAGAACCTTGAGTAGATTCCGGATCCTAGCTGGTCTGCTGGGACTGTCTGGATGGCTCTTTTTGCTAGCAGCTTTGATATTTCTGATACTGCTAGTTCCCTTAGACCGGTTGGAACGTCTGGAAGGATTCCCGTTTGCTGAATTGGGGTTTGGATAAAGGGAATTTTGTAACCCTCGGATATGATCGACTGTACCCATTTGTCTTGAGTAAGGGAAAGCCAGGCTATTGGGTACAGCGACAATCTTCCCCCGACTGCCTCCGAAGGTGGACAATCGGGCAACATCTCAGGGATGCTGGAAGGGTTTGTCAGAGAGAGGCTCCCTGCTACCCTGGTTCTGCGGACCCCCTCTGCCCCTAGGGCGGCATCTGTTGTTGTTACCCCCTCTGCCTCTGGGGTAAATTGACCTCTTGCATCAGGCGTGACTCCTTGAGATTTGCGGAACCACATTTTCCCACCCTTCTGACCCTTAGGGTATGGTCTTGAAGGGGTGGAGAAACGGACTCCTACGGCAGAAAGAGTCTTGTCATCTTGTTCGCATCTGGTCAAGGTGTCTTTCACTTGAGGTCCGAACAAAGCCGAACCATCAAAAGGGGAATTTGTGAAGGACGCCTTGAAAGGATCCGCGAAATTACACAGCCGCATCCAGGCATGACACCTTAAAGCCACTCCTGTGCCTGCGGCCCTACTCGCTCCATCGGCTGCATATGAAATTAGACGCATGGAGGAGTTAACAATCGAGTTCAGGGTTCCAAGCTGTGAGTTTATTTTATCCTGGGACCCAGCAGCTGATGGATCCTGTAAGACTTCTCCCAACTCTTTGAGAATATCTCTCTGAAGGCGGGTGAAGTGACACAAGTAATTCAGCGACCGCATGGCAAAGGTCGTTGAAGAAAACATCTGCTTACCGTACCTATCCATGGTCCTAGAATCCTTATTAGGGGGATGGATAGGTACTGAAGGATCAGCTAGTTCCTTCTTGGTGGCTGCAGCCACCACCATGGCATCCGCCGGTACACCTTTTGTTAGGAATTGCTTGTCAACTGGTGCTGTGATGAATTTTGATGGCCTCCGAGGGGTGGGTTCCACCGAATCCGGGGCCGACCATGCCTTCTGAGCCACCACTTCCATAAGGGGGTCGAAAGGCAGAGACACCCAGGAGATGGAGGGTCGAGAACCAAACGCCTCCAGGTACACCGACTCGTCCTCGGAAGGATTAAGGGAAGACCAGTTCCCCCTCTGCTTCAGGATTTCTAGGATGTCTGAGAAAGAGACATCCTCAGAGGGGGACTTTGGGGATCCCTCCAACTCATCCAAGTCGGTGTCAGATGTAATGGACTCGGGGGAGTCCACATGCTTCCTCTTACATGTCCTCTTACGTGGAGGCTCCGCTGACAGGTCAGGAGAAGCCTCGGAAGAGGAAGAAATTCCCAGTGGGGAAACCTGAGGTGTTGGATCTCTGGGTCCGGGAGCAAGAGAGTGGGAAGAGACATCAGCAGGCACTGTAGTGGGAGGAGCTGATGGAGCTGACCGTTGACTATGCCCTGGGGCTAGTACGCTCCTCATCACCTCGAAGGCTCCCCTATCAGAAAGGCCAGAGGGCCCCCACTCCGAAGAGGTAGGAACCCCAGGCCGCACCGACAGGGAAGGCTCCGAAGCCGATGTCGGGGCCGAGCTCACCAGCGCCGATGCTCCGAGAGGGAGAACGGGGTCAGACAATGGTCCGATGCCACTCACCCCCTCGGAGCCGACGAGAGAGATCAGGTGCCCGGATCCGTCCAATGAAGGTATCAAGGAGGAGATCGGAGTGGAAGACGAAGTAGCCGAAGGGGGAGGTATCGGCTCCGATGCCACAACAGTCACGGCTCCGAGGAGCTCCGGCTCCGAACTCTGAGGGAGAGTCGAAGGAGGAAATTTAGGTGGAGTCGTAATAGCTACCATCTGATGAGACGGGCTAGAGATCATCTGGGCCAATGCCTGAGACTTTAACAGCCTACTTACCACTCTCTCAAGGTCGTGATCTGAAAGGCTGGACGACCGAGAAGATCGGCTCCGATGGCTCCGCTCCGAGAGCAAAAGGAGACCTCGGAGCAGAATGGATGGACTCCAATGAAGGGGATCTTGACCTCTTCTTAGATGGAGCCAACGGAGCCGAGGACACGTCGGCTCCAGCCGGAGCTGACAGTGAAAGCATGGGCTCAGAGGTATCGGCACCGAGTGGTGCAGAGACCGGAATCTGTGACTCAAAAGGATCGGCTCCAGTCGGAGCCGATCTAGGCACAGACAAGGAGCCAGCAGCCGAAGGCTTAGTAGTTGGAGCCGACAGTTTTGCTGGTTTCTAGGGCCTCCCCGACGCAGACTTAGTCGGGGAGCCCTTGGGCTTTAACAAGCCCCTCAGTATAAGTTTGTTCCTGCGCTCCTGCAGGACTCTTGGACTGAATGCATAACATACTGAACAAGAGTCCTGCAGGTGCAGGGGTCCCAAGCAGTAAACACAAGAAGTGTGACCATCTGTCAGAGACATTTTCTGACAGCACGAGTCACACTTCTTAAAGCCTGAGACCTTAACCTCTTTAGGTTCCTTCAACATAACAGTGTCGAAGGTTCCGAAAAGTAACAAAAAAACAACAAACACACACACACACTCTTAAATTATAAATTAACAATAAATTGTTAATAGGGATACTGACACACCCAAACACTCACAGGATCCTAAGAAAAAATAGGAAAGGGGCAGGCTTAAGGCCTAACCTAAGAGGAAGGGTGGGATATAAGGAATAAAGAGGGAAGGTATATAAAAAGTAATAAAGTTAAGGGTAGTTACTCACTAAGAAAGAAATAACTATAAATTAACTCAAAAAGGGTGACTGAACTATCAATATGTAAGACTTACCAGGAGCCGGTAAAAAAACACACCTCGCAAGCGAAAGCGGCAAACGAGATCTGGGGAGTTATTGCCTAGCATCATGGGATATAGGGTTGCCTCGAGCCGGTAAAATTAGCTCTCGAGCTTTAGTAAGTGGCCGAGTCGGAGCCGAGGATCGGCTCCGAACCCATCCAGCAAGAATGAAGGCGAGATTGACAACTTAACATCACTGTTTTATCACTATGGATGTTGACTTAAATATCACAGCAATACCATCTTCTTGTCTGCTGACAATAGAGTATTCTTGGAGAGAAAACTGCAATTCAGTTTAGCATCTGTATGTGTCTTCAAGACCCAAGTTATATTCAATGTTAGAATCACATTTTGAAGTCTGCCCATAATTTAGTCTTGCTTATCTTCATTAAATGCACATTTACGTATGGGCTACATTAAAACTCAAAAGATGCGATCCTTTGCACATCCCAAAGACTATTATATTTTTCCTTCTACTACCTCTCCTTTACTTTGAATCAAATCCATCCTTTAATAAGACTGTTGATACACACGGTGATCAATTTACTAATCAGTTTTGAATGACTAATGTTGAAAACTTTTTTTTTTCCTTTCTTTTGTTTGAGCATCCCTGTTGAAAGCTTGACTCTTTTTTGTTAATTATTTTTATTAATTATAAAAAGTAAATGACAATTTTTTAACAAAATAACTATCTAAACAAACAATATAATGTATAAAATTAAAACTATTTATAAGGTGCCTACTATATAATTTACATTCTGAAAATTCCTGATGTATAAAAAAGAATTGAAAATTAAGTCTTTGTTGTTAACAGGGTTGTGACTGTTTATTCAACAGTTCCTTGAGTTTCATCCAAGTGTTATAAGAAGTGGTAATTCTATTAGCGCTCTTCC
Organism: Protopterus annectens; assembly: GCF_019279795.1. Taxonomy (NCBI): domain Eukaryota; kingdom Metazoa; phylum Chordata; order Ceratodontiformes; family Protopteridae; genus Protopterus; species Protopterus annectens. The sequence continues at coordinate 1,851,802,093 of NC_056726.1, forward strand.
TGATTAAGAGTTCGTAATGACAAACATTGTTTGTAGTATATATGAAATCATTCATCGATGGAGTTTGTTCATTCTTCCAATTCTTTGTTCATTCATAGGTAGGTACTAGGCTACTGGCCCTAGGGCCTATATAAGCCTAGCCAAAAATGTACCCTGGCTTTCGCCACCCAAGAAAATTATTTTCCTGTGCCCCTGTCGAGCAGAGACACAGAAGTGATCCCCATGGTGTACTTTCTATTTCCCATCCACTTATCAAGATTTTTCTTGAAGAGTGCTAATGAGGAACTTTGCTTGACATAGATGGGTAGCTTGTTCCAGAGTATGGGAAGTCTCTGGGACATGAATCTATCCCTCCAGCATGTCCTGTTTATTGTGGTGACAAGGTTTAGGTCCCTAGAGCGTGTAGCTCGGAGGGATTGGGATTTCTTTAAGTGTAGCATGTCCAACAGCTCTGGGTTTGACATAGCTTTACATGCTAGGCAGAGATCATCTCAGAGTAGGCGATATGCTACAGAGTAAAGCTGGAGTTTTTTGAGATGGTCAGCATACGGCATCTGTTTTAGGCCAGTAATCCACTTTGTGAGGTACTTCTGTGGCCTTTCCAGCTGCTGTAGATGTCTTGTGAGGTACATTCCAAAAGGGGCACTGTACTCTATAATGGGTTTAATGAGTGTTGAGTAGAGGGGAACAATGACCTCATTTTTCCTAGATGAGAACCCTTTTGTGATGAGGTGTGCCACATAGAAGGATTTCCTTATTACTGTGGCGATGTGACTATCAAAAGAGAGACTACTGTCCACCTGGGTCCCCAGGTCTCTTATCACACATTTGGCGTTAAGTAGACTGCCGCCTATGTGGTAGTTCATGGGTACAGAGTTTTTACCAAAGGGGATGACAATGCACTTTTTGGCATTAAGCTTCAGGCCATGGCTCTGACACCAGGCATCTGTCTCAATGAGGTCCTTCTGTAGGATGTCCACATCATTTGGGGACTCAGCTATGGCTCCTAGTTTGCAGTTATCTATGAACTTCGTTAGCCAAAGGCCTTCTGTGTTAGCCTGTACTTCAGAGAAGTAGATACCAAATGGGAGAGGTCCCAGGACTGAACCCTGTGGTACTCCACTTGTCACTGGTTTGAAGTCAGATATGGAGTCTGCAACTTTTAGAGTGTGGGTTCTATCAGTGAGCCAACTGGCAACCCATCTTGTGACGTAGGGATTTATACCTAGTTTAGTGAGTTTAGCTATAATTTCAGAATGGGGGATGGTGTCGAAAGCCTTGGCAAGGTCAAGATAGGCTGTGTGAACCACCTTACCCTTGTCTACAGCTTTAGTGACTGCCTCAAAGAAATCGATCAGGTTCAGGAGGCATGATCTGCCTTTCACAAACCCAAACCAGACGGGCTCCAGAGTTTGGAGGTTACCAATGTCTTTGTTTATGAGTTCCATGATGATACGTTCCATAGACCAGGCTCGTCAGGTTAATAGGGTGATAGTTCCCGGGATCAGTGTTGGCTCTCCCTTTGTGGAGTGGGATAACTGTTGCTGTGCGCCATTCAGTGGGCACAAAACCTGATGTGAGACTATGATTGAACATGGTGCTTAGGTGGGGAGCCAGTTCGTTCTGAAGTTCATGTAAAATGCAGCCTGGGATGTTGTCCGGTCCCATGGATGATGTGTTTTTGGCTTTAGAGAGTGCAGCTTTTACCTGCGTAGTTGTGATTATAGGGACTCTGCATTCTTCCTGTATAGTTACGGGCTCATTAGGGGATGAGAGGGGGGTAAAGTTAGCACTGAATCTATCTGCCAGGACGTTGGCAATATCAGTTGGTTCCGTAATTTTCATGCCGTTGTGCTGCAACTCAGAGCAGATCTGGGCGTTGCCACTGACATTCTTGACATAGCTATAAAATGCTTTGTGGTTGTCCCTAGAATCAGTGGCGATTTTGTTTTCATAGCTAGCTTTGGAGGATCTTATAAGGGATCTCAGCTTCTTACTGAGGCTGACCAGGGAACTCCTCCACTCATGCAATTTTACTCTCTTTTGCAATAGTTTCTTCCTTCTGTTGAGAGTTTGTTTATAGCAGGGGACCACCAGATTGGCTTCCTTTTTTTGGAGGATAGTGTCTTGGTTCTGTTTGGGATAGCACGATCCATGCACTCATATAAGTCCTTACAGAGTGCATCTGTGTAGGATTCAGCAGTCGTAACTGTACTGTCCATCTGCATGGGTGTCATGAAGATCGCCACTTCTGTCTTAAAAAGCATAAAGTTGGTTTTGGAGAAATTTTTTACCATGATTTCCTTAATGGGGGGTGGGGGCGGGATGTGTATATCTAGGGTGATTAGCTTATGGTCGGATCTGACCAACGAGGAGTTAACTTCAGGTGTGGAACACCGGTCACCCATGTTGGTAATGACTAGGTCTAGGATATTGTTGCCCCTGGTAGAGGTGTGGATAAGGTGATCCAGGGCACTGGAATTTATGAATTCCAGAAAGCGTTGAGTGAAGGAGTTGGTACATGAGTAGTTTTCCCAGTTAATGGTGGGGTAGTTGAAATCACCCATTATTAGGGTGTTTGGTTGAACCCTAATATTTTCCAGTATATCAAGAAAAGAGGAGTGGGAATCCTGGGGCATGGTGGGGGATCTGTAGCAAGCTACAATTTGGATTGCAGTTTTGCCCATAGTTAGTTGCACTTGGATAACCTCGGATGCATTATGCTGAGCAACTAGCCTGGAGGTGTGGATATCCTTAATGAATATGGACACGCCTCCGCCTTTGGTGTTCCAGTTGAGATTAGATGGCCGAAAAGTGTGGTATGAGTTATAGCCTGATAATGCAGGGGTACCCTCTGGAGTCTTGAACCAGGTCTCGGTCACTGCACAGATATTGATGTTCTCCATTTTAAGGAGTTCCTCCAGGGAGTGCATTTTGAGATTTAGACTTCTAGCATTGAGTAGCATTTCCCTCGGTTTTTGCTTGCCTGTTCCTGTTACGGTAGTGAATTTGTCATTTGAACCTTGCCTAAAATATGGGCAGCAAGAGCCTTAGCCAGTATCCAGAATCCCAGGGTTGACAGGTGCAGGCCATCTCTGGCAAAGCATCGTGGTCTGTCGACCATGTTGTCCCAGGCAGATAGATACTGGATGCCCTTAGAATGACGCCATAAGCTTAGCCAATTGTTGAAGTCAATCATTTTTTCCTTATACTGCGGTATCATTCTGGGCAATGGCAGGATGCTACTCAGGGCTATGGTCATACCTGCCTGGGCTACAAGATCGGAGAGCTCTTTCATGTCTCTTTCCATGTAGTCCAGGGAGGTACGTCTCAGGTCATTCACACCAACATGGACAATGACAGAGTCATATTTGTACTTGATGTGGAGTGACCTGAGTGCGTGGGTTATGGAGCGGATCCTGGCACCCGACAGGCAACTGACAGTAACCTTCTGCTTGTTTCTACAAGAAGTGACATAGGCTCAAATACAGATGACAAGAAACAATTGTATAAAAGATTAACCTACAAACAGTGCATGCACGTAACACAAGACTAGACACTTAACAAAAAAGCTGTTAAGATCTATATTAGATAATCAAACTTTCAAAAGTTCGATTGTCCTGTGGTCGACACCATATGATCGAACTTTTAAAAGTTTGAAAATCTAATAAAAAAATTAACTACACAAATAACATACTTGAGCATTTTAAGCAGGGGGGCAAGCCCCCCCCCCTGCACCACCACAGCCCCCTGCTCTTTAAATATACCAACTCCGAGATTGCACTACAGTGCTGAAAAAGGAAATCTTTCCATTCTGCTCTGTATGGAGATATCCGTTAAAATGTTCAAACTTTCAAAAATTCAATCATATGGTGTCGACCATATGACAGTCAAACTTTTGAAAGTTCGATCATTCAATATAGACCCAAGCTGTTATACATAAAAAGGTTGGAACAATAATCCCTCAAGAATATGATTCTTTCTATAATGTCTTCAAACGTTAATGGTCTCACAGATAAATCCAAAAAAGAAAAGAGTACTGAACTATATTAAAAAATGTAGCGTGCAAATAGCTATGCTACAGGAGACAAACTTGGAAAGAACTGAACATGTGAACTTGATAAAGAAAGGTTTTCAGGATGGTTATTCAACAGAATACCTGGGGCACAGGAAGAGAAGCATACTTATATCAATTGCAAGAGGAGCTCTAATAGTAATAGAGGACATAAATGGCAATAATGGCAGATTTGTAGTACTAAGGGACTACTGGCAAGGGAGGAGGATTACACTGCCATATATTTATACTCCACTGAAAACTGCCATAATGGAGCTAAAGAAAATTCTGGGAGAAATAATCAGCTTTCAGCAAGGAATATTACTTACTGGTGGGGACTGGAATTTGATTTGCAACAGTGAAGATATGTCTGGGTGGCCAGAAAGGCAAATATAACAAAAGAGGGTAGATTTTTAAAGAAATGTATGAAAATATTTGGCATGGAAGATGTGAATTCAGTACTAGGAATTCAGAGTGAATTTACATATTATTCCCTAAGATACAAAAACTGGGCTAGGCTAGACAAAATTTACATCTCACAGGAAAAGGTACATTTAATTGAAGATCTTGAGACACACCTAATACCTATTTCATTTCATGTGCCAATAATAACTAAAATAAAAACACAGGGTAATGAAATAAAAATGAGACACTGGCACTTTCCCACCTATCTGGTGAAAAGAGAGGAATTTAAGGAATGGATAGTAGAAATTATTTAGGAGCTATTAGAGAAGGCAGAAACTACTTCTAAAAATACAGCTAGGGATAGGGAGTGGGATAAAATTAAAGTGGAATTTAAATACAGGGTGGAAATAAAAGAAAGGGATATATGGTTAAGAACTAACAAGAATTATTTAGAGGGATTGATAAACATTAAAGTATTGTACAATAGGAGGAATCTCAAAGAACAAGAAGAGCAGCAACTACAGAATGCTAAACAGAAAATAAGGGTCTACTTTGATAATATGCATGAGTTTAGAAAGACAGCTGTTAAGCATCTGATTAACTGATTTTTAATAATAACTCTAGAGCACAAAAACTTTTAGCACAACAACTCAGGCAGCAGAAAGTAGAAAGGGCTGTCCCCAAGCTTAGGGAGCCTATAACAAGGAAAATAACAAAGGATCCCGCAGAAGTATAAGAAATATTTCGGAAATTCTATGAAAATCTGTATAAAACAGAGAAATATGAAAATCAACAAAAGGTACAAATGGGAATGTTTATGGAAGAATTAAATATACCAAGGCTAGAAGGAGAAGAGGCTCAATCACTAAGAGTTAGGATAGGAGGAGATGAGATAAAAATGGTGATGTATAACCAATCTACAGGAAAGTCCCCAGGAATAGATGGTATTCCTGTGGAAGTTTTGAAGCTGAGAGGGAAAAAACTGATGATCTGGAAGGTTTTGTTTAACAGTATTTTAAGAGGAGAAGTACCAACATCCAGGAAGAAAGTGGTAGTAGCTGAACTACCTAAAGAGGGTAAGGATCCATCAGATCCAGCTTCATACAGGCCCATTTCAATTATGATTCATGATTATAAAATGTTTGAATATAATGGCTAAAAGAATGGGAAAAGTAATGCCAAAATTGGCAGATATGGATCAATGTGGTTTTGTGGAGGAAAGGCAAACATTTGACAACATAAACAGAATAGTGATGATCCAGAGGGAAGCAGAATGTAAGAAAATACCATTGTTGCTGGTGGGACGATGCACAGAAAGCATCTAACACAGTAAGCTGAGATTTTATGAGCAGAGCAATGGAAGCATTTGCATTCCCTGATAAAATGATACAGTTAATTAGGAGGATATATGAAGGTTTGGAGGTGAAAATTAAAGTGGGTAGGGTCCTCTCTGATGATCTCTGCTTGTACAGGGGAACTAGGTAGAGGTGTCCTCTCTCCCCTTTCTTATCTGCATTATATTTGGAACCATTGACAAAAAATAAGGGACTCAAAAATTCAAGGATGTAATTGGTATGGTAGTCAAGAAATGCTGTCTCTGTTTGCAGATGACATTACTTTATACCAGACAAAACCAGAAAGGGACATTACAGTCCTGTGGAACATACTGAGACAGTTTCAGACCTTTTCAGGATACAAATGAAGCTAAAACAAAAGCAATAGTGGTAAATTATGTACCCACATACAAATTGGTTCAGCAACATCCACATTTATGGGGACATGATAAAATGAAATATTTTGGAGTATGGATTAAAATGATGCAGGTGTGGTAGCTAAGGATATGTGGGAAGAGACTAAACAAATAACACAAAAACAGAGAAAATGGAAGCAATATGTTATATGGACAGTGATAGTAAGATACAAGCAGTTTTTAAATGTTTTTGGTCCCTTTAGTCTTATACACTAGTCAAGCATATTTTCATCAACCAGAGAAGAAATTGTGGAGGGAAATCAATAAAGGATTTTATCTAGGAGAGGAAGACAGCAAGAGACAAGTGAAATCATCTTATTCTTCCAATAGAACAGGTCAGATTGGGATTACCCAAGTTGAAGGGGTATTTTAGAGCAACACAGTTAAGGCTGCTATACATAAAACAAGCAGAAAACTATTAAAGTGGAAAGGGATGATGATGAAACTGGGGAAGCTCAAGTAACAGGCAGAGACTGGGATTTTGGATGCAGACCTTTAAGGGAAACAACAATAATCATACAGAATATTATATTCATAAAGTAGCAGAAGGTCTTCAAAGAACTTTGCCAACATGGGAATGGAGAAAGTAGATTCTGCCGATAGAGATTATTCCAATTAGAGATACAGATAATAGGCAAGAGGGAGTGGGAATATATTGGAGAAAACTGGCAAAGAAACCATGATATTGGTAGCAAATAACTAATAATAGAATGGGAAGACGCCAAGAACTTATTTGGACTGCAGGCAAGGGACTGCCTTCCATACCAAGGACTGACATCAGAGTGTAGGTAAAGAGAAAGAAACAGGGGTCCTAAATGAAAGACCAGCACTGGTAGAGTTTTTATCAGAATCTAGAACAGAAGTTGCAATAAGAGAGGAATAATTAATAAATCATATAAATTATTGCATGATAACTATAAGAATCAATCAGAGGAGGCTAGGAAGGATTGGGAAGAGAGATTAGATAAGCAGTTCACAATGAAACAATGTGGGATATATGTATGTCTCCCAAATATGCAACTAAAGCTAGAAGATTTAGGATCTTTGCCTGGAAGTGCTTACACAGTATTTTTATACCCCAAGCAGACTTCAAGAAATTTTTCCTCAGGTAGCCAGCAAATGGTAAGGTGTGATGAGGCAGAAAGAGGTAACTGGGAATATATTTTCTGGGAGTGTCATGACCTGGTAGACTTTAAAGATTCCCTACAGACTGCTCTGTCAAACATGCTGGGTGAGCAAATTGGAATAACTAGGGAAATGATTTTTTGAGCTATGATACAAAATCAAAATTGCTTAGACATAAGTAAGGCCTTGCTGAGCTTAATTACAATGGCTGTCAAAAAAGCAATTACTAGAAAATGTATTTATTTATTTGCCATTTGTTATCCGGGTTAGTCCAACTGAGCCAGTGGCCCATTTTCAGTGGAGACCCAAGGAGAAAAGCTCCAGACAGTTATTACAAAGTTACAAAAAAAGAAAAACATCTGACAATGAAGTTTTGCAAACATTACAATAATGTGCTTTACATGAGAACATTAGAAATTTACAAAAGGCCTGAGAATGAAGTTTACATAAACATTACAATAATTTGCTTAACATGCAGTACAAAAGTTAGAATTTTTTTTAATCAACAAAAAGAGAAAGAGATGCAAATGAGATAGGACACTTGCAATAGGTGGGTGTTAAAAGTCTGAGAGGTAGTAAGGAGGTAAGATGGGATTTAAGTGGGATCATTGCAGTGACAGGTGCTGGCATTTAGGAGAAAAGTTTTAAGTTCAGATTTAAAGATATTTATTTTAGAAGTGATGCAGATGTTAAGGGGAAGTTTGTTCCATGCATGGGAAATACTATATTTGTAAAGAAGTTTACCAATGTTTTTGTTTGGATTATAGATGTCCAGAAGGAGCTAGTCAGAGCTGAGGAGAGTTCCGGGAGGGGTACAATGTGATATTAGTGAGGACAGGAAAGGGGTTTTAAGAGTACATTATCAGTCATTTGCAATTGGGAATGAAGCAGGTGCTGAGGGAAGTCAAGCAACTGGAGCTGTTTTAGTGCATGGCAGTGATGAGATTTGTAAGGTTACAAGGTTACTAGCAAATCTTGCAACACTATAGTATGATTGACAGAGTTCAGCCAGAAGGCTGGACTGTAGATGTTAAAAGATGGGGGAGGCATAAGGTGCTAGGTATTGTTCATGTCTGTAGAGAAGGTCGAGTTTTTGATTGGTCTTTTTGATACAGTGCTGAATTTGGGTATCAATTTTTAATTGGTCATCAATAATAACACCAAGAGGTTTAATGTGTGGGTCAGGTTGTATGATGGTATTGTCGAGAGAAGACATGGTGAAGGTTGTTTTTGAGGTTAGAGAGGGGTTTTGGAAAAAAGAGTAGTAGCTTTGTTTTTTTGAGATTTATAATTGGTTGGCAGTTAGCCATTTTTTTTTACAGATAGGAAACTATGTTGAGTAGTAGAGAGGAGGTTAGAGAAACTGTCAGAAAAGGTAATAAGGGTAGAGTAGTTCACATGTTGTGTCAGGGAGGATGCTGTACAGGAAGTATAAAGTTGTTTTGTGAAAATATTAGAGTAGAGGGCGAAGAATCGAGCATTGAGGCACCGCAGTTTGGATTAGTAAGTAAGGGGAAAAGGTAGCCTGCCATCTTACTGATTGTTGTCTATTAGTGAGATAACTAGTGAACCATTTAATAGTAGGGAGATAAGTTGAGTTGTGATAGTTTATCGAGAAGTTTGTAGTGTGATATGGTATCAAATGCTTTAGATAGGTCAAGAAAGACGCAATAAACCAATAAATTTTTGTCCATGGCTTCGGCAACAGTTTGAGTAAAGGACAGTAGGGCAGTAGATGTACTATGATGGGGTCTAAAGCCATGTTGTGTAGGGGTTAGGAGGCCATTGTGAGGCCATTGTCTAGAAGGGACTTAATAAGCTGTGTGTGAATGGATTTTTCAAGGAGTTTAGATAGCGGAGAGAGGATAGCAATAGGTCTGTAGTTGGATGGTTCATTGCTGTTGCCTCCCTTGTGTAATGGAATGGTAAAGAATGGTTTCCATATATCTGGGAAAGTGGATTCTTGAATAGATCTATTGATCAAGACAGAGAAGGGGTAGGCTATTGAGTGAGTGGCTAGTTTAAGAAAGAGGGGAGCAGTTGTCGGAAAAGGGGGAGTATGGCTTCAGATTTGATGCAAGATGTCAGGATGGGGTCGAGTGTGAAAGAGGGAGTATTGGTGAAATGTGGAGTGGGGGTGTGTGTGTTTATTGTTCTGACCATTGTGGGTGAGCTTGTGAAGAGATTCAATGAGGTATGAATTTACAAGAGTGGCAGTTTTAAGGGGGGTTTTGTCAGGGTAGAAGGGTTGCCTGGGTACAGCACCTTATTAATAGAGTGCCAGAGTTGCTTTGGGTTAGATTTATGGGTGAGTTGTGCACTGGAGTAGAAATTTTTCTTATCTGTATTGATGTGTTTTTTTTAAGCCTGATTACATAGCTGTTTATAGGTTTGGAGAAGAGAAGGTGATTTAGTTTTATTTCATTGTTTCTAGGTGCTGCTCTTTTTTCATAAGAGTGAGTGTATTTTTTGAGAGCCAGGGGGTGTGGGCTGTTTTGATTCTTACTTTTCTGAGAGGTGCCAGGGAGTCAAGGATGGAGAGAAAAGTGCAACTGAAATGAAGGGCAGCATCAATTACAGGGATGTTTCAGAACTGACCAGTGTATAGTGTTTAGCATGTGAATAAAGGTCTCCCTGTTAAAAGTGGACAGACTGCGACAATCTTTATAGAGATGGTATTTAGGTATCTGAACAGTGTGCCTAAGAACTTGGATAGGAAGGTGATCGCTAAGGGAGTCTGGTAGGGTGGTAGGGTTTTGATACAGGTTAGGGTCAATTGTTAGGATCCAGGGTGCAGCTGCTATTATTTTTTTTTTTAATCTAGTAGGTGTAGTAAGTAGGCTGATGGTGAGAGATGGGCTGGTTGTAGACAAGAGACATTAACTTCGACTGGCTAAAACTAACAGAATGGTTTCATAGCTGATATTGAGTGATAGCCATGACAGTGTGCATTTGAGGATGGGAATGTTATTACCGGGAGGATTATAGATAGCAGCTAAGGCAAATTTCTTTTGTGGGTTAAGGTGACAGTTTAGGATAAGTAGTTCGAAGGGGTGGAAATTTGGATGGATTACAGGTAGGGGGATAGATTGAGGTGTTCGGAGTACATAATGGCAACTTCACCACCTTTCCTAACCATTCTATCTTGCCGGTAGATACTGTAATAGGGGAAAGGATTTCAGAGTTTGAGGTGTGGGGCTCCAACCATGTTTCAGATAGGGTTAAGACGTGTGGGTAATGGTGGGTAATCCAGGAGTGCAGTTCTGCGGTTTTATTCATGAAGTTCTGTATGTTAATTGAGTATATAATAAGATGTTTTGTATTGGGGGGTAGGGAGACTGTTGAGACTGGTGCCTGTTGGGACGGTGGAGAAAGTTGCTGGAGAAACGGTACCTGGATTGGGGTGGATATCCCCATCAGTTAGAAGTGTGTTTGGGAGCGGAGGAGGTTTGGAGAGGTACTAGTAGTGGTTGTGACATAAAATGGAAATGAAAGTCTAAACCAACTTTACTAGAAGTAGTGAAGATAATAACAGAGATAAAACAACTGGAATTGGGATCTTTAGAAAATCGTAGGAGCAAATTACATAGGAAAAAATGGCAACTGTGGGATCCACACATGCAGAGCAGGAATGAGGTTTAAAAGACAGCAGGATTTGAATGAGCTATGTAATGGCTGACTAACAATGACTGGATATGTTCATAGGTTAGTTCTAAGCTAATTGCCCTTGCGAGCCATTGTAAGCCAAGTCAATTATCCCTTGTGAGACTCAAACCCTGCACCTTGTGTTTGTAAGGCAAACACCTTAACCATTAGGCCCACCCTCCCATGTTAAATGTGATATATAATGTTTTCAGCTACAGTTGTGTCTGTGCTGTTTGGAATGTATAATATTTGCAACTGAGATTGTGTCTCTATGGTTTACTGTCATTTATATGTAATATGGCCTATGTTATACATGATAATTTAATAAAGATGTGTCTTGCTAAAAAAAAAAAAAGAAAAGAAACTTAAAATACAGACAAAGATAGACAAACACAGTGTACATACAAAAAGGTGGGATGACAACAGATAGATACAGACAGACAGAAGGTGGACAGCTGGAGATAAGGAATGCTGGACAATGAACAAGGTATGTGAAATAGCACAATAGGAAGGGGAGCACCTGGATGGGTATAAGACAGGGGCCATGATCAGATGCCACTCTGGGCCAAAGAGCAAAACCCAGCCATCACTCATCTCTGCAGATGTTATGGTCAGGCTACATCTCTGTAGCAACAATGCTCCATGATGCTGAGGCAGGCATTAGGTTGTATGCTTACCTCAGATGACACCAGCCTTGGCATATGACACAGGGAGATGATGGGAGACCCCTCTGAGCCTTTGTAGAAGAGAAGCCTATGCCCCCTGAGAAGTAGCCACAAAGGCCACCAGCGATCCCTCGAGATCACCTTCATCAGGGTACTCTCTGTTCTCTAGATGAGAGGCAGACCTTGTATCAACTGGTGAACCAGCAACAGAGGAATCAGCCTGCTCATGCTGAAGGAACTGTCAGTACTCCAAAATCTTCATAACAACTGGACCTGCACAACAGCAAGGAAAAAAGAACACATTAGTATATACACATCATCCACATACAATAGCAGTTACACAGTGGAATGCTACACAAGCTGTATGCATCCTGCTGTTTGAAGAATTGCTCCTACCTCCTATGACATCCTACCATTTTCCCCCTAACTCTTCAGCTGCTGCATAAGTAAGTAAACACACCTTAGTACACAGGTACACCATGTAATACAATAAGAGGAGAAAATCAAAATGTAGACAACACATCCGTCTGATTGTCTGTCTGTCTCCCCCCCCCTTAAACTGTGCTTCTTACTGCCAAGGCAAGTCAGGGTGATGCCACCAGAGGTCACTGATGCAATGTCAGTGCTGCTCACTAGAATGGGTGATGCCAGTGGTATCAATAACCAACCTAGCATGCTCATGCCATGCATTCAACTAACACAAGCAACCATCATACCACTTTAGCAAGTGCTCAGAAAAATCCCTGTGCATGAAGAAAATACAGTTTTGCAAGTAAACTTACCTTAACAGTAGATGTTTGAATGATCACTGCTGCTGTGGCCTTAGCCATATGGGTTATATCCTGCCAAGAACATAGAAATCGGCCAGGTTCCAAAGCTCCAGGGCACCTTCCATGGACCCAAACCATCAATCATCTTGAGCTGACTAAAAAGACAGGTTTGAGTACCAAGTCCTTTAGAGCTTTCATGCCAAGACAGAGGGATTGAGAGAGAGAGAGAGATGGAGGCTGAGCCCTGAAAAGGAACAACAAAAAATAAATATTCAAACCCTGGCATGAACAATACACCAAAAAAAAAAAACAAGGGAACAGCTACTGCACAACTGTACTATGTTCATTATATTGATAATTGCCTCAGTAGCCTAAGCAATATGGGTAGAATACCCTAGCTTATTACATTTGGGAGGGGGTGAGAGGAGAAGAGTCCTGGAGCACCTGGACAATGGTCCTAGCAAAGCCTGATAGAGACCTAGAGAAGGAATCAAGATTAGAGCACTTTATAAAAGTATGTATACAGGACCAATTTGCTGCTTCTAGAATACGTCTAGACTCCAACCCTTTCTAAAAAATCCACATATAAAGCCAAGGCCCTTGTAGAGTAGGCCCTGATCATGTCTGGAATGGTTTTGTTGTAGTGAGTATTATAACAAGAGGTAATAGCCTTAGACAACAATTTGAAAATAGTCTGCTTGTCCCTTCTTCTTATGTTCACTAAAAATGAACAATTGATCTGAACAGCTGCAACATTTAGTTCTGTCAAGACAGTACTGGTGTTATCAGTGGACATCCAAGACATGGACTATCCTTTCTCTGTCATTTTTAGGTTCAGGAAAAAAGAGGAAGACTGGCTTGGTATGCTTGGATAACACTTTAGGTATAAAAAAAGGATTAGTTTTCAAAGAAACCCTGTCATTGTGGAAATTGAGATAGGGTTGACTCACCATAACATCAAGTCAGATACCCTTCTTGCAGAGGTTAGAGTAATCAGTAAAACAGTTTTTCATGTTAAAAGTCTCGTGTAAGCCATGTTAGCTGGTTCAAATAGAGCAAGTATTAGCTTCTTTAACACAAAATTAAGATCTCAATGAGGTGAAGCCATTTTTCTTGGAGGCTTCCTATGGAAAACCCCTTTCAAAAACATTTTGACATGAGAATACACTAAAACAGGAGGATCCATTGGCAGATATCCTGAAATGGCAGATAAATGAACTCTGATGGAGAAGCAAGAAAGTCCATACGATAATAACTCACACAAATATTGTAAAAGCAGAGAACAACTAGCTCTGAATGTGTGCCCATCATGTTGTTGTCACCAACTATAAAACCTTGTCCAATTAACATACGGTTTTCTAGTAGCAGGCTTTCTTACCTCCATTAGTACCTGCTGCACATCCTCAGTAAATGGGTGACTAAAGGGAATTAATACTCTATCATCCAGGCAGTCAGTTGAAGTTGATTGGAACCAGGCTGTATCAAACACCCCCAATCGTCTGTGAATAGATACATTCTGTGAGTAGATCCATTCCCGGCCATTTCCAAATAAAGGGATAATTAAAAGTTATGGACTTATCATAACTAGGTATCTGTGTTGTACATTTTCCTTCTTCCTCAATGTATGGGTTTGGATCCGACTCGGCCGCATATTCCAAACTTCAGATCCAGCTCTCGATCCCCACTGCCTCATATTGAGTTTGCTGCCTTATATCCCCATAGTTAAACACAGATAGGTATAGGGTGAAAGAAAAGGCAGGGCTCAAATCCAGAACTGTAGGTTCAAATACAGTCCAATAGGTCTCTCCAGAAAAATGGATTGGGGATGGATGTGAGGGAAGTTGAAGAAGAATAAAAATGGACAACACAGATGCCTAGTTATGGTAAGTACATAACTTTTAAATCTGATGTTGTCCTTTTCATTCTTCCACAACATATGGGACATAGAGCCCAGCTACACTGATCTTGGGTGACCCTTATGGAAGGATATTCTGGAATACTGCCGAACCAAAGGCCGCTCTGTTTCTAGAAATAATACCCAATTTGTGATGAGTAACAAAGGTATGAGCATTGGACCATGTAGCTGCAGCACAAATATCAACAGATGTTATTGACCATAAAGCAGATGATGTAGCCGTGGATCTGGTTGAATGAGCCTTTGGAGGTTTAGGTCATGCCTGTTATCCATTTGGCTAAAGCAACTTTAGAGACTGGACAACCAAAGGAAACAAAAAGTTGATCTGATTTTCTAATTTGTTTCACCCTGTGAAGATAAAAACACAGTTCTCTGTGCACATCAGGGAGATGCAGCATGTACTCTCCTTTATTTGAAAATTTTGGAAAGAAAACTGGTTAAGTGGATGGATTGGTTAATATTATTTTCAGAAGCCACTTTAGATAAAAAGGAAGGGTTAGTCCATAAGAAACCCCTCTCCTTATGAAAAATGATGTAAGGAGGTTTGGGAGAGAGAGCCTGGAGTTCAGATATTCTCTTTGCAGAAGTAATGGCTATTAAGAAAACTGTCCTGTATGACAGGAATTTCAAATTAGATTTAACTGACGGTTCAAATAGCTTTTGCGTTAGACCCTGAAGCACAACTGCCAGATCACAGGTGGTGAGAGATCCTTTATCAGAGGCCTTAGAAGAAAAATCCATTTCAGGAAAGCTTTACATAACTTAGACAATCCAGAGAAAAAGGTATATTCTCTGTCTGAAAATCAGAAATTGTTGCCAACTGAAGTTTAATTGTAGAGAAACTAGCCCCTTCTTCAAAAAGAGTTGTCAGAAACTGGAGAATCGCAGAGACTGGGGCAGAGAAAGGGTCAATTTCCTTATTTAAAACCCAGGAGGAGAATCTTTTCCATTTGCTTTTAAATTCTTTTTGGTGGATTCTTTTTGAGAAGCCAAAATAATGTCACATCCAGGGGAAGAAAGCCAGGACTGTATTACTGGAAGTGGAGAAACCATACAGTTAGTTTGAGGGCCCATATATTGGGATGTTGGATCCCTAATGGATGAGAAAGGCAATCCAGAGTTGGTTCCAGTATCCATGCAGCATAACAAAGGCGAGACTGCAGCAAGGAGAACCATGCCTGCTGAAACCAGAAAGGGGTAATGAGAATTACTGAGCTCTTTAGCTGACTTGCTTTCTGTAAAAAACAGGGAATCAAGGGAAGAGGAAGGTAAGCATAAAAGTGACCTGAGGGCCAAGCACGTACTACAGCATCTCTTGGTGACTCCCCCTGAGGGGGGTGATAAGACAGAAGTACTTGCTGTACTTGTTGTTTAGGGGAGTAGCGAATAGGATACAGCAAGGAAGGCTCCCAACGCCAGAAGATCATCTCCAACACAGACTGATTGAAAGACCACTTGTAAGACATCAGAATAGATCTGCTTAGTTTGTCCGCTAGCATGTTGGTCTTCCAATTCCATTGCAATTAGAAAGTGGTCTGACGAGATCGCCCATTCCCATAGTCTCATGGCCACTCTGCAAAGGAGGTAAGATCGAGTTCCTCCTTGTCTATTGATGTACCAGACTACAGACATGTTGTTGGTCTGAACTGCAACAGTCCCCAAGGTAACAGCATCTTGAAATGTCTGCAATGCTAATAGGACTGCTCTCATCTCTAGGACATTGATATTCCACTTGTTCTCTTCGGGAGACCACATGCCTTGAACCGTTCTTCCCAAGAAATGCCCCACCACCCCAGCTGAGATGTGTCCGTGGTCACTGTGGCTGTTGGGTGTGGTAGAACAAAGGGTCTGCCTAGATGAAGATCATCCGACTGTATCCACCAAAATATGTGTTGTTTGTAAACTGGGGTGAGCCTGATTAGAAATGACAGTGGTTGATACAGAATGGACCACTGTACAGCTAGAGTCCATTGCAGAACCCGCATAAAGAAATGTGCCAAAGGAAGTAGCACTATGGCTGCTATCATAAAACCTAGTGCTTGAAGTGTTAACTTTGCCAGAGGAAATAGGTGGGCAAGGAGGATCTGAGAGTTGAAATATGATGAGGGGGTAGAGACACTACTTGTGCTGTCATATCTAGAACTAAACCGATGAACTCAAGGCTCTGCACTGGTGTTAAGTTTGATTTGGCATGATTTATTTTTACACCCAATGATTTGCAAATCTGGAGCAAACAGTCTCTGGCCCGCAGAAGTAGATGCTTGGAGGGGCCAGTGAGGAGCCCGTTGTCTAGATATGGAAACACCTGGAATCCTTTCAATCTCAAATGAGCTGCCACTACAGCCATGCATTTGGTAAACATCTTGGAGGCTGTGGTGAGTCCAAATGACAGGCTCTGAATGAATTGGTAATGATTGTCCCCCAGCTGAAAGCATAAATGTCTTCTGGATCACCTATCTATTATAGTATGCATCCTGAAGATCTATACAGCACATCCAAACATCCTTGTGAAGAAAGGGTAGGATGAACTGAACTGTGACTATTCGGAACTTTGCTTTCTTTATGTACTGATTCAGATTGCTTAGATCCAAAATGGGTCTGAGGTCCCCTGTTTTCTTTGGCACTAAAAGGAAGCGTGAATAAGTTCTGAATCCTATTTGGTCAGATGGGACCTTCTGGATGACTCTTTTGTCTACCAACTTTTGGATTTCTTGTGCTGCTGCCTTCCTCTGACTGGTGTAACATCCAGAAAGTTTCACCCTTTTGTGAGATGGAAGAAGGAAAACTGGTATGTGATAATCCCTGAATATTATTCTTGTTATACTTGTCCAGGCATCTGGGTGCAAAGACAATCAACCCCCGACTGCTTCCAGAGTTGAACAGTCAGGCAGCACTTCAGGAGTGCTGAAAGAGGCCTGTCCAAATAAGAAACACTGAAGCCCCGCTTTTGTGTACCTCCTTTGCCTCTAGGGTGACTTCCTTCTCTGCCTCTTGAGGAATTATCCCCATGTGAATCTTGGAAAGATCCCTGAGATTTTCAGTACCGCATCTTCTTACCACCTCTCTGATTCCTAGAAAAGGTTCGTTGACACATAGAAAACTTGATTCCCATGCCAGAGGCTTTCCATCTTGCTCAGTGTGGATTAAGTGTATCTTTTACTTATGGCCCAAACAAAGACGTGCCATCGAATGGGGTATTAATAAAGGACATCTTAAAAGGCTCCACAAAATTGCATAGCTGCATCCATGCATGTCTCCTTATGGCAATGCCTGAACCGGCTGCTCATGAAGTACCTTCAGCTTTGTGAGAGATCAACCTCATCAAAGCGTTTGATATGGACAAAAGAGTAGCCAGTTGCAAGAATGTTCTTTTGAAGTCCTCAGCAGACATGGACTCTGAGAGAGTACTTGAAAGCTCTTTGGTTAAATCTCTCTTAAGCCTAGTAAAGTGTGCCAGGTAGTTTAGTGACCTCAGGGCAAAGGTTGTTGAGGCAAAGACTTGCTTTCCAAATCTGGCTAAAGCTCTACAGAGTCCTTGTTTGGTGGATAGACAGAGCAGCACTGTTCTGTTATCTCTATCTTGATGGGTGCTGCCACCACCATAGCATCAACTGGGACTCCTTTGCTCCAGTGGGGTCTGCTGGTGGTGCTAAAAATTTGTAGGATCTTTTGGGAAAGGCTTTGATGGTATCCATTTTTTTCCAAGCCTGGCGGGAAACCAAATCAATAACTTCATCCACCAGGGGGTAACCCAAGACGTAGATGGGTCAAAATCAGAAGCCTCCAAAAACACCAATTCTTCTGGTAAGGGGTTTTGGGAATACCAGTCACCTGTTTGTTTTAGGATCATTACAATATTCCCAAAGGAGATGTCATCTGGTGGGGACCTGGGAGACCCTTCTCTTTCATCAAAATCGGTATCCTCCATGAGGGAGTCAATGTGTCTCCTTTTGCACATTCTCTTCCAATGTACCTCCTCCGTGGGGTGTTCAGGTGAGGTGTTGGAAGAGAGAGGAAGTTCCTCCACTGGAACTGGTTGGAGACTTATTGGAACTGGCTGTCCCTATGAAATAAGCCTGATCGCCTCAGAGCTTGAAACAGATGAGAGAAAAAGGGTAGGATCTGAAATATGAGAAGGGGGTTCTCTTTGGATAGAAAAAGCCCTTTCCACCATCCTGAAAGCCGGTGGATCCAGAGGGGCTTCAACCCACCTTCTTGAAGCTGAAACTCCCGATGAAAATAGGTCTAGACCACTCTCACATCTGTTCCTTTGGGGTGGAACTGGATCTGGACTGTCCAGGTCCGACGCTCCGAGGGGAAGGGATAGAGATGACAAAATTGGCACCAAACCTATCCCCTCAGATATGCCGCTGACACTTCAGCTCTGAGACCCATTCTGATCTGAGGGTACTGGAGCAGACCTATTCAAGGAAATAGTCGGAGTGGAGGAAGAAACATTCCTCCGACCCAACAACAGACCTCTCAGGAATTTTGGATCTTGGGACTCCAAAACCACTGGATGGATCAGAGAAAGAGAAAAGATGGGTTTTAACATGGTAGGCATACTCGCGGATCCAACAGGATGGAGCTGGTAAGACCCCCATCTGGATCTGAGCTCTGAAAAGTTTTTGCATCATCCTATCCACATATGCTTCTGACAAGCTTCTGGAGGACCTAGAGGAAGCAGTGGATGGGGGCCTTGAATGCTGCTTTGGGGTCTGATGCAACTGAGAAGGCAGGGTGGGTGAAACTGGCTTCATGGTACATTCTGGAGTGGCACTCCTATAAAAAGTACCTGGCTTCGGATCTGAGTAGCTAGGATCCAAGGGGGGTACTGAAGGACTTATGGTAGCAACAGATGGAGATGAAGCCTTAGGATCCAATGGCTTTGGATCTGACTGTTGAGTCTTCAGATCCAATAGAGTCAGATCCAAACTTTTTCTAGTTTTCAAAGGAGGGTCTGATGAAGACCTGGGGGACTTCGGACAGGAGCATTTCCTGTGCTCCAGAGAAGCAGAATTACTAGTTTTGGAGGTAGATTGAGCACCTAAAGAAGATGTAGAAGGGAGAAGTCCCCTTAGAATAAGTATATTGAGTCTATTTGCCAAGGCTCTTGGGTTAAAGGTTGAGCAGATCTTGCAAGAAGTGTCCAAGTGCCCAGGTCCAAGACAGTACATCCACTCCTTGTGGACATCTGAGTTTGGGATTTTGTGACCAGAAGAAGTGTATTTCTTAAAGCCTGTTGGTTTGTCGACATGTCAGTATCAGACAAAGAGAGAAAACAAACAGTAAAAATAAATTAAAGGCCAAGAAAGAAAGAAGGAAAGAAAGGAAGTGTTTGATTACCAATGGTGGTAAGGTAAAGAAATACCCCTTAGTGAAAAGGGTAATCAGAAATACCAACAATGGTAAACAAGAATTACTATAACAATAGTAGGAAAAAAAGAATCGGAAAATCCTAATTACTGGCAAGAAACTAAGAGGGAGGATAATAAAACTAATTAAAGCGAAAGATAAATTTAAAGTTAAATAACTCACAAAGTATCAACCAAACTCGAGAGTGGAACCTGCATCTCTTCCCAATGGCAGCAAACGAGATCTGAGGCGATGGGGATGGAAATAGGACATTATGGGTACAGGGAGGAGCTCGAGAGCTGGAGCCAAAGTTTGGAATATGCAGCTGAGATGGATCTGAGGGTGGGATCTGACCTCATAAATTGAGAATGAATAAAAAGGACAACATCAGATCCACTGTTGTCTGGACCAGAAGGGAGTCACCACAATGATTTTGGTGGGGGAGGCGGGGTGATTCTTTAGAATACCCTGGATATCAGTGGAAATAATGTAAAAGCATACATGAACTTTCTCGTCCAAGGAAAGGAACAGGCATCTGTTTTCTTTAGCAGAATCTTGCAAGCTGATTGTTCACAGAGGAGGCACACAGGTCTACTTGAGGAACTACCCACAGATGGATCAAATCTTGGAAGATCCCCTAATCTAGTTTCCATTCAAGAGGGTCTGCCCTTGTCCTACTCAGCTTGTATGCCACATAGTTTTGCTCCTGTGAAATGAAGGATGCCTGTAGAGTGTGAAGCTAAATCCCAAACGAACATGCTTAATCTGGTTCTTCCTTGCGGATGTTTCACATTACTGTGGTATTGTCTGTAACAACTTGAAGAGGTCCAGACAACAAAGATGATCCAGAGAGTGTGGTGCCTTGAGCAGGGCAAGCATCTCTTTTATATTTATGTGCTTGCATCTGTCCTTGGTGTCCCACACACCTTGCACTTTTATCCCTCCAGAAACTGCTCCCCAAGCAAAGTCCAAGGTGTCTGTGGTGACTGACTGCTTTGCAGCAGGGAGGGAGAAGGGGACACCTGGATGTAGGAAAATTTGCGGCCTCCACCAAGTGATTTCTCTTCTGACAAACCCTGGCACACGGATTTAAAAAGACAAAGGATGTTGGTGCTGGGATGAACAAACTTCAAATACCACTGTAAACTTCTCATGTGGAGTCTTGCCAGGGTATATCATGAGAATCATAAATTCCATGAGACCCAAAATTATGAGATATTCCCTTGCAGTGACTGAATTCTGAGAAGAAAACCTTAGCAACAGATCAAGATACAGATTTATTTTTCCTGTGGAAGAAAAGTTCTTAGAACTGATGTGTCTACTGGGATTCGTATCACTTCACTGAAATACCATTTCACTGGCACCCATTTCACTGAGACCAAATCACCTAAAGTTCATTTCACCTAAAACTCATTTCACTGGCAAGTAGTACTCTAAGGCAAGTCAAAGGTATATGTCCTTTTCCCCACTGTAGTGCGATCCTGGTATTAGTATATATAGTTAGGAGGTGGGGGGGCACAGCCCCCCACATTGGGGGTGTGTGTGGGGGGGGCATAGCCCCCACTTAATTTGGTTTTCTGTTGTCTGGTTTTGTTTTACATTATTTGGTAAAACCCAACTTGGTGGGGGGTTATGCCACCCCACACCCCCCACTGTAGGGGGGTGTGCCCCCACACCCCACTCAACTATATATATTAATACCAAGATCGCACTACAGTGGGGGAAAAGGACATATACCTTTGACTTGCCTTAGAGTACTTGTCAGTGAAATGAGTTTTAGGTGAAATGAACTTTAGGTGATTTGGTCTCTGTGAAATGGGTGTCAGTGAAATGGTCTTTCATTGAAGTGATACGAATCCGTCTACTGAAACCCCAGAAACACAATCCTTTATGAAGGAGTCAGAAATGTATTTTACATGTTATCTTGGAATCTCACCAGCTAGTGTAAGAGATCTCACACTCAAGTGAGCGATCCTAGACACTTTGAAAATATACCTGAAGTCTGTATGAATATGGATGTGATAAGCATCTGTTAAATTTAGTGTCACCAAGAAACCTGAATGAGGAAGAACAGGTAACAGGTTGTGAAGTGACATCATTGTGCACTTGGGCACCATCATCAACAGGTTTAGGAAAGAAGGATCAAGAACAGGTTTCCAAGCATTTTTATTCTTTGCGCTAAAAAACAACCTTGAATAAAAAAAATATTCCCATCCTGGGAAGAAGGAAATTATACTATCACTTCACATGACAGCATGTGTTGAAGTACAGGGGGAAATAAAAGAGTCTGGTCTGATGGGTGAGGAATTACCCACTGAAAAATGAGGGATTTCCTAGAAATGCCATCTGTAACCTTGATGAATATTCTTCAGAACACATTGCTCTGAAATTATAGCTGTTAACAAAGAGAAAAATGGAGATTCAGACTTTCTGGATGGGGAAAAAGGCTGCCACATTGGGGGTGGTCTCAAACAGTGATTACAAGTTGTTGGACTGTCTTGGATTTTGTGGGGTGCATAAATTCTTTTTGGACCCCCCCCCTGCCACTTCACATCTGTCTACCAGCATTTTGTTGAGACTGTTTTTTTTTTTTTTTTTTTTTTTTTTTTTTGCCAAAACTGGATGAGGGCGAGGGGTTAGAGAATCCTTTAGAAAATTTACAAAAGAGGGCTAAAAAATCTCAAGAGATTCTCTGTATCAACTTACCCCTTTTGTCACGCTTTTTTAATAACCCCTGCAGCAAAGGAGCCAAAAACTAAATCTTTACATAATAAAGGAACATTTAAAATCAAATTTTTCACATAATCTGTTGTGAGGTTCTCAGAATATAGCCATGCAAACCTCCACAAAGGAGTACCATAGCCCTGATAGAAGTATCAACAGAGTCATACACACACTGAAAACAATGAGCAGTGGATTTGAAAGTGGGAGTAATTACATTATTTAAATCAGATTCATCCTCACAAGTAGAAACTGCAGACAAAACATTTCTCATACTTCCATAATTATTCATAATAAACTTTAACCTACAATCCGGACAATTCAAAATTCTGAAAATCAGAGCTGCAGAAGCATACTTTTTTTCTTGGCAGAAAGAATATGATTGGAATTAACCATTTAGCAGCAGGATTAACTATAGCTACAGCTGCTGGGTCAGGTTTGGGAAGAGTGTATAGAGACTTAAAAGACTGAGGAACTTTACACATTCTATCTGCCTTTTAAGGGACAGTAGGCTGACTATCAGGAAAATTGCAGGCAGTGAGACACATATCCACCAGAGCTAAAAGAACTGAAAGAATGGGGGAATGTTGTGAAAATTCCTTTTGTAACATCTCATTGCATTTTCTGAAAGACTGAGAAGCCTTGGTGTTCCTCCACTGGAAACGCATTCTGGAAATAGTCTCACAGAAAGAGAAAACGCTGCAAGGCAAATCAGAAACTGATCTCTCCTCTGAGTCTCAATCAGAAAACGGAGGAGAAAATCTGTATTTGTCCCTTCCATCTTCCTGTCCAGTTTCAGAATCTTGAATCTCTTAATGAAAAGTGGTAGCCATCGTTTTTTTTTTTTTTTTTTTTTGTTAACCAGAAACCACCTTATAAGGATAATTAATAGCCCAAGTTAAACCATGAGCCAGACCCAGAAAACAACTCCTGTCTAAGGAAATTTAAGGAGGAGTAGACAGCTCCCTATTGAAATGTCGGCATTTGTAACAAGTGCTGGCAGACTGAAAAAAAAAGTTCAAAAATCCAGGAAAAAAGTGACTGTCAAATACTGCTCTTCTCTTTTCATTATTATTTTTTTGCAGGGTGGCAAGTCCCCCTGCATTACCCAATGTGGGGGGCAAGAACCACCCAAACTTACATATACTAAATTTGAAACTGCCATACCTCAGAGAAAAGAAAATATTCCAAGAAATGGCCATCTTTGACTTAGTTCATTTTATCAGCCATTTAATCTGTGTGTGTCAAGATTTGCTTAAGTGGGTCCTGATATTTCAAATGGTTACAAGTAGTCTGTATGAAACAAGTGTAAAGTGACAGTGGTTTCAGACTATCTTCATAGGACAGATGCTGAACACCTTGAATTTTCCTTGTGAGGAACCTTTGTGGTCTCTTCACGTTATCTTAGTGAACAAATAGAACTAAAGAAAAATAAGGTTTAATGTATGAGAAAATATTGCCCACACAAAGTACAGTAAAACTGGTAAGTGGTAAAATATGAAACCTGGACTATATTTTAAAAAATACAGCATTGAAACAAAAAGTGCATTAAATATATAATTCCAGCGTATTTGCTCCTCCAGCAGTTACCTTGCGCAAGAGACAACAAAAGTGATTCATCACAGGTTAAGTAAGAATCTCCCAAACATAAAAAAAGTTTCCTTGTCTTTAAAGTCTAGTGTCATGAAGACCATCTTCTATGATAAAGGTGATCACTTCTATGAATGACCTCCACAAAACAATCATCTCTAACAACTGCCATAACAGCACCCATATTCAAATGCCTTATTTTACAAAATCCACTGAGTCTAATGTATAAGCCCACTGCCATCGGCTTATAAAGAAAAGTCCTAAATAATGCCAATTATTATTATCAGAAAACTACTGTACTAATCTCTTTTTCAAGTGTAACAGTATATTTTCCACTAAGCTGAATTCTGTGGAAAGTAACAAACATATGTCATTGCCTAAAAAGCATACATAACCACCCCCAATCCTTAAATAAATATAGAAAAAGAAAAGAAAAGGAATACAGTGAAAACCTACACAGTTTTCTTGAGTGCATTATCAAGTTAACAAAGTTGAATGAATAAATGCATTGAATGGATGCATACATTTTAAACAACCTAACATTTACGCTTTTCATTCAATGAAATGAAAATTAGATCAAAACACAGATTGCTGTGAATCAATGCCTCATCTAGTTGGATAAGGTCGTTTTCACCTCTGCTGGCACCTATTGTTTAATCCCCTCTGTCCAGGATCAAAAATTAGAAGTTATGTACCTACCATAACGTTCCATGTTAGTTGTCTTCTCTCGCCTTCTTTCTTGCTGGATGGGTTCGGAGCCGATCCTCGGCTCCGACTCGGCACTTGCTTTAGCTTGAGAACTCCTTTTACCAGCTCGAGGCAACCCTATATCCCATGATGCAAGGCGAAACTACCTCAGATCTCGTTTGGTAGCTAACCTACCCTGCTAAAGAGTAACCTAACATAATTAGGAACACAAATTCATAATAGAAGTCCCCATATGAAGGCTCAGGAGGAAACAACCTGATAGGAACTTTTCAAGATCTGTCCAGGCCAGGGGGAAGGAGGGAGGGACGCAAGAAAGAAGGCGAGAGAAGACAACTAACATGGAACGTTACGGTAGGTACATAACTTCTAAATGTTAAGTTGTCAATCTCGCCTTCATTCTTGCTGGATGGGACCGCGTCCCTAGCACCTGTATCCCGGGTGGCTCAATGGAACAGACTCTTGAGAACTGTGGAACCAAAACTGGCCCGATCTCTGGAGGCCAAGTCCAATTTGTAATGAGAGACAAAGGTATGAGGCGTGGCCCAAGTAGCTGCTGCACAAATGGTATCAATAGGTAGCCTATCCTGAAAAGCTGCAGAAGTGGATAGACTCCTGGTTGAGTGTGCTTTTGGTTTTGAAGATAGCTGTTTACCTCTGAGAGAGTACACATAGAAAATGGTGGAAGTCAACCATCTGGATAAGGTCACTTTAGAAACTGGAAGACCTATCCTGTTTTCTGCATAGGAGACAAATAATTGGTCCGATTTTCTGAATTGTTTAGTTCTATGCAAATAGTACCTGAGCTGACGATGGACATCCAAAAAATGCAGTTTCTGTTCAGCTCTGTCGGAATAGTTTGGGAAAAAGACTGGTAGATCTATAGATTGGTTAATATTGGTTTGAGACACAACCTTGGGGAGAAAGGAAGGGTTCGTTCTTAATGATACCCTGTCCTTATGAAAAACCAAATAAGGGGAACGAATGCAGAGAGCTTGAATCTCGGAAACCCTTCTTGCAGAAGTGACAGCCAGTAAAAATATAGTTTTCCAGGTCAATAACTTCAAAGAACATGAAGCAGACGGTTCAAAAGGAGGTAGTATCAAGGATGCTAACATTAAGTTTAGATCCCATTGTGGTGGAGGATGCTTTATAGGTGGTTTTAGGAGAAAAACTCCTCTTAGAAAGGCCTTGCACAATCTATGAGACATAATGTTATTGTCATGCAAGTCAACATGATACTTGGAAATAGCAGCCAGTTGTACTTTGACTGTAGATGACGAGGATCCTGAATGAAAAACCTCCGCCAGGAAATCTAAAACAGAATGTATAGGAGCAGTGAAGGGATCAATATTCTTGGAATTTGCCCAAATAGAAAAACGTCGCCACTTGCTAGCATAAACAGTCCTAGTGGACGACTTTAAAGAAGACACTAAGATGTCTCTGACAGAATCAGAAATCATCGGAAGCCTGGCTAGGGAAGGAAGTGGAGCAACCAAGCAGTGAGGTTGAGAGAATGAATGGCCCGGTGCTGCTGACCCAACTGGTGGATCAAAAGATCCGGAACTGGGTCCAGATGCCAGGGCTGCACCAGAAGGTGACGATGCAGAGACGGAAACCAAATTTGTCGAGGCCAATATGGGGCAATGAGGATCAACTTGGCTCTCAAAACGGTGGCTTTCTGAATGACTTGTGGAATCAAGGGAAAGGGAGAAAAAGCGTATAGAAGTCCCCGGGGCCAATCCTGGGTTAAAGAGTCTCTCAAGGGTTGGCCTGGTAGGGGAAAAGAGAGTGAAGAAATCGAGGCACTTGTTGTTTTGAGGAGTAGCAAAAAGATCGCAACAAGGAGTGCCCCACTTCAGAAATATCTGATCCACTACAGATTGATTGAGAGACCACTCGTGAGGCATCAGAATGGATCTGCTCAGCCTGTCCGCCAATAGGTTGGACCTGCCGGGGATGTGCGTTGCTATCAGAAACCGATGAGAGGAGATCGCCCATTGCCAAAGTCTGAGAGCTTCTCGACATAACGGATAGGACCTGGTCCCGCCCTGTTTGTTGATGTACCAGACCACGGACATGTTGTCCGTTTGTACTGCAATAGTCCCCGTGGGAAGAAAGTCGCTGAGGGCTTGCAATGTTAAAAGCACTGCTCTCATCTCCAGGACATTTATGTGCAGATGGTATTCTATGGGTTGCCACGTCCCGTGGACCATCCTGCCCTGATAATGCCCCCCCCAACCCGATCAGAGAGGCATCCATAGTGACTGTGGCAACTGGAGGAGGGGGAATAAAAGGTCGGCCTTGATGAAGAAGAGGGGAAGATATCCACCAATTTAGATGAGCTCTGCATGACTGTGTGACTAAGATTTCGTGCCTCATCGGAAGACTGTGGTACGACCACTGTGTGAATAGCATCCACTGCAGAAGACACATGTGGAAGCGAGCCAGTGGTAGAAGAACAATGGCCGCAGCCATAAGACCTAGAACCTTCAGTATAAATCTGGCTTTGATCTTGTTGCTCTGCAATAGAATCCGAACAAATTTTTGGATGTCCAGGATTCTTTGATCTCTTAGTTTGGCTAACATTTTGACGGTGTTTAATTCTGCGCCTATAAAGGTGATAGATTGGCAAGGCAGCAGAGAAGATTTTTCGAAATTTACTGAAATTCCCAAACTCCTGCAAAGCTGTAGAGTGTAGTCTCTGGACTGAAGAAGCTGACACTTGGTGATGGCGGAGAGGAGCCAGTTGTCCAAGTAGGGAAATGCCTGGAATCCTTGACGTCTCAGATGAGCTGTGACCACTGCCATGCATTTGGTAAACACTCTGGGGGCTGAAGTGAGGCCAAAGGGCAGTGCTCTGAATTGGTAATGACTGGTCCCTAGCCGAAAGCGGAGAAACCTTCTGGAGCGTCTGTGAATCTTTATGTGATAGTACGCATCCTGAAGGTCTATAGAGCACATCCAGTTGTCCTTGCCCAGAAAGGGCAGAATGGACTGAAGCGTGACCATCCGGAATCTTGCCTTCTTGACAAATCTGTTTAGATTGCTCAGGTCTAATATTGGTCTCCAATCTCCCGTCCTTTTGGGGACCAAAAAGAATCTCGAGTAGACGCCGGATCCTACCTGGTCTGCCGGTACAGTCTGGACGGCTCTTTTTTCTACGAGCTTTGAAACCTCCTGTTCTGCCAAATCCCTTTGACCGGGTGAGATGTCTGGAAGGGATTGTAGAGGTACGGGAAACCTTTCGAAGGGGATTTTGTAACCCTCGGATATGATCGACTGTACCCACATCTCTTGAGATAGGGATTGCCAAGCTACTGGGTACAGCGAAATCCTTCCCCCGACTGCCTCCAAGGGTGGACAGTCGGGCAACACCTCAGGGATGCTGAAAGGGCTTCTCAGGAAGAGACTCCCTGTTGCCCTGGTTCTGAGGACCGCCGCTGCCTCTAGGGCGGCGTATTATTGTTACCCCTCTGCCTCTGGGGTAAACTGACCACGTCGTCCGTGTAGCTCCTTGGGCTTTACGGAACCACATCTTCCCCTTCTGACCCTTGGGATATGGTCTAGAAGGAGTGGAAAACTGGACTCCAACGGCAGAAAGAGTTTTACCGTCCTGCTCACACGTGGTCAAGGTATCCTTCACCTGAGGTCCGAACAAAGCCGAACCATCAAAGGGGGTATTAGTGAAGGACGCCTTAAAGGGGTCCGCAAAATTACAAAGCCGCATCCAGGCTTGGCGTCTAAGAGCAACTCCTGTGCCTGCGGCCCTGCTCGCTCCATCGGCCGCATAGGATATGAGCCGCATGGAGGAGTTAGATATGGAATTCAGGATTGCAAGCTGCGAGGCAATCTTTTCTTGAGCCCCAGCAGCAGAAGGATCCTGGACTACTTCACCCAGTTCTTTGAGAATATCTCGTTGAAGCCTGGTGAAGTGACAAAGGTAGTTCAGCGAACGCATAGCAAAGGTCGCTGAAGAAAACATCCGCTTTCCATACCTGTCCATGGTCCTAGAATCCTTGTTAGGAGGATGGACAGGTACTGAAGGATCCGCCAGTTCCTTCTTAGTGGCCGCCGCCACCACCATAGCATCCACAGAGACACCCTTGGAAAGGAACTGTTTGTCCGTACGGGCCGTGATGAATTTGGATGGTCTCCTGGGGACAGGTTCCACAGAATCTGGAGCCGCCCACGCCTTCCGAGCCACTACCTGCATAAGTGGGTCGAAAGGCGGAGACACCCAGGAGGTGGAGGGTCGGGATCCAAAAGCCTCCAGGTATACCGACTCATCCTCGGAGGGATCAATGGCTGGCCGATTCCCCCTCTGTCTGAGGAGCTCAAGGATGTCTGAAAAAGAGACATCCTCAGAGGGGGATCGTGGGGAACCCTCCGACTCATCTAAGTCGGTATCCGATGTAGTAGACTCGGGGGAGTCTGTGTGTTTCCTCTTACACGTCCTCTTCCGAGGGGGTTCACCTGCAGGATCAGGAGAAACTTCGGAAGAGGAGGAAATTCCCAATGGGGAAACCTGGGGCGATGGATCCCTGGGCCTGAAAGCAAGAGGCTGGCAAGAGGCGTCTGCAGGCACTGATGAGGGAGGAGCTAGAGGGATGGACCGTTGACCAGGCTCAGAGGCCAGGACACTCCTCATCACCTCAAAGGCTCCCCTCCCCGGGAGGCCGGAAAATCCCTGCTCGAGGAAACAGGAACTCCGGCTCCACTGAGAGGGAAGGCTCCGAGGCGATGTCGGCGCCGAGCTTACCAAAGCGAAGCCCGAGAGGGAGAGCGGGGTCGGACAAGGGTCCGATGCCACTAGCCCCCTCGGAGCCGACAAGGGAAACCCGACGACCGGATCCCTCCAAGGAAGGTATCAAGGAGGAGATTGGAGCCGAGGACGACGGAGCCGAAGGATGTATCGGCTCCGGCACCGAAACAGTCGCTGTCCCGAGAAGCTCCGGTTCCGAACTCTGGTGTGGAGTCGGAGGAGGAAGTTCAAGGGGTGAGGCTATAGCCGAAGTCTGTTGAGACGGGCTATGGAGTATTTGGGCCAGTGCCTGAGACTTCAATAGCCTGCTTACCACCCTCTCCAAATCGTGGTCAGACAGCCTGGAAGATCTCGAAGATCGGCTCCGATGGCTCCGCTCTGACAAAAGAGGAGACCCCGGAGCCGAGTGGATACTCAGTAACGAAGGGGACCGAGATCTCTTTCGGGACGAAGCCATCGGAGCCGAAGTCCCCTGAACTCCAGATGGAGCCGAAGGTTTCTCGGCTCCGATGCTGGATAAGGTGTCGGCTCCAGCCGGAGCCGACAAGGCTACAGTAGACAAGGTATCGGAACCAGCCGGCACCGAACCCACTACTTTTAAGGTAGATACATCGGTTCCAGCCGGAGCCGATCTCGGCTCCGACGGAGCCGGAGCCACCGGAGGAGGCTTGGATGCTGAAGCCTGAGCCTTCGGTGGCTTAGAAGGTTTCCCAGACCCTGCTTTAGAGGGAGAACCTTCTGGCTTAAGTAAGCCACGGAGGATAAGCTTATTCCTCCTTTCCTGCAGGACTCTCTGGCTAAAAGAGTGACACAAAGCACAGGAGTCCTGCAGGTGCAAAGGCCCCAGGCAATAAACACAAGAAGTGTGACCGTCTGTCAGAGACATTTTCTGACAGCACGAGTCACACTTCTTGAAGCCTGAGACCTTGCCTTCCCTAGACATAACCTAGGATGAAGTAACACACACAAACCCCAACAAACAAACAAATTAATCCCCTAACACACAACACACAGGAAGGGATTAACCAATGGGGGTTTTAGGCCTAACTAAAAACTTTTCACTAAGGGTTATAACAAGATTAAAAAGTTTGAAAAACAAGGGAATAGGGTGGGCTGTAACTCACTACAGACTATAAATGAGGATACAAGGGGAAATAAAACCCTAACTAAGCTTCTCTTTTCTTTAACAAGAAATTCACTTACCTCTGCTGGTAAAGGAGACCTCTTTCGCTAAGCGGCAAACGAGATCTGAGGTAGTTCCGCCTTGCATCATGGGATATAGGGTTGCCTCGAGCTGGTAAAAGGAGTTCTCAAGCTAAAGCAAGTGCCGAGTCGGAGCCGAGGATCGGCTCCGAACCCATCCAGCAAGAATGAAGGCGAGATTGACAACTTAACATTGCTTAACACATCAGCAAGGATGATGGATACAAGCTTAGCATAATGTATATATGCAAGCTGATTAAGTCAATCTCCTCTTACCACAAACTGTGTCAGTGAGCTGACCAGACTATGTAACTATTTTTAAAGTTTTAGTCACCGTTTTATTTCATATGATAAACTTGAAGAAATTGAATTTTGAATGGAGACTAAAATTTGCTGAACACACACACACATATATATATATATATATATATATATATATATATATATATATATATATATATCTAGAATGGGGGTGCCTTCGTTGAAGGTTGGGCGTCTCGGCACCCATAAAAAATCTACTGCCAATCATTAGCGGACCGGAGTTCCGCTGTGGCGACCCCTAACCAGGAAAAGCCGAAAGAAAAACAACAACAACCGGAGTAGATGCATGTTTAGTGTTCTGTTTCTTTTTCACATGAAAAATTGGGCCAATTGTGTTACATTCAAGCTAACAGTGCCATTTTTGTATACTTTCAGTTAACACCCAGAGCTTTTTATAGTGTCCAGACCTTTCTTAGATCTGACTTTTTCACTAAAGGACAGGATTAAAAACAGCAAGGATTTATTAACAAAATGACATTAAAATTGTTAATCTAGGATGTCCTGCAGTAGAAAAATAAGAATTTATATACTTACCATAGCGTTCCATGTTTGTAGTCCATCTCGCCTACATTCTTGCTGGATGGGTTTGGAGCCGAACCTCGGCTCTGACTTGGCCGATACTAAAGCTCGGGAGCTTTTACTGGTTCAAGGCTATCCCCTATCCCATGGTGCACCACGGCAATTCCCCACACCTTGTTTGCAAGAAAGTAACTAAATACATAATAGTAGTTATACTATCAATAACTATGTACATATAAACAAAAGGATTCTGTTTTACTATCCATGGCATAAGGACAGAACTCTATAACAAGGTCAGACAGCATAATGGATAGTCCACCAGTTCCTCCAGGATACAGGAAGGGGGAAGGAGGGTGGGACGCAAGAATGTAGGCGAGAGGGACTACAAACATGGAATGTTATGGTAAGTACATAACATATTAATGTTATGTAGTCCTACCTCGCCGTAACTCTTGCTGGATGGGACAGCGTTCCCAGCACCTTTATCCTGGATGGCTCAAGCAAAGAGACTCTTTAGCACAGTGGACCCAAAGGATGACCTGTCCCGGGAGGCCAAATCTAATTTATAATGAGTGACAAAAGTATGAGGTCTTGCCCATGTAGCTGCTGCACAAATGGTATCAATTGGAAGTTTGGATTTGAAGGCATATGAAGCTGATACTGCTCTAGTTGAATGGCCTCTTACCTTAGCAGGCAAATGTTTCCCAACACTTTTGTAAAAAAATGAAATGCAGTCTGAAAGCCATTCAGACAGATTTACTTTGGAAACGGGCAAGCCCTTGTTTTCCTCTGAGAAGGAAACAAACAATTGATCCGATTTCCTGAAATCTTTAGTCCTGTGCATGTAAAATCGGAGAATTCTATGGACATCTAATTGATGCAGTCTGTATTCTGATTTATTACTATAATTGGGGAAGAATACTGGTAATTCAATAGTTGTGTTTAGATTATGTTCTGAGCATACCTTATGGAGGAAAGAAGGATTAGTTCTTAGGGAAACTCTGTACTTATGGAAAATAATACATGGAGGTCGAATGGTCAGAGCTCGCAATTCTGAAACCCTCATAGCAGATGTTATAGCTGCTAAGAACAATGTCTTCCAAGACAACAATTTCAAGTCAGATGAAGAAGACGGTTTGAATGGTGGAGAAAACAATGAGGTCAGAACTAAGTTTAAATCCCAGGCCTCCTGAGGTTGCCTGATTGGAGGTCTGAGAAGGAGGACTCCTTTCAAAAAGGTTTTGCATAAAGAGTGGGACATAACAGAATTTCCCATTTTCCCAAAATGATAATGTGAGATGGCAGCCAAATGAACTCTAATAGAAGCAGCTGCAGCTCCTTGTTGAAAAACAGATGCGAGGAAGGATAGGACAGACTCTATGGGAGCTGAGTAGGGATCTATGCCTTGTTTTTCCGCTGAAATGGAAAACCTTTTCCATTTGCTGGAGTATAATTTTCTGGCGGAAGGTTTGTGGGAAGAAATGAGAATGTGTTTAACAGTAGGATAAAGGGATATACACCTGGCTATTCTTGGAACTGGAGCAGCCATGCTGTCAATTTCAGGGTTTGGATGGTAGGATGGAACTGTCCCGATTGGTAAATCAGGAGGTCTGGAGATGGTTCCATAATCCATGGTTCCTCCAACAGATAAGGCCACAGGAAGGGGAACCCGACTTGGCAAGGCCAGTAAGGAGCAATGAGGATTAGGGTACTCAACAACAGTTTTGCTTTCTGAATCACTTTGGGTATGAGGGGAAAGGGTGGAAAAGCGTAAAGAAGTCACAGAGGCCAATTGTGGACCAGAGCATCCCTGGGTGACATCCCCGGATGGGGAATGACGGCAAAGTAGTTGCTGCATTTGGCATTCATGTTTGTGGCAAATAGATCGCAGCAAGGGTGGCCCCATTTGCAGAAAATCTCTTCTGCAGCTTCTGTTTTCAGCGATCACTCGTGAGGTATCAGAATTCCTCGACTCAGTTTGTCTGCTAAGCACAATGGACTTCCCCGGAATGTGCGTTGCTACCAGAAAAAGTTGAGAGTCCATCGCCCATTTCCATACTCTTTGTGCCTCCCGACAAAGTGGGTAAGACTTACCCCCCCCCCCCTGCTTGTTTATATACCACACTACAGACATGTTGTCTGATTGAACTGCAATTGTCCTGGTGGGAAGAGAACTGTGAAGTGCTTGCAACGCGTATAGCACTGCTCTCATCTCCAGAACATTTATGTGCAAGTGGTTCTCGTGATTCTGCCAGATATCTTGGACCATCATTCCCAGATAATGTCCCCTCCCCACCTTATCTGGGAAGCGTCCGTGGTCAAGATTGCCTTTTGTTGACGGAGAACAAGGGAACGACCTAGATAAAGCTGATCTGTATGTAACCACCATGTTAGATCCTTCTTGCAGGAGTTTGTAATGTGTATTTGGTGGGACAAGGGTAGATCCTGCATTGACCACTGGGCAAATAGTAGCCACTGAAGCACTCTCATGTGTAGACGGGCTAGGGGAACTACCAGAATGGTGGACGCCATAGTACCTAGAACTTGAAGAACTATCCTGGCCTGTACTATGTCTTTGGTCAGCAAGAGTCTGACTTGGTTATGTAACGATTCTATCCTTTCTGGTGTCGGTTTCGCTGTCATGGTGGTTGAGTCTAGGACTGAGATTAAGACGACAATATGCTGCGATGGAGATGAAGCAGATTTTTAAAAATTTACTGTAATTCCTAATCTGGCGCACAAGGATGGAGTCTCTTCCCTGGCTCGGATTAGTTGGTGCTTGGTGGTAACAGTGAGGAGCCAGTCGTCTAAGTACAAAAACACCCGGAACCCCCCGACGTCTCAGGTGAGCCGTGACCACCGCCATAAATTTGGTGAACACTATTGAAAATGACTAGCTCCCAGTCGAAAGCGTAGATGTCTTCTGGAGTGCCTTTCCATTTTGATATGGTAGTACATGTCCTGAAGATCTATGGAGCACATCCAATTGTCTTTTCTGATAAACTGAAAAAATTGACTGCAGAGTGATCATACGGAACTTCGATTTTTTTTACAGACTTGTTCCGCTTGCTGAGATTTGGAATTGATCTCCAGTCCCCGGTCTTTTTTGGAACTAAAAAGAATTGTGAGTAAGTTCCGGATCCTATTTGCTCTGTGGGGACTTCTTGGATGACTTTTTTTTGAAGCAATGAGATAACCTCTAATGTTGCACGGTCTATTTGATCGGGTGGTACATCTGGTAAAGATCGATTTGTAGGGAGATTGGAAACAAAAGGAATGAGGTAACCTCTGGAAATTATACTTTGTAGCCATCGATCTTGAGAAATTTGTAGCCAGGCGCTTGGGTACAGTAACAGACGACCCTCGATTTCCTCCACAGACGGACAGTTGGGCAAACCTTCAGGGGCAATGAAAGGGTCGATCAGAGAAAGCATCTCTATCACCCTGGTGTTGCGGACCCCCTCTGCCGCGAGAGCGGCACCTTCCATTATAACCTCCCCCTCTACCTCTAGGGGAGGGTTGACCCTGTGCTTGAGGGAAACATTTTTGGGATTTAAGGAACCACATTTTCCCTCCTGTTTGACCCCTGGGATAGGGTCTGGAAGGAAGGGAGAAATGGACTCCATCAGCAGATATGGTTTTCCCTTCCTGCTCGCACCTGGTGAAAGTCTCTTTTACCTGAGGTCCAAAAAGAGTTGAACCATCAAAGGGGACGTTGCTAAAGGAAGACTTGAAGGACTCTGTAAAATTGCATAGACGCATCCAGGAATGTCTCCTAAGAGAGATCCCTGATGTGGCCGCCCTGCTCACTCCATCAGCTGCGTAAGAAATCAGCCTCATGGAGGAGTTAGCAACAGAGGTAAGGGTAGAGAGCTGTGAAAATACCTTGTCAGCAGATCCCGAAGCTACTGAACCCTGAAGGGTATCTCCCAACTCCTTTAGGAGATCCCTTTGTAGCCTAGTAAAATGGGACAGGTAGTTCAGCGATCGTAAGGTAAAAGCCGCTAAAGAAAAAGTACGCTTTCCATATCTATCCATCATCCTAGATTCTTTATTTGGAGGATGGATATTTGAGAATGTCTCAGCTAACTCCTTCTTTGTGGCTGCTGCTACCACCATAACATCCACAGGTACTCCCCTTGGTTAGAAAGGTTTTCTCTTCTGGAGCAGTAATAAATTTATTAGGCCTCCTCGGGACAGGCTCCGCTATGTCCGGGAAGGTCCAAGCTTCCCGGGATAGGACTCCTAACAGTTGGTCATATGGGGATGTTACCCAGGAGGTGGAAGGTTGAGAACCAAAAACCTCAAGGTACACTGATTAGTCCTCAGTAGGGTTACAGGTCTTCCAATCATCCCTCTAAGGATTTCTAAGATGTCCGCTAAAGAGACATACTCAGAGTGGGATCTTGGGGACCCTTCTGACTCATCCAAATCATTGTCAGAAGTGACAGGCTCGAGTGAGTCAATATGCTTCCTCTTACAAACTCTCTTCCTAGGGACCTCTCCAGTGGGGTAATCTGGGGAGGTTTTGGAAGAGGGGGACACCTCCTATGGGGGCTCCTTGAGGCTCTGGTTCCCTATGCTTAGGGGCAGGCGGGGGAGATGAGGCTGCTACCAGCTGCTGGAGGGATGTCGGGTCCAATGGCAGGGCTTTAGCACTTGACAAAGCTCTCTCTATCACCTAGAAAGCCTTACCACCCCGCTCTGAAGAAGACCTCCGCTCCTAGGAAACGGAAGGTCGACTCCGAACAGGAGGAGCAGGCTCCGAAGTGGAGGTGGGAGCAGAGCTCACGCGAGCCGAAGCACCGAGAGGGAGGGTCGGATCTGAAGAAAAACGGGGTGACTAACCCTTCCAGAGTCGACCGGAAAGCGTTGGCTCCAAGACCTCTCTGCTCCAGACTGAGCCGATGAAGTTACAAGTTACTGGTTCCGAGGAAGCAGGGAGAGTTCTCAGAACCAAGGGTTCCAGCACTATATGACCCAAAACATTAGAGTCTGAAAGTGAGGCAGTCAGAGGAGGAACAGAAGACTGAGGATGGGATGGATCCAAAACCTTTGGGTCCAGAGAAGCTAAAATTTTTGCCAGCGCCGGGTCACAGAGCAGCCTCTTCATTTTTGTGGCTGGATGAAGGACTGAACATGTAACCAGTAGTCCATTCCATGGCAAGCCCAAAAATGGAATGGTGCCTCTTTCCCAGGGAGAACAAGCAGCAAATGCCATTAAAACTACCGGTCCACAAAAGTTACTTTTTTAACAGAAAAAAAAAAACAAAGTAAAAAAAAACTTCCTAACACTATGCAGCCCTACCAAAGAAAAATAAACACGATTTCTCCACAGAAAATATGTTTTTGGTTAGTTAAATACTACTTTTAAACTGACAGAAAAAAACGAGTGTTCCATTTAAAAGTACATTAGAGTCTCAAGACGGTCTATTAAAACACAACACTCTTAGCTTTAAAATAAATTTCCTGAAGAAGAAACTAATAAAGCATCAAAAAATTTATGAAAATGGAATTGTTTTTCCCCAGAGGGAACTTATCTACCTAGCAAAAGAAAGCACTGGCTGACCATAGATCCGCAAAAGCCTCAGAGGAGTGTACTCTTCAGTGGCAGTAAAACTCTGAAAGGCTTCATACACAAACTTGTCGTTTAGTTAGTTCAGCTCGAGTTGCTTGCAGTTCTGGTGCATGAAAGGTGACCTGAAGTTTTGGAAGCTGGCCGGTCGTTATATCCTTGGCAGGATATTACGCATACAGCTAAGGCTACTGCAGCAATGATCAATATGATGAACATCATTTAAGAATATAGGGTATGATGGACAATACAGATATATATATATATATATATAATGGTTTCTTAAGGATGACATTAAGAAAAACATGACCTTTGACAGGTAGTCACTCATTGAGAAATCTTGACCAATAAAAACACATTTCTGCCCATGAAATGTTACAGATGTATAATTAATTTAGTATATGGCCTACAGTGGGTGGGACACTACCTCATTGGCTGTGTTCGTAGAGCTGTCTTTAGATCTTCCACTGTTTTATTTCTCATTTGCATGTCTTCTTCATCAAAAGCAAAGACAGTCTGCATCTAACAATAAAAAGTAAAAAAAAACAGTTACTGACTTATCACAGTCATTTTTCTTATTTAAACTTTCATATGTAGTATATTAACATTTTATGAAGCAGTACCGCAAAATTATCTTACATTCCAAGTATAATGTGGAGTGTACTCCAGGCATTTTCCTTAAGGTTTCACTAAGCCTAAATTATTATGATTATTATTATTATTATTTTATTAAACAAAACTGCTCACAAAACTTCCTAAGATTTCTAATAACCCTTAAAATTTTTTTGAGTAAAACCACACATACAAACTTCGATTCCACTATAACAATCCCCTGACCAAATGCAAAGCAAGGGTAAAGCATGTCCATTATGGGAAACATCAATTTGCCAAGTGAATTCTGACTGTCACTTTTTTTGTGGCTATTAGGAGTCCTGGGGCAGGTAGCAACTGTGTGCAATTTTGTATATGTGTGTGTGTGTGTGTGTGTGTGTGTGTGTGTGTGCATTAAACATTCAGTGCACATAACTCCTTTAAACCACATAAAAAAACAACACAATACTATATATGTGATATTGTGCCTTCCATTGTACAGAAACTAGTGAATGCTTACAGAATCACTGAAAATATACATTGTAGTTTCAGATTTATTAATGTTATTAACTTTTCTGACGTGCTTGATTCTGCTTTAACTGGTAAAGTTAATGCAGCCTGTGCGAAAACATCAATTTTCTTTTATTTAACAGCTGTGTTTTGCATTTACATGTGATTTGAAGTCTGAAACTGAAATGTCTTGTCATGATTGAGTGACTCCAATCATTAATGACTTGCTAGAAGACCACAAACTTGCGAAGAACAAAACAAAAATATGAGGCAAAATCAAAGACATTTTACAAAGTTAGGGACAACTGAGAGCTACAGTTGGCAATACATTCTTTCTCCCTTCCCTTCAAAGAAATACTTTTATTGTTATTCATTTAATTCTTAAGTAAGCTGACTACAAACAAATGCCTGACTTCATAGGTTTCCAGGAGCATTGCCTGGTTAAATGACATGTTTAGAATCACCAAAACCTGAAAGTGGAGACAAAGGGGATCAAAGCAAAGGCTACAAGATAAAACTTACTGGAAGCTCACATACCTAATGTTCTGTGCTAATACTGTTTCCTGTTAATTAGTCCTGGGTTGTAATATATGTGCCTAGTAACTGCTGGAGGACTTGAGAAGAATGTAGCATTTCAACAACAGTAGTATATTTTTTCCATAGGGTTCATAGGTGTGTACTAGGTTAATGGCCCTGGAGCCTTTACAAGCATAGCCCACAGGATTACTCTGGCATCATACCACTCTACCTTAGTTCTCAGTGCCTCTGTTGAGTAAAACCACTGGAGTGATCCCTGGGGTGAATTTTCTATTTCCCATCCACTCATCAATATTTCTCTTGAAGAGGGCCAGTGAGGTGCTCTGCTTGACATGTATAGGAAGTCCATTCCATAGCATGGGCAGTCTCTGGGTTATGAACCTCTCCCTCCAGCATGTTCTGTTGATTGCGGTAATGAGGTTCAGGTCTCTAGAGCGTGTGGTGCGGAGGGATTGGGATTTCTTTAGATGTACCATTTCTAACAGAGCTGGGTCAGACATGGCTTTGTAAGTCAAGCAAAGATAGTCTCTAAGTAGGCGATATGCGAAAGAGAATAGTTGGAGTTTTTTAAGTTTGTCCATATAGGACAAATGTTTAAGGCCTAGGATCCTCTTTGTGAGATACTTTTGCGGCCTCTCCAGTTGTAGCAGGTGTTACTTGCCAAACAGGGGATTGTACTCAATGATTGGCCTAATGAGGGAAGAGTAGAGGGAGACAATGACCTTATCTTATTATGAGGGCACCTGCAATCAGTGAAACTTTAAGATACATCCTTTTTTTAGGCTTCTCTACCAATTAATTGTTCTTAAACATTTAAGTTCCCCTAATTAGGACACAAGTCTCTCCTGGTCTGCACACTTCAGCTCTGTACCAGGGCTTTCACCCCACCTGGGATTCATAGTTCTTTGCAATAACAGATGCAGTTCAGATCTCCCTAATTTAGTTACATTTGACACATTTAAGGAACAAATCTTCTGGGTCTATACTTACATTATTTATTATACGTTAAAACTACCACAAGAGTTACCTATCGTGTTTGTGACCTAATCGTGGCATTCATGGCTGTTACAAGTGACAGTGCTTGAACACTAGTATTCTCTTTAGTAAAAGTGAAAATCTAAACACCTTCATTAACGTCATGCTTACAGCAATTATCTTGAATCCCGGTGAAGGGATCACAGAGTT
Organism: Protopterus annectens; assembly: GCF_019279795.1. Classification (NCBI taxonomy): domain Eukaryota; kingdom Metazoa; phylum Chordata; order Ceratodontiformes; family Protopteridae; genus Protopterus; species Protopterus annectens. The sequence goes on from NC_056726.1 coordinate 1,851,841,999, forward strand.
AGCTCATTTCACTATGCCAAAGGTACAGACCTAAAACCGGGTCTACTTTCACTTCAAAATCCACAGTGTTAGTATTAGTCCCCAATTCCTCACCCAGTGGATCATCTTGGTTCACCTGTACATCAGAACCACCAAGTAATCTAATAAATCTCCATGGCTACCAGCAGCTAGTCCAAATTCCAACTAGGTGTGATAAAAAATCTAAAAGGGAATCCATCCTTGACTGGGTCCTAACTAGCAACCCCACATTGTACCCTTACACAGGCAGTCTCCCAGACACCTTAAGTGACCACAACATAATATACTTTATACGTAGTAGAACAAGCATATGCAAAACCACTAACTATATATCCACTAGAAACACAAAAAAATTCTCTCCTGAGGTCCTCAACACTTTACTGTGTAACTGTGACTGGACCCCCCTAAAAACCCTCTCACTTGACCAGGCTGTAGCATATTTCAACAAAACATTTCTACAACACCTAGACACTGTCGCTCCATTGCGCAAAATCAAGGTTAGAACCTCTACAAACCCCTGGCTCAGTAAAGAAACCAAACAAATCCTCAAGTCCAGAGACACTGCCTGGTGTTACTATCAAAAACAAAGAAACACAAAGCCTAACTAAATACCAAGAACTGCGCAACCGTGCAAAAAATGCATTAGGCTGGACAAAAATCCTACTATACAACATTACAAACTAAATACCAACACAACCCATAAAATTTTGGCAAAATGTAAACCAGCTACTAAAATCCACCCAAAAGGCTACCCCAAACCAACCACCCCTGACACTAAAGTTCCCATCGAAACACAATTCAACTCCCACTTTGTGAACTCAATTCTATCCTTAGTATCACAGGACAGTTCCTTCCTCACTATCCCCCCCAACACAAATAACTCTAATACTAGCTTTACCCTCAAAACAGTTTCCACCACTTCAATCAAAAGCATGCTCTCCAAACTAAAAACCTCATCAACAGCAGCCGACCTACTCCCCAGCTATTTCTTGAATCTTACAGCAGATGCTATTGCTATCCCAGTCTCCACTCTCATAAACAGATCAATTGTTGAAAACTATGTGCCCAAACTCTGGAAAATATCCTATGTTACACCCATACATAAAGGCGGGACCTCCACTGAACTTAATAACTACAGACCCATTGCTTTACTCTCCCCCCTGGCCAAAATCCTAGAAAAATGCATCCATACCCAGATGCTAAACTATCTCCTACACTGCAACATCCTGTCACCTACTCAGCATGGTTTCAAACCTGCCCATAGTACCACTACAGCTCTCCTCTGCTTCACAGACACAGTAAACCGTCTCAAAAATGAAGGCCTGCAAGTGTCAACTCTTTTTTTTTATATGTCCAAAGCATTTGACACAGTCTCACACCAAATCCTGCTAAACAAACTAAACCAATATCATCTATCTAATTCCACTCTTACCTGGTTCTAAAGCTACTTAACTGACAGGTACCAAGCTGTGAAATGGGAAAATTCTCTCTCTCCTCAGCTGCCCATAACTATAGGAGTCCCATAGGGTTCTATCTTAGGACCACTACTATTCACAGTCTTCACAAATGACCTCCACACCTCCACACAGCATGCATCTATAATTCAGTATGCAGATGACACTACCTTAATCTGTGCTGCACAAAACATTCCCACCCTCCTGCAAACAACTCAACTAGCATTCTCTGACGTTGAAAACTACCTTACCAAATCCCAACTTATCCTCAATCCAAAGAAAACTCAGCTTATGATTATAACCAGTTCTAACAAAAACACTAACAGTCAATTCACTATCTACTCCACAAATGCTACTCCAATTGCTCCAGTGGCACAGGCTAAGCTATTGGGAATAACCATAGACTCCCACCTAAAATTTGATAGTCATCTGAACTTAACTATTAAAAAGTACATGCCAAACTGGGGTCACTCTACCGTATCAAACCATTTCTTACCAACAACACAAGATCAGCCATTGCTCGCTCCCAACTTCTATCCACCCTACTCTATGCATCTCCCATTCTGACTAATCTCAACAAAACTGAACTAAGCAAAATGGAAGCTTGCTATAACAGAATTGCCCGTTTGCTGCAAATTGCTCATATAGAACTCATCACTGTACTGCTTTGAGACAGCTCCACTGGCTTGAACTGCCCAACCTCCTAACCTACAATCAGCTCTGCCTCTGTCATTCTATCTATTACCTCCCCAATAAGTGTCCTGCCCTCAAAAACCTAGTACAACATCACTCAGCCAAAAGGCCTCTTAGATCATCAAGCAAACTACTACTAGAAGTCACCAACAGCTACAATAGCTTTGGAGATGCACTATATAGTAGTTCGGTGGCTAAAAAATGGAACTCTGTCCCTACTAGCATTCAAAACACATCATCCAAAGCCTCCTTTAAAGACCTCATCAGGCAACATCTCAAGCAAAGTTGGCAGTGCCATGATTGCTCCCCAGGCTAGTGAAAGCGGATAACATATGCATACTAAATCTAGAGCAATTTATAATAGTTTTTCAATCTTACTCACAAACACTGGCTAATCTACAATGTATGTACTGTACCTGTGTACTATGTATGTATTCTACCTACATTCCAAAGTTCAGCTGTACACCACAAATCTATTACTTACCTTTATTTTTAAAATTAATATCTTTTTTGATTGTTCTCTCCACTGTAACTGTTTGTTTGTGCCGCATACCACTGTAAAAACATGTCTCTTGTAATTTGTGTGTATACTGATTATGTCTAAATAACTAAATGTGTCTGTAATTTTTCTTTGTGGAGCTTTTCTCCCCGGGCCTCTGCTGAAAAAGGGCCTTTTCGGCTCAGTCAGACACCCCCGGTTAACAAATATAAAATAAAATAAAATAAAATAAATCTTCCTCTAACATGACATTAGTGTCCTGCTACCCACCTGCAGATGTGGTGATATCAATCACAAAGATAGAGCCCCCACCACCTGCTCTTGAGAATGAGAACAGTAATTTAGCTGCTTTCTTACCTCACTTGTGAGAGTAAGCTGATAACACCAAAATAACTGATGAGATAAAGAACCAGGGCTCAACGAATCAGTTATCTTTGCTACTCCCGGGCAGTCAATTGCTGACTAATAAGGATTGAGGTGTTCCCCCTGGACTCTCTTTACATATTTATTTATTTACCATTTTATAACTGGGTAGATGAGCTGGTCTACTGACCCGTTTTTCAAACATGATGTGGGTACTGACAGCAGTACACTATGAAACTGACAACACAAGCTAGATGATCTAACTAAACAATGGAAGTAAATAATATACACGCACATATCTAAAACATTTAGTGACCATATTTTTAAAAGTATGATCATAACTACACAATAGTAGACATGTACAGCATGTACAAGTTAGAGCTTTTGTTGTTTCAGTCAGAAGAAAAGCAATTACACTACAGAGTGAAGTTATCCATTTCCAGATCTTTTTGACATCTCCCTTCTCATGCTATACTCTGATAACCTGATGATCATACTATAGAAGATGACTGAATGAGAATGACAAAAAGTACTGCAGCAGTTACATTCAATACTGGCATTAGGCCCTGTCCCCACCTCTCAAACTCCACAGCTTCCACTGAGATGTACCTCTCCATCATGCTTTCCAATGACACTTCACCTTGTGTTGGTCATTTATGCTGTATTTATTACCATCCAACCACCCAAACAGGAGCACAAGAGCTTCCTGACAGTGGGAAGCTGAAAGCCGCTTTCTTCTGCTCCCTTTCAATTTTCAGCTTTTCCAGAATCTGGATGGATGGTAGATTCTACATTCGAAAATGACAGTGGCATTCTTACCTAGCTATCACCCTTCATAAGGACCTCTCGTTAAGTCTATATAACAGCAACCTTCTGTCCTGTGTTCTTCCCATCAAAAATCTCGTAATTCTGTGTTGAACACAACTTACCTCACCAAAATGGCCAACAACAGTTGTGCCAAGATAAGTTTAATTCTCGAAGCTACATAACCATTGTTACAAGTGACTATTGTGATCATTACTTTGTAGAGCTTATAAAACAAGTAATAAACATGCACTGTTCATTCAACAGCACGTGTGTGACTTCTTGTAAACACAGAAGTTATGCATTTTGTCATGTATGTATGTATATCTTTATATCTATCTATACAGATAGAGATGTATACACACACACACATTTATTATGTTGATTGGAACTGCCATAGGAAAAAAAAATGAAAAAAGTGTTATCTACTACTGTCCCCTGACCCTGCCTTTGCAACACTATTGTATTACATAGCACTACTGTGTAGAGAATTTCAGTCCTTAATTTTGCCGCATTCTCAACTCAAGTTATACATTTCATCCAAAATGTACTTCAGTCAATGCCACACAGCAATCTTATTTTAAATTTCCCCTGCCTTTGTTTGCCACAACTATTGCCAAAGAAGGCGGTAAACAACCACATTATGTTTTGAAGTAGCAATTTTTTATTCTTCCAGGCTGGCTAGCATATCATGTCTGGTGTGAAAGCATTGTTCCTGAGATGTCCACAAAGCTGCTGTGTAAATATTCTCCCTGGTGCTGTGTTATTTCCTTTAACAGAACTGTACTACAGCCAGAACTTCACAAGAGACAAGATATGAAATCACGAGGAGAATAAGGATGCAGCTTGGGAAGACTTTGCCATATATTAACTACAGACAACAAGCAAAGAGTACAACTGTATCACACTTAACATAATTGTAAATGTAGTAGATCAATGTTGCAGTACTGATTCTTGAGTCTTCCTGCCATGCAGAAGCCCATGACTGACCCAAATTCCAGAGTCTTTACAACATTCCTAGCTGACAGATGTTCCAAGACCAACATCTGGACATCAGGGTATAAGAAAGACATCCATCGGTGTTATATTCAGGTCTTTCTAAGCAGAGAACAAACAGTCTGATGCTTGAGGACAGCATGACCTCCCCACATGTCTGGGTTTAAGTAAGAAAGAGGGAAAAACAGGAGGCAGAGGGGGGTGATGGAAATGAGGACTAACTGCACAAAAAAAAAACTCCTCTGACCATTACACCGAGCAAGGAGGAGACAAGTGGTCAGCAGGTAGAAGAGCTGATGGGTGGGAGTCTGTACTGCAACACTGATCTTCTTGAACATCTACAATTAAGGTAAGCGTGACACAACTGCATTATGTTCTTTGTTGTCAAAGTTGCAGTATTGATTCTTGGGAGGATGTGTGTGTGTATATTATTTACTTCAATTGTTTAGTTAAATCATCTATTTTGTGTTGTCAGTTTCATAGTGTACTGCTGTTAGTACCCAGGTCATGTCTGAAAAAAGAGAGTCAGTAGACCAGCTCATCCACCCAGTTATAAAATGGTAAATAAATAACTAAGTAAAGACAATCTCTATGGACCACCTCAGTCCTTATTAGTCAGCAGTTGACTGCTTGGGAACAGCAAAGAGAACTGATTTCTAGTATTGGGCTTTCTTGCTTCCCTTAGAATGTACAGCACCGACAGGATGCAGTCCATGGTGTCAAAACCCAATTCTCCAGGCAATTAACTTGAGGCTAGGAAGAGGTGGAAGGCAAACCCCTTGACTTGGCTGAGGAGCTTTACCTCCCATGGTAGGGTGTGGAATCTCACCTCACTGAGAGTCAGGAGGAGGGAGAAAGTACAGTTGTGTACACTTATCATAAATGTAGATGTTCGAGTGTATTCACTGTTGCAGTCATCACATTTGGGTTATACCTGCCAGGGTAGCCCTCGGCTGGCCCGAATACCAGAGGCTTAGTATTTCTGCATCGGTTGCTGTTGCTTCAGTACTGACGTCAGGTTGTCAGTAGTATAAAGTAAGGCACCGATGCCATTACATCAGTTTTTCTTGCACTGTCAGGAGCCCCCAACTGGGAGCCAGGTTCTGGTTGAAGAATCCCACCAGTAGAAAATAAATACCAAAATGTCCCTTGGAAGGAGAGAGAAGAAAGAAGAGGGGATAGAGGGAGGGAAACAAGGACTGCAACAGTGAATACACTCGAACATCTACATTTATGGTAAGTGTACACAACTGTAGTATGTTCTTCGTGTTTCACTGTTGCAGTCATCACATTTGGGTTGATTCCCAAAGCTGAGGAAAAGGGTGGAGGCAGTCAAGAAAACTAGGGGCTGGCTAGGATGCCCTGCAAGACTGCAGGGCAAACCCTGTCCTGGATTTGGAGAAGATAGGCAAGTGGTAAGGTTTGGTGAAAAGTGTGAACAGATGTCCAGGTGGCAGCCTCCAGGATGTCCCTGGTGGGGGCTCCTCTGAGGAAAGCTGCAGAGGTGGAGGCTGCTCTGGTGGAGTGAGTTCTGACCCCCTTAGTGGGAGGCTTTCCATGTTGGGTGTAACAGAAATGGATGCAGTGTACTATCCAATTGGAAATTGTTTGTTTGGAGATGGCTTTGCCCTCTGCCCCTGCAGCAAAGCTAACCAGCAATTGATCAGACTTTCTGAAGGATTTAGTCCTGTCTAGATAGAATCTGAGCTATCTGTGCACATCTAGCGAGTGCGGTAACCTTTCCCCCTTGTTCTGTGGGATAGGGAAAAAGGTGGGCAGATAAATGGATTGGTTGAGAGCCACACTGGACACCACTTTGGGCATGAAGGATGGGTTAGTCCTGAGAGAAACCCTGTCAGCATGGAAGATGATGAAGAGCTCCACAGCCATGGACTGCTTGTAGCTTGGAGACCCTTCTGGCTGAAGTGATCACCAGAAGGAAAGCTGTCTTCCAGGAGAGAAATGTTAGCTCTGCTGAAGATGCTGGTTCGAATGGGGACAGGGTGAGCTTTTCCAATACAAAGTTAAGGTCCCAAGCTGGGGTTGGTGCTCTTCTGGGTGGCCTCAAGTTGCTAGCCCCTCTTAGGAATTGTTTGATCAGAAGGTGTGAGAAAAGGGGCTGCTCAGTGGGGAAATGAGCAGAGATAGCAGAGGCATGAATTTTAATACAGGAAAAAGAGAAACCACTGTGTAGCAGGTCAGCTAAGTAATCCAGGATGTCAGGCAGAGAGGGCTGTGCCATATCGGCACCCTTAGCCTGAATCCAGGTGCAGAACCCTTTTCCATTTTTCAGCATAAGACTTTCTAGTGTTAGGGCGTCTGGCCTCATGTATAACATCTAGAACCCGTTTACTGAGTTTGGCAGATTGATTGGTAGTTAGGGAATAAGCCAAGCTGCCAAATTGAGGGTCTGCAATTGGGGATGCATGAATTCTCCTTCCCTCTGGATCAGGAGGGTTGGGGTCTGAGTGAGATGCCATGGTGGCAGTGGGGCAGGGTGCGCAGCAGTTGGTACCAGTGCTAGGGAGGCCAGTCTGGAGCAATAAGAATTGTCCTTGGTTTTTCCTCCCTTATTTTGAGCAGTACCCTGGGGATGAGAGGTAGTGGAGGAAAGGCATAGACCGATAGATTGACCCAGGGGAAGGACAGGGCATCCACTTTCCAAGCCATGCAGTGATGTTCCCTGGTGCAGAACTTGCTGAGCTGATGGTTTGTGTGAGAGGCAAACAGGTCATCCTTTGGGGTACCCCATTTCTGAGTTATCAGGGTGAAGGTCCTTTTGTCTAGCTGCAACTCATGTGGGTCCAAAAGATTTCTGTTTAAGTGGTCTGCCAGAGAGTTTAGAGAACCTGGCAGGAATTGTGCTAATAGGTGGCGTTGCATGCCAGAGGCTGTGTGCCAAAGGGTCATGGCCAGCCTGCATAGAGGGTAGGAGTGAGTCCCTCCCTGCTTGTTGATGTACCACATCACAGTGGTGTTGCTTGTTTTGATCAGAAGAGCCCCTGGGGAGACATGGGGCTTGAAAGCTGTCAAGGTGTGCTGGGCAGCTATCATCTCTTTTTGGTTGATGTGCAGATGGATTTGCTGTGGACTCCATTGGCCCTGTATGCACCTGCTGTCCAGGTGTGCAACCCAGGCATAGTCTGATGGATCTGTGGTGAGGATCTGGGTGGCAGGGGTGGTAAGAAGGGTAGTCCCTTGTTGTGGGTGCAAGCTGCTGCCCACCAAAGAAAATCTTTTCTGAGGCAAGGTATCATGGGTACAAGAGTTTCCGGGTCTTGACACCAAAGGCTTTTTAGGTACCATTGAAGTTTCCTCATATGCAGTCTGGCACATGGAATGAGTAGAATCCAAGATGCCATGAACCCCAGAGCTTGCAGGATTTTCCCTGCAGATAACTGGGGTCTGGTGGTTAGTTGAGAGAAGTAGGCTGTCAGGTAAGTTTCCTTCTCTGGTATAAGGAATGCCATCTGGGATGCTGTGTCCAGGCTTGCTCCCAGGAATATAATTCTTTGGGTGGGTACTTGTTTGGATTTCTTTTCATTGACTGTGTACCCTAGGGAGGTCAGTAAGGATTTTACAAAGGTCAGGTGCTTGAACAGCTTTTCCTGGCTATCTCCTGAATTAGGCAGTAGTCTAGGTATGGGTAAATTTGGATATTCCTTTGTCTGCAAATGGCAATGGCTGGATTTTGTGAAAACTCTGGGAGCAGTAGATAAGCCAAAGGGAAGTGAAGAAAACTGAAAGAGCAGAGATCCTGCCCTGAAATTCAGATATTTCCTGCATGATTCCCTGATAGGAATGTAGAGGTAGTCCTCTTTTAGATCTAGGGTGGCTAGCCAAGCATCCTTGGAGAGCATGGGTGGCAGCTGCTGGAGGGTGAGCATTCTGAATTTTGGTTATCACCAGGAAGGTGTTTAAAATGGAGAGATCGAGGATGGGGTGCCAGGTGCCCTCTTTTCTGAGTACCAGAAAAGGTCTGGAGTAGAAACCTTGACCTTTCTGTTCTGCAGGAACGTGCTCTATTGCACTCATAGAGAGGAGGGAAAGGACTTGCTTTTGTGCCTCTGCCCACTAGTTTGGAGGTAGATCTGGGAACCCTTTTGGAGTTGGAAGGGTGTGGAAAGAAAATTTGTATCTCTGGGACACTACGTTGAGGACCCAGTGGTCGTTGGTAATGGTGGCTCAGGTGCTTGCATGAAAGTAGAGTTTCCCTCCTAGGGGTAAGTGAAGGTGGGAAGAGGGAGGGGGTGGAAGAGGAGAGTCATTGTGAGTTCTTACCATGAGGGGGTGGCTTAGAACTCTTTGTTTTTGAAGTGGAGGAAGTCCACTGTTTTGATCTCTGCATTCCCTGTGGCTGCTCTCTGGGGGGGGGGGGGGGGGGGGGAGTCTGCTTCCATGGGGTCTGGGCTGAACTGACCTGGTGGGAGCAGGAAAGGACCAGTGCATGGAGGGGCAATGTCTGCTGAACCTGGGTGGCTGGGCCTGTAAGAAATCCTTAACTGTCTGCATAGATTTAGCTTTTTCTTCCATCTTTTTTAAGACCTCTTCAGCCTTAGTGCCAAATAAGTTGTCTTTATGGAAGGGTGCATCCAACAATTTAGGTTTAACATGGTCTGGCAAGGGCTATTCCTTAAGCCATGCAAGTCTTCTAAAGACAGAACCGGTGACCGCTGCCCTGCAAGAAGCTTCCAGGGCATCAAATGCACAGTGCATTTGGTGTTTAGTTACCTGACTTGCAGAATGCATTAACTCTTGTAACTCTAGATTCTGCACAAGCAGGAAAGGAAGACACTTTTTGCTTGAGGAGTTCCAGGGTATGTTGCTGAAATTTTAGTATATGGAACTGGCAATTTAGTGCTCTGATAGCAAGAGTAGCAGAGGTGTATACTTTTTTACCCCATCTGTCTAGTGCTCGGGAATCCCTAGCTCTCTTAAAGGTCCTGTCAACTCACTGAAATCTAGTATAAATTTTCCTAAATAGTTGACCATGCCCAGAAAAGCGCTGTAAACCTTGTACATTGTCTGGTCCTGACATCTCTAGAATAGCTATTTGCTTGGTCGGGTCAGGTCTCAAGCCTGTACTTGTAAACAAATGTCCTATGTATGCAACTTTTGGAAGTCTGAATTTGCACTTCAGAGGACTGAGCTTCAAGTTTACTTCACATGCTCTGTCTAGAACTTTCTTGAGGTTTCTGTCATGCTCTGCTTCACCATTGCCACCAACTAATAGATCATCTACTATTATGGCACAAGGAGAACCTGAAAAAAATTGTTCCATTGCATGCTGGAAAGCTTCACATGCAGAATTTATTCCAAATGGCATCCTTAGGAATCTGCATTTGCCAAACAGAGTACCAAAAGTAGTTAGAAATGAGGATTTGGGATCAAGCATCACTTGCCAAAATGAACTCTCACTCTTGCAAATGTGTCTGCTAATATAACATTACACTTTGACCCAGTGTCCACTTTTGATCTCTGTGGATTTTCCATTAATACGGACCATACAAAACACTTCACTCCTTGTTAATACGTTTACTGCATCAGCTCTTACTCCAAGCACTGAAAGCTGACTATTTTGGCTCTACTTGATCAACTTGCTTTTCTGTGCGACCTTTCTTTACAACTGTATGAGGCTTACTTGATTTGCAAAACTTTTGGAAATGGTTCAATTTTTTACACTTGTGACATTGTTGACCAAATGCTAAACACTTCTCACTTTTAGATTTGTGATTTGCACCACAAGTGCGACAGTTAGAGATGAAAAAGGGTAAGGGAGGATGGTATAGAACACAGTCACAGTTGCTCTCAGTGCTGGGTGGGTTCTTTGGAGCCCTGTGCTCTTTGTAATTGTTCTGTTTGTCATTTCCTAGATTGTCTTGGTCTTTTACCATAGGGAGGCCTTCTCTTGTCTTGTCTAAGTGGGAAAGACCAAGGTTTTGAAGGGTAAATCCTGCTGTACCTTGAGGTCACACTGGTAAATTCTTTCACAGTTTTAATTTACTTTCCTTTTTTTGTCCATTTTCTCGGAAACCTGCTCAGGTGGAGGACCAAAAAGGAATCCATTGTCCAATGGGGCATATGGTAGTTCAGGCTTTACCTAATCTGACAAAGACTGGGTCCACAGCCATGCAAGTCTCAGCACCACCTTACTCTCTTTCTCTAACACTATCCTACAAAATAAAAATGCAGGTTATCTCTCCTCAGCTACCTTCCTAGACCTCTCTAAAGCTTTCGACATGGTCCCATACAAACAACTCCTCTCTCTTCTCAGTAACCTATCCTTCTCTCAACCAGTCATCAACTGGTTAAAGAGTTACCTATCTGACCGCCAACAAGCAGTTGTTTGGCAGGACAACCTATCCCCCCAACTACCAGTCTCCATAGGAGTTCCCCAAGGGTCCATCCTGGGACCCCTAGTCTTCTCTATTTTCACCAATAATCTAGCCTCAGCCACAACACATGGCACACTCGTGCAATACGCAGATGATTCAACCATCATCTGCACAGCCCACTCCCTCCCAGAACTGCAAAAAGTCACACAGGAAGCATTTTCTTCTATTGAAACTTGGTTATCCGATGCCCAACTAATACTCAACCCAAACAAAACAAAATTACTAATCTTCCAACCCACCAAACTTACCCTAGACACCTCTTACTTTAACATCACAGCAAAAGACAACACCACCATCCATCCTACAGAACACACCAAATTACTAGTAGTAGAAATAGACAATAAACTGAACTTTGACATTCACATTTCCATGACCATTAAAAAAGTGCACAAAAAACTAGGAGCATTGTACAGAAATCAGCAAATACTTACCAAAGCAGCTACAATTTCAGTAGCAAATTCTCATCTTATCTCTACCCTACTCTATGCCTCTCCAGTATTTACTAACCTTAGACAATGTGATCTAAATAAGCTCGAAACCTGCTACAACAAAATCGCCAAATTTGCCACAGGGGCTTCCTACCGTATTAACCACTGTCTCTCACTAGCAGAATTGGGCTGGGTAGAGCTCCCCCACCTCCTTCAATGGTACCAACTCACACACGCCCACAAACTAATAAACCAACCACTAAAAGTCCCATCCCTCCAGAATCTACTCCAACACTACATAACCACGAGACCACTAAGATCCAGCCACAAAAACCTCCTACAGGTCACAAGAGCCATCAACTCTGCTGGAGAAGCTTTATTCTCCTGCACTATAGCCAAACTCTGGAACTCCCTCCCATCCTCAATTACCTCTGTAACTTCTTGCACCCACTTTAAATCCTTACTAAAATCACACTTCAAAACTTGCCAGATATGCCCTTGCAACCCACCCCCCCTCTAATACCATCCACTCCCCCCACCCACTACCTCTCTCAGCCCCTATCAACAACCTACTCTTAGCAAGCTTGGCTACTAATGTTCCCAGCTACCTACAACATAATACTAACTTCTTGTAGCAACAACTGCTAATGGCTATTATGTACCTCAAAAACAGTTTGTATTAATTGTTCACTGATGAATCTCAACTACATTTTAACCATGTTTAGTATGTCACCATATTTTAAAATTGTACTATGCTCTACAGCTGTTTTACATCTGTTTTCTTCTTGTCTTGCGCCCTTAACTGGACTAATGTCTATATTTAAATGCTATGTTTTTTTAACTATATAATGCAAATAATACTTAATGTGGAGCTTTTCTCCCCGGGCCTCCTCTGAAAATGGACCTGTGTCCGGTCGGACTCTCCCGGTTAACAAATGTAAATAAATAATAAATAAATAAATAAATAAATGACAGAACCTGTGGCATCTGCTCTGCAAGAAGCATCTAAGGCATCATAGCCACACTTTAGAGAAAGTCTGGAGACTTGTAATGCTTCTCTAGCTATCTCCTGGATTTCCTTGAATAAGGTTCTACCTTCAATCGAGTCTACCTTAGCTATCTTTTTGTCTTGAAGATTTTCAAGGTACTATAACATACAGAAATGGCAATTCAAAGCTCTCATTGCCAAGGTGGCAGAGGCATAGGCTTTCTTTCCAAATCTGTCTAGTAAACTACTTTTCCTGTCATTAGGCAGGGGATATCTTGTTGGTCCTTTAGGTACAGCTTTTGTGGATTAACTGGAGACAACAGATGGATCAGCCTTCGGATTCTTGTAGAGGTACTTATGAGATTGAACCACTCTGTATAACTTGTCTGGTTTCCTTGGAGCAGGGGGTAGATGGGGTACATTGCTATGTCTTCTAACATATCATTCAATACAATGGGTACTGCAGGAATAGCCAGTGGTCTTGGTGAAAGTAGCCTTAGCAATTCCTGCTGTGGTTCTGGGACCAGGAGGACTACTTACTTTCTTAACTGAAAGGCTCCTTCATTCTATGTAGGGTATCCCCAAAGGAAAGCTCCTGGGTAAGTGATAAGTGACCAGAGTATGACAATTCCTCATCATCCACTGAACTAGAGGAGTTTTTCCACTTTCTGAAAAGCTACTTCTCTGCTCTTTTAGATGGAGAAGCTTCGGAGATGGAAGAATGAGCAGGCTCTCCCAATTTCATGAAGGCCATATATTCCTGTTCTACTTTAAGGAGGTCTTGGGCTTCGGCCTGAGAAGATGGGGTTGGAGGCAGTGGTGAAGCAAATAAAGTGTTTGCTTTGGTTTGATTGTAAAGGGGTGACTGGAGGATGCGGTCATCTGACTGCAACTTCAGTTGTGGCTTTGGTAGTCATGGAAGACAGGGAATCTCCTTCAACAGCCACAGTTCTGACATCAGAAGCTGAGGACTGCAGAGCCACCTCAGGCCCCAGCTGATGTGTGAACAGTGTTACTATTCACAGGTAGGCCGGAAACCATGGTGGCCTCCGAGAGGTTGTGCCAGAATGTTGAGGTCTAGAAGTCATCAAACCAGGGGGCTGCAAAGGCCCCTCATCTAGTCACTGGTTAACTTAACAGCTATAGTTAGAGCGTTTTTAGAAATACCACGGTTGTTCAACTTTATGTCTTTTCTTTACCATTTTTATTAATTTTAACAAATAAACAGCTTATTATAACATTTAAATATATGCGGAAATTTAACATTTAAGCAAACAAACTAAAAAAAATCACAACTAAATCAACTATTTACAACAAAGATGTTTGCTGCATGTCCAAAGTTTTAAATGTTTTTGAAGTAGTCCTTATTTCATTGTTTGTGGTTGTTTGTTTAGCAGTTCTATAAGTTTCATCCAGGTGTTGTAATAAGTGGTGACTTTAGTTGTTCTTATCTTATTAGAAGTTCTAAGTGACAGGCGCCAGTTGCAATACTTGCGAATTCTTTCATTGTTGGAATCAACTAATTTTTCCAATTCTTGGTGATTATCTTTTTCGAGATTGACAGAATACTCCATAAAAGCTGATACTAAATTTTCTTTACACAATCTCGTATTGGTGTATTAAATAAAATTAAAGATTTAGTTAAAATGAATTTATCATTAAATAAAATCTGTAAAAAAATTGATTTATCCCAAAATGGCTTAATGACTTTGCAATCAAAAAACATAAGCTTTCAATCTGCTTTGACATTTGTCTTACATCTCCAGCATTCTACTTCTTTCTTGCATATTAATTATATTCTGTGTGGAGTTATAAATGTTTCATTTATAAAATTTCCATGCAAACAATCGCCACTTTATAGAATATGTAGTTCTTTTCAAAGATGACAACATATTTTTTTATCTTCTTCACTTGGATAAAAGGTATTTATAATTTTAAAATAATCTCAGTAATTTTCACTGAAATTTTCTGCTGTATTTTTGACTAGTTTATATATTCACCACTATTGTTGTTGTTTGTCTTTCGGCTTTTCCCGGTAAGGGGTCGCCACAGCGGAACTCCGGTCCGCTAATGATTGGCAGTAGATTTTTTTTACGAAACTCCGAGGTGCCAGCTTGATGCTCAACCTTCAACGAAGGCACGCCCATTTATTATTCAATTTAATTATAGAACCATTTGTGAATTACATAAGATTAAGATCAGATATTAAAGGCATATAGATAAATTAAGTTATAAGATATTATTTGCTGCTGATATTCTTCTGACTTTAAATGATAATAAACAATCTCTTAAGGCAGTACACAAAGCAGTGGAACTCTTTCAGAAAAAATCTGGACTTTTAATGAAAATAAATCAAAAATTTTACTGATACATACTAGCCCTAATGATACAGAAGAAAGATTTTCTGAATATATAGTGGGAGATAAAATAAATGGAATAAGTTCTATTTTTCCATGTAAGAGACTTTTTTAATAAAAATTATTTTATTATCAAAATTTCTATGCATAATATAATCTCTTCACTCCCCCTCCTTAAAAAGTATAAAATAATTAACTCTTTGATTCTTAAATTTCATTGGTATCCCAACAAAACTAGATTTGGATTAAATCATCATATAAGAGATTGGTCCTTTGAAGGGAAAGGTATGTAGGATATAAACTATATTCATTATCATCAATAATAAAAATAATCTGATTTTTTATTTGAATGACACTAGTGGACGCCGGAGTGTGCAGAGGCCCTGCTGTAGCAGTGGACTGTGACACCACTGAGGAAGCCAAAGAAGAGGGCTCCATACTTCAGCCCCAAGTTTAAAAGTTTTCACACAGAATTTTGCACATTCCACACAATTACAGACATTGTGCTGAGGTCCCAAGCAAAACAGACAAAAACAAGTGAAAATCTTTATGCGGGATTTGCTTCCCACACTTCAAGAAATTGTTTGCGTTCTTGAACATTAAATTAGTACAGCAATTTCCCCAATGACATACTTATCTGACTGGAAGAAGAAGAAGAAAGTTCTCTGGAAACACGAACTGACCAACAAACTGCTAGCATACTGAACACACATGAAGTGCATCATACTATACAGCGAAAAAGAAATGAAGATGACTTTGACAGATAACCTTCTTGGACCCTGCCATCCAGGTGTCGGTCTTCAGACATCTGTTGGCTAGGAATGATGTAAAGACTCTGGAAATTGGGCGGTCATGGCCGTCTGCGTGGCAGGAAGATCCAAGTATCAGTACTGCAACACTGACTATGAAGATTATCAAAATAATCGCAATTTACCCACAAACAGAAATACTGAAGAATTCAGATGTTGTAAAGGTTTGCTCTGTATCACTATATGCTTATTTCATTTTATGTGGTGTAGTATTGTTTCAGTAAACCTGAATTAAAACTGCTTTAAGTCACCATGTACACCAAAGCTACAAGTAACCATATTATAAATATTCTTTCTTTCTGTTTGGCATCGCTACTTTTATACCTCTGAAGCTTACATTCACTTTCACACTTTATATATGTAGAAACACAACCATTTCTAGACGCACTTGAGCATGCTAGGTATCAGTAATGCTTTCTAAAATAAGCCCTTGCACCTTAATGCAGAACAAAAATAAGAAGACTGATGAACAACATTGATAGAGCATGGAAAAATGGCATTTAGAAAAAAAAAAACAATTGGCAACAATATCAGCACTTGTGAAACCTAACTAAGAATATCATTCTAAAGACTAAGCAAACCTGCTATAAAACTACAGGAAAACCACAATAAGGCTCCAACATAGTTTTGGTCAGCAATTAATAAAACTTACTCAGCCTGGTAAAAAAATCATAACCATGTCCTTTCACGGATGAAACAAGCTATAACAACAGCATGCAGATCTAGTTAATGCTACATAAATGTTGCTAACTCCCTTAAAAATCCAGTACACCTAATAACAGCAGTATCACTATTACCTTCTCAATTATCACAACTCCTACCAGCATGACAAAAAAACTTATTTAAAAATGTAAACACCTCTTTTGCAGCAGAAAGCCTTCCAGTAGAATATTTCAAAATAACTGCTGATGCCATTGTATACCCAGTATCCTACATATAATTTATTATACCCAAGAATTTATAGCCCCAAAACTCTGGAAATAGTCTTAACACTATCCCTTTACATAAAGATGGCAAATCTCTTGAGCCACCAAACCGCAGACATATAGAAATCTTGACCCCTCTATCAAACATACTTGAATATGTATATATTCACCTACAGTTGATTAACTACCTAACAGAAAATAAATTACTTTTCAAAGCACAACATGTATTTAGACCAGGCTACAGCACAGAAATAGCAGTGCTAACTTTCATAAACTATGTTCATGAAAGGCGAAATTGAGGTGAAATGGTTGCATCCCTATTTCTAGACATATCCAAAGCATTTGATACAATTTCAAAACCTGAGTTACAACCTAGGCTCAAGGAACTGGAAGTGGACCTCACAAAAAATATAGTAATTTAATTTAGATGTTAATTTAGTCACCAAACACTGGGTGTATGCTGGGCATATGAACTTTCAACTCTTCAAGAAACAACATTAGGTGTGCCGCATGGTTAAAAATTTGGACCGCTATGCAGTTAAGCAACTATTTTTAGCACAACAACTTAGGCAGCAGGAAGTAGAAACAACTATTGCCAAACTTAGGGAGCCAAAAACAACAAAAATAACCAGATATCCCTTAGAGATTTTAGAGATATTTCGGAAATATTATAAAAATTTGGATAAAGCAGAGAAATGTGGAAATCAAGAAAGAGCACAAATAGAAACATTTCCAGACAATTATTTATGCCATGGTTAGCAGCAGATGAGGCTAAACAACTCACAGTAAAGACAGAGGTGATGAGATAAAAACAGTGATATACAATCAATCTTCAGGAAAGTCTCCAGTAACAGATGGTATTCTTGTGGAAATATGGAAGTTATGAGGGAAGAAAGTGATAAAGATCTAGAAATTTTTATTTAACAGTATTTTAAGGGGACAGGAAGCACCAACATCTTGGAAGAAAGCTGAAGTGGCTGTATTACTGAAGGGCAGTAAAGACCCCATCAGACCCAATTTCATACAGACCTATACCAATTTTAAACTATGATTATAAAGTGTTTATGTCTACACTAACTGAAAGAATGGGAAAGGTGTTGTCAAAATTGATAGATACAGATCAATGTGATTTTGTGGAGGTGAAGCAAACATTTGACAACATTAGTAGAACAATGATGATCCAGAGGGAAACAGAATGTAAGAAAATATCACTGTTGTTGGTAGGTCTAGGCATTCAACACAGCAAGCTGGGATTTTATGAGTAGGCAAAGGAAGCAATTGCATTCCCTATACACTAGTAAGGTTAATTAGGAGGACATATGAAGGATCAGAGGCAAGAAGATGTGTTTGAACATGGGAACTGGGCAGAATTGTTCTCTTTTCCTTTTGCTATTTGCTTCATATTTTGAGCCATGAATTGCAAAGATATGATTAATATGATAATTAAGAAAAGTTAACTTTATTTGAAGATGACATTATTTTGTACATGATAAATAAAGAAAAGGACATCTCAGTACTGTGGAACATTCTGAGTCAGTTTCAGATCTTTAGATTTGTAGATCCTTACGGAGAATAATAACAAACATACAGAATATTATACTCGTACAGTAGCAGAAAGTATTCTAAGAACTAAGCTACCAAAAGAATGGAGAAAGGAGATTTTACCAAAAGGGAAGACTGTAAGTAGGGGTATGGGAAATAGGCAAGAGGGGGCTGGAATTTACTTGAGAAAACTGGTAAATGAACCAAGGTACTGGGAGCATATAACAAGAGAGGGAAAAGTAGTAGGGGGAATGAGTCTAAGAAGACATTTGGACTGCATGCCACAGACTGCCTTCCCTATCAGGAACTGACATCAGAGTATAAGCACAGAGAAAGGGATAGGGGAATCTTAAGTGAAAGACCTGCTCTAGCAGGGGGTTTAATTGAACCTAGAACAGAAGCTGCTGTTAAAACAATGGGATAATTTGTAGAGCATATAAAATACTGCACGATAACTGTAAGAATCAATTAGAGGAGATTAGAAAAGATTAGGAGGACAGACTGGAAAATAAATTTACAAGAGAACAATGGGAGGACATATTTATGGCTCCCAAGTATGCAAAAAAGTCCAGAAGGTTTAGGATTTTTGTTTGGATGTGTTTGCATAGGTATTTTTATACCCAAAGCAGGCTTCAAATAATTTTTCCTCAGGTACATAGCAGATGTTGCAGGTGTGATGGGAAAGAAAGAGGTACCTGGGAACGTGTTTTGGGAATGTCGTGAGTTGGCAGACATTAAAAATTCCCTGCAGAGTACTCTGTCAGAAATATTGGGTGAGCCAATGGCTGTAATTAAGGATAAGATTTTCTGAGCTGGGAATAAGGATCTGAGTTGCCTGCACATAAGTAGCATTATTGAGTTTAATTCTGTCGCCTGCCAAAAAAGCAATTTTAAGAAAATGGAAATCAAAGTCTAAACAACTATATTTGAAGTACTGAATATTAAAAAAGAGAGATAAAAGAACTGGAAGAAGGATCTTTAGAAAACAGAAGGAGCAAATTACTTAGAAATAAACAGAAACTGCGGGACCAACACATGCAAAGCAATATTTAGTAAGAGGAGAAGTTAGGTTTAAGGAAAGGCAGGAATTACACAATTTATGTAATGATGGACTCTATAGCTATGTCAAGAATCTCAATGGCAACACCCAGATCTGCTCTGAGTTACAGCACAACGACACGAAAATTACAGAACCAACTGATATTGCCAACATCCTGGCAGATAGGTTGAGTGCTAACTTTACCCCCCTCTCACCCCCTAAAGGGCCCATATCTATACAGGAAGAATGCAGAGTCCCTGTAATCACAACAATGCAGGTAAATGCTGCACACTCTAAAGACAAAAACACAGCACCCATGGGACAAGAAAACATCCCAGGCTGTGTTTTACACAAACTTCAGAAGGAATTGGCTCCCCACCTAAGCACCATGTTTAATCATAGCCTCACATCAGGCTTTGTGCCCACTGAATGCGCACAGCAACAGTTATCCCACTCCACAAAGGGGGAGCCACCACTGATCCTGGGAACTATCGCCCTATAGCCTAATGAGCCTGGTCTGCAAGGCCATGGAACGTATCATCATGGAACTCATAAACAAATACATTGGTAACCTCCAAACTCTGGACCCCACCCAGTTCGGGTTTGTGAAAGGCAGATCATGCCTCCTGAACCTGATCAACTTCTTTGAGGCAGTCACCAAAGCCGTAGATGAGGGTAAGGTGGTGCATACAGCCTATGTTGACCTCGCCAAAGCTTTCAACACCATCCCCCATTCTGGAATTATAGCTAAATTCACTAAACTAGGTATAAATCCCTACGTCACAAGATGGGTTGCCAACTGGCTCACCGACAGAACCCACACTGTAAAAGTTGCAGACTCCAAATCTGACTTCAACCAGTGACAAGTGGAGTACCACAGGGTTCAGTCCTGGGACCTCTCCTGTTTGGTATCTACTTCTCTGAAGTACAGGCTAACACAGAAGGCCTCTGGCTAATGAAGTTCACAGATGACTGCAAACTAGGAGCCATAGTCGAATCTCCAAATGATGTGGACATCCTACAGAAGGGCCTCACTGAGACATATGCCTGGTGTCAGAGCCATGGCCTCAAGCTCAATTCCAAAAAGTGCATTGTCATCCCCTTTGGTAAAAACTCTGTACCCATGAACTACCACATAGGCAGCAGTCTACTTAACACCGAATGTGTGATAAGAGACCTTGGGACCCAGGTGGACAGTAGTCTCTCCTTTGATAATCACATTGCCACAGTAGTCAGGAAGTCCTTCTACGTGACACACCTCATCACAAAAGGGCTCTCATCCAGGAAAAAAGAGGTCATTGTTCCCCTCTACTCGACACTCATTAGACCCATTATAGAGTACAACGCCCCTTTTGGAATGTACCTCACAAGACATCTGTAGCAGCTGGAAAGGCCACAGAAGTACCTCACAAAGAGGATTACTGGCCTCAAACAGATGCCTACACTGACTGTCTCAAAAAACTCCAGCTTTACTCCATAGTATATCACCTACTCCGAGGTGATCTCTGCCTAACATATAAAGCTATGTCAAACCCAGAGCTGTTGGACATGCTACACCTAAAGAAATCCCAATCCCTCCAAGCTACACACTCTAGGGACCTAAACCTTGTCACCACAATAAACAGGACATGCTGGAGGGATAGATTCCTGTCCCAGAGACTTCCCATACTCTGGAACAAGCTGCCCATCTATGTCAAGCAAAGTTCCTCATTAGCACTCTTCAAGAAAAATTTTGATGGGTGGATGGGAAATAGGAAATACACCCCGGGGATCACTTCTGTGGCTCTGCTCGACAGTGGCACAGGAAAATAACTTTCTTGGGTGGCGTAAGCCAGGGAACCTTGTTGGCTAGGCTTACTTAGGCCTTTGGGCCGATAGCCTAGTACCTACCTATGAAGCTATGACTGATGATAATTACAAAAAAAAAAAAAAAAAAGCAATGATATGTCATGTATAATGTATGCAAATGGGAAAAAAAATGTTAACATACAAAAGTTATTTACTTAATATAATGAAAGATCCATGTTGTCCACTTTTCGTCCAATTCACTGGTTGGGTCTCAGATCTGACCTCCTATCCAGTCTCGGCACCTTTAAATGCATGGATACAGGGCTCTGACTTCTCCCCTATTCCTAATCCCTGCCATCCACCCTGATTACCTCAGATCGAGTTTGCCTCCTACCTTATCACATTCATTCAAAAAACATAATTATAGAAAGGAACATGAACCAATCAATTCAACAGGCTAATGACTCCCAGCTATCCCAGCCAAAGAAAAAAAATCCCAGGTAAACCACCAACTGGTAGGGGGAAGGAGGGGGATGGTAAACTAGATGAAAAGTGGACAACACAGATCTATTGTTATGTTAAGTGCATAACTTTCATATCCGATGTAGTCCATTTTCATCTTGTTCACTGGTGGGGACAGATTCCCCAGCTACAGAAAGACCTGGGTGGCCTCATGGAAGAATATTCCTGAGCACTGTGGAGACAAAGAATGTACGAGATCTGGATTGTACATCCAATTTATAGCGAGACACAAAAGTATGAACTGTTGACCAAATTTGCACAAATTTCATCAATCGGTAACCTTTTCTGATAGACAAAAGATGTCAAGACTGAACTCGTAGAATGCACATGAGGTTTTTTAAACATCAGAAATATCTCATCTTATCTAATACTTAAAACCTCCTTGAAAACATAACTGTCAACAAAATAGTCATGCACTTTTAACAATCCCATTATTAGGCCTCTTTTTCATTCTAATTACTCCCCATCTATATTTTAACTTGCAAATAAATCATACCATTCAGCAAAATAATGTTTCCCTTTTACCAGCACCATTATTAAGTCTCATCCTTATGCAGACAAATCAAGTAAGCATCAGAAAGTCCTCACATTTCTGTCACTTGTTTACACGTCTCAACTGAATAACTTTTTGGAAAGAAAAAAAAAACATGTATATGCCTTTTCTGCTGTCTGTGCAATAAAATTTCAGTGTTACTTTATATATAAACAGTAAAATAATCGTCAATGTTCTTTATACATGTGGGACTTTAGCATGCTGTAAATACCGTATAGAGTGCATAACATGGTGATCAACTGTTAAAACTATATACAGCCCAGTGTTATGTAGTATATTTTTATTATATAGCTCAGTGTCATGTAGTACATTTTTATTGTTAGCTCATGATAAATTGCCTGTGAAAAGCTATGTGATGTGGAACTTTTCTCCATGGGCTTCCACTTAAAAGGAGCATTACCTAGTTGGATTTTCCTGGTAATCAAATGCTACGAAAAAATAAATAAATGTTGTTTGCCTCCAAGCTGACTGTACCCGTAGTAATCACTATCATATCATTATGAATAAGGGACGTCAAGTGCTTACCACAGCAGTTTGCAACTAATGTGGCAGCACTGACAAGAGTCAAAGGTGTAGCACTAAACTACCGAGTCATGAACATTACTTGGGAGGAAGCTAAAGAAGCAGCTGATGATAGGATACAGTGGAGTTAACTTCTGGCTCAATGCATCATCGATGTGGGGTGAACCGAAGATCAAAGACCAAAGATACCAAGTAGCTAAGGAACTACCTCCACCCACCAATGACAGCTTTTCTTCTTTATGTAATACAATAACAAGCATACATACATATATCTGGATATTTTTCATCTTTACATGTACTCTGTATTTCATTTATGTGTTTATGGGGCATTCAGTGCCTTTGTGGTGGATGTAATGTTGCCCCTTAAAAATTAAGGTGTACCTCATGTTGTCAATATAATGGAATTCAAGTTATGCTTTACTGAAAATCAATTTGCAAAAAGCATAACTCAAAGTCTACAACAAAGAAAACAATATATTTTCTGTGGAGGCCTGACTCCCTATATCCCCCAAATTATATATCCCCCAAATTATATACACCATCTCCACAACTGCAATGCAATGGAGAAGAGAGGAAGGAGAAAAAGTACACTGTCAGCTTGCACAGTCCATCATACTGCAGTTAAACATCCAATAATACTTAAATTTCTTCAAAAAGAATATCAAAAGCACGTCTTAACAAACCGAGATTATGCCAAAAATCAATTCATACACTGTGACCTACGCGGCATATTCATTCCTAAGTAGACCCAAAAACAGAAAATTATTTTTGTACTACAACTGTGAATTAAATTAATGTTGTAAGCTAGGTAAGGAAAATGCACTCAAAGTTACCTGTATAAATTGGATCTTATACAGATGTCAGAGCCCCAGGTGTTCAAATATCACTACCTCGTAGCCAGGGACATTGGTAACTTGCTGCTTGCACGACCATCCACTCATGCTCTAATTCAAATACTGTGTTTAAGTGAGGTGAAACAGCTGAAAGGAATGAGTGGAACTGCCACACCTTGCCTGAATACAGTGTTCATATGTTCAAGCAAAGTTAGTGCAGTGGCCAAAGGGATGGGAGTGCAAGCTGGTGTTTATGTAGTGACTGAGAATGGGGCTTTAGATTTAGGTAGCTGGAAAGGCATTTTAGGTTTAGGGAGCAGGAAGGGAGTTTTAGGGATAGGGAATGATTAAGGACTTTAGGTTAGGGAGTGGTGTGAGGGTTAGATTTAGGGAGGGTGAAGGGTGTTTAGGGTTAGGGTGCAGTGTTTTTTTTTTTTTTATTCAGGGAGCAAACAGAACTTTCTGTTTAAGGAGGGAGTGTGCTTTTTTTTTTTTTTTTTTTTTTTTTTTTGCAAAAAAAATTTGGGAGCAAATGGAACTTTATGTTTAGGGAGGGGAAGTGGATATTTAGGTTTATGGAGTGATCTGAGACTTGCTACGTTTAGTGGTGGGGATGGAGTAGAAGTTTTAGGTTACAGTTAGGGTTCTGATATGACTATTTATTTAAGCAGGGTGGGAGGGACAGATAATTTACTAGGATTAGGCTTGTTGGACTTGTAGGAGTTAGGGCACTTACCAATTAGAGCAACAGGCACTGAATAAGTCTGTCTTGGGCTAGGATCATGCCAGCACGTGTAATTGACCATATAAATGAATCTGGTATTCTGAACATAAACAAACTACAATAAAACTCTGTAAATTGCTTTACATACTATTAGATGAAAAATAAAACCCACACTGTTTAAATGCAGGTTTAACTAGAATGCCTGCAAGAATGAAAGCCTAAAGAAACACATACAATTAAAAAAAGATAAAATGAAAATTATCAAAAACTTTAAATGAATACAGTCACATAAACTACTCTGCATTACTTCACTAACCAGAGTAAAGAAATAACTGCACTTCTGAAACTTAGTAGAGGAGATAAGACTTTTAGAAATTGATACAAATAGTACAGTGGACCATGCTACTAAATATGCAATATACTCTAAAATAACTTGACAGTACTAGAAGCAGATCATAATACAGTACTGTATCACTTGGATTTTTAGTTTAATTTATGCAAAATAATTTAAACACAGTACTGTAGTATAGCTATGACAGGGTGAAAGGGACAAATGCCCTGGGTGCAAAGTGTTAACGGGGGTCGACAGGCCATTCATCATTCCGATCGCTCTTTAGTGCAATACCGGCTTTTAAAAGCCAATATTGCATTTGCGGTCAAACATGAGTGCTGTAGTGCTCCGTGTGTGGTCTAAATTGTAGCAACTGTTGTCTTGCATAGAAGGTTCTCTGAAGCTTTAGAAAAGTACAGTTAAATGTAGATGTTCGAGTGTATTCACTGTTGCAGTCATTACATTTGGGTAATCTGCTGGCAGGTTGCCCTCAGTCGGCCTGAATAACATAGTCTTGGGTCCTGCGTCGGTTGCTGTCTCCTCTTCCATGACGTCAGGTCGTCAAGGGTATAAAACATGCAGCTGACTCCATTTTAATCAGTTTTTCTTGCCCCAGATGTCAGGTGCCCCCCAAATGGGGAGCAAAAATATATATAAATAAACTGTAAATATATGAATGCACCTTAGAAACATAAAATTTACCTTCAACGAAAAGCAAATACACCACAAAGGCTTTTGAGTATAGTGAAGGAAAGAAAAGGTATAGAATGGGGGATGGTGGGTGGGTAATCTGGACTGCAACAGTGAATACACTCGAACATCTACATTTATGGTAAGTGTACACAACTGTACTATGTTCTTTGTGTTTCACTGTTGCAGTCATTACATTTGGGTAGAATCCCAAAGCTATGGATGGGAGGATGGAACTAAACAGCATTAGGAGCAGCTATAAGGCCCTGCAGGACTGCAGTGGCAACGCCTGCCCTGGATTTAGAGAAGACAGATAAATGATAATGCTTTGTGAACGTATGAACAGAGCTCCAGGTAGCAGCTTCTAGAATGTCTTTGGTTGGGACCCCTCTGAGAAAAGCTGCTGAAGTAGAGGAAGCCCTGGTGGAATGGGATCTGATCCCCTTGGGCACAGGTTTACCATGGTGCAAATAGCAGAAACTAATGCAGTGGCTGATCCTGCAGCAAATGCTACCAGTAGTTGCTCAGTCTTTCTTAGAGATTTTGTCCTCTTTAAGTAGAATCTTAGTTGTCTGTGTACATCCCATGAATGCAGAATCTGCTCCCCCATGTTCTGCGGATTTGGGAAAAATGTTGGCAGGTGAAATGTCTGATTAAGGGCCACACTGGATACCATCTTAGGCATAAAAGAAGGATTGGTCCTGAGGGCCACCCTGCTCGGGTAAAATATAATGAAAGGCTCCACTGCCATGAGAGCCTGTAGTTCTGAAACCCTTCTTGCTGAAGTGACTGCCAAAAGAAAAGCTGTCTTCCAAGACAGAAATTTTATATCCGCAGTAGCTGCTGGTTCAAAAGGAGAGAGGGTGAGTTTTTCCAGCACAAAATTGAGGTCCCATGCAGGAGTTGATGTTCTCCTGGGAGGCCTTAAAATTTTGGCCCCTCTGAGATACTGTTTAAGCAGTGGATGAGAAAGGAGAGGAGGCTCTGTGTTGTAATGAGCCGAGATGGCAGAGGCATGGATTTTTATTGAAGAAAAAGATAGGCCCTTGTCAAGCATCTCAGTTAAGTACTGTAAAATCTGAGGAATATTGGGCTTTGCTGTGTCTATTCCTTGTGCTTGGTTCCAAGCACAGAATCTCTTCCATTTACCAGCATAAGATTTTCTAGCACTAGGCCTTCTGGCTTCCAAAATGACATTCATCACAGGTTTACTGAGAGATGTGATTTGAATAATTAGTTGATTAGCCATGCTGCAAGATTCAGAGTTTGGAGCGGAGTGTGCAGAATTAGACAGTTCTGCTGAGACAGTAGATGAGGTGTTTGAGGCAAGTACCAAGGAGGAAGGTGTGACATATTCCTTAGAAGCAAGTATCAGTGCTAGCGAGGCCAGTCCGGAGCAATTAGGATCATTTTTGTTTTTTCCTGTCGGACTTTTAGTAAGACCTTGGAGAGTAGAGGCAGAGGGGGAAAGGCATAGACTCATAGGTTTTTCCAGCTGAAGGATAGAGCATCCACTTTCCATGCTTTTTTGTGATGAGTTCTTGTGCAGAATTTGTCCAACTGATAGTTTTGGGGAGAGGCAAATAGATCTATGTCTGGGCTCCCCCATTTCTGTGTTAACATGCTGAAGATTTGTGGATCCAGCTTCCATTTGTGCGGGTCCATAAGATTTCTGCTTAGGTCGTCTGCCAGAGTATTTTGCTTTCCTGGCAGGAATTGTGCTTGAAGATGCATTTGGTAAGTCAAGGCTGTGTTCCACAAGGCCATGGCTAGTCTGCAAAGGGGGAAGGAATGTGTACTCCCCTACTTGTTTATGTACCACATAACTGTGATGTTGTCCGTCTTTATCAGTAGTTGTCCTGGATGAAGCAAGTCCTTGAAGGCTGTCAGAGCATTCTGAACAGCTAACATTTCTTTCTGGTTGATATGCAGATGCATTTGGTTTGGGCTCCATTTGCCCTGAATGCATCTCCCTGCCAGGTGGGCTGATGCATCTGTAGTTAGGGTTTGGGTGGCAGGGGGTAGAGTGAATGACAGTCCCTTGTTTTGGTGACATGTCTCTGTCCACCAAAGAAACTCCTGTTGTAGGCAGGGAATGAAAGGAATCATTGTTTCCAGGCTGTGACAATGTTGACTCCATAAACTTTTTAGGTACCATTGAAGTTTCATCATATGCAGTCTCGCATATGGAATTAGTAGAATGCAGGATGCCATGAACCCCAAAGCCTGCAGAATTTGTATTGCAGATAACTGGGTTTTTGTTGCCATTTGTTTGAAGTATGTTGTCAGCTGCCTTTGTTTGTCTGGCGTGAGGTAAGCCATCTGGGCAGCTGTATTCAAGCTTGCACCCAGAAATGTAATTACTTGAGAGGGTACCAGTTGTGATTTCTTTTCATTTATGGTGTACCCCTAGGCATGCTAGCAGCCTTTTTACAAACGCCGGATGGTGAAGGAGAGTGTCCTTATCCTCTGCTTGAATGAGACAATCGTCCAGATAAGGATAAATTTGGATGTTTCTTTGTCTGCAGAATGCAATTACTGGTGCCAGGCACTTTGTAAAGACCCTGGGCACAGTATATAAGCCAAAGGGCAGTGCAGAGAATTGGTAATGCAAAAAACCTGCTTTGAAGCGGAGGTATCTTCTGCATGACTCCCTTATTGGGATATGCAGGTATGCCTCTTTCAAGTCTAGAGTCACTAACCAAGCATTCTTGCCTAGCATAGGCAGTAGCTGTTGTAAAGTCAGCATTTTGAATTTTAGAATGTCCAGGTACGTGTTCAGAATCGATAAGTCCAGTATTGGATGCAATGAATTGTCTTTCCTGGGTACCAGGAAAAGTCTTGAATAAAATCCTTGTCCTTTTTCCTTTTCTGGTGCCGGTTGAACAGCCCCCATATCCATGAGGGACATGACTTGTTTCTGGGCCTCTGCTCACTGGTTTTGTGGCAGATCCAGCTATCCGTCTGGAATTGGCAAAGTATGGAAATGGAATCTGTACCTCTGGGATACTATGTTTAATACCCACGTGTCCTGGGTAATTAACTGCCAATTTTGAGCATGAAGTGCTAGTTTTCCCCCCAAGGGGGCTGCCAAAAGATAAGTGCTTGGAGATGGTAGAGGAAAGTCATTGAGACTGCTTACTGTAGGGTTGTCCTTTGCTTCCTCCAGATTTGGAGGTGGAGGCACCCCATTGCTTTGACCTGTAAGAACCCTATGATTGATATCTGGTGCCTTTTGAGCGCCTGGGTTTGCCCTGAGTGGCTCTGTTGGACACAGGAAAGGACCAATTTTTAGTAGGCCAGTGCCTACTGAACCTGGGTGGCTGCACTTGCAAGAAATCTTTTACAGTTTGCATAGATTTAGCTTTGGCTTCCATTTTCTTTAAAACCTCTTCTGCCTTACTACCAAACAGAGTATCGTGCTGCAAAGGGGCATCCAACAATTTAGCTTTAACATGATCAGGCAGATTTTGCTCCTTGAGCCAGGCATGCCTTCTAATCACAGATCCAGTAAAGTACAGTTTTGTACCTACCATAAATGTAGATGTCCGAACTGGATAGCATCTGCAGTCATAACAAGTGGGTTGTCCTGTCGTCAGGCAGCCCTGCAGTCGGCCGGATTCCAAAGTCCGGGTCCGGCTTCGGCTGATGTCGCACTCCACCCGACGTCATCTCTGTTGGTCTTCGGGTATAAAAGCATCAGCCGACGCCATTTTCCTCAGTGTTTCTTGCCCCAGATGCCAGTAGCCCTCTTGCAGGCTAAAATTTGGATAGATGCCAATGTTTCCAAATAGATAGAGGTAAACACAACAATAAGCATATATGTACATATATACAAACAAATACACCATAAAGACTCCCCAACAGCTAGCTATTAGGAGGGTAAACACCCTAGGAGTACCACAGAGGGAAGGAGGGAGGGTAATCCTGACTGCAGATGCTATCCAGTTCGGACATCTACATTTATGGTAGGTACAAAACTGTACTATGTCCTTCATGGATGCATCTGCAGTCATAACAAGTGGGTAGAATACCATAGCCAACTAGGGAGGAGGATAAAAGTAGATTATGGTGTGTTTAGGATCCCTTGCAGTACAGCAGTGGCAAACCCTGCTCGGGATCTGGAATATAGAGGCAAATTATAATGCTTGGCAAATGTATGCACGGAGGTCCAAGTAGCCGCCTCAATAATGTCTTTGGTTGCCACTCCTCGTAAGAAGGCTGTGGTAGTGGCTGTTGCCCTTGTAGAATGAGGTCTTATGTTCTGTGGAATTGGTTTTCCATGGAAGGAGTAACAGTATCGTATGCAATTTCCTATCCATTTGGAGATTGTCTGTTTGGAAATAGCTTTTCCTTCCCTTCCTGTTGCATAGGCTACAAAAAGTTGGTCAGTCTTTCTGCTATTTTTGTTCTGTCCAAGTAGTAGCGTAGCTGTCTATGTACATCCAAGGTATGCAGTATTCTTTCCCTCTGTTTTGTGGGTTGGGAAAGAAGGTAGGTAGGTGGATTGCCTGGTTTAAAGACACTCTGGATACCACCTTGGGCATAAATGTAGGATTAGTCCTCATGGACACTCTATCTTGGTGGAAGATTAGGAAGGGTTGCACTGCCATTAAGGCCTGTAGTTCTGAAACCCTCCTTGCTGAAGTAATTGCCAGTAGGAAAGCAGTTTTCCATGACAGGTGTTGTAGGTCTGCTGTTGCTGCTGGTTCAAAGGGTGATAGTGTCAACTTTTCTAGCACAAAGTTTAAATCCCAAGCTGGTAATGGTGGTTTCCTTGGAGGTTTTACATTCTTGATTCCTCTGAGGAACTGCCTGAGCAAAGGGTGCGAAAAACAGGTGGATCAAAGCTGTATTCTGCTGAAATAGCTGATGCATGTATCTTGATGGAGGAGTAGGACAGGCCTGAATGAAGAAGTTCGCCAGATACTCCAGAATGTTAGGCATATCTATGTTTGACACATCTTTTCCTCTTTCCGTACTCAAATGACAAACCTTTTCCATTTTCCAGCATAGTTCCTTCTTGTTGAAGGTCTGCGTGCTTCAAGAATAATGTTTTTAACTCTTTGGGAAAGTTCTGGATTAGCTGCTGCTATGTGATGTTCCATGCAGTCAGTTGCAGCGTTTTTAGGTTTGGATGTATGATGCTGTAGTTGTTCTGAGTTAACATCAAAGGCATCAGGGATATTGGCCACATATTGTTCGAGACATGCTCTTCAGTAGTGGGTACCAGTGTTGTCTTGGCCAGTTTGGAGCTATCAGGATTATCCTTGGACGTTCTTCCTTGATTTTTAGTAATACCTTGTGTATCAAAGGAAGAGGTGGGAATGCATATGCTGTTAGGCCTTTCCAGTTGAAGGAGAGTGAGTCCACTTTCCATGCTAGTGGGTGGAATGTCCTTGTGCAGAATTTTTTGAGCTGGTGATTGAGGGGTGATGCGAATAGGTCTATCTGTGGCATTCCCCATTTCTTTGAGATGGTCTTGAAGATGTCCGGTGCAGCTTCCATTCGTGGGCATCCGGTGGTTCTGCTTAATATGTCTGCTAGAGTATTGTCTTTCCCGGTACAAATATTGCCTGTAACTGAATGTTGTAGCTGAGTGCCAGGGTCCACAGCTCCAAGGTCATTCTGCATAGGGGTATGAATGAGTGCCTCCCTGTTTGTTGATGTACCACATGACTGTGGTGTTGTCTGTCCTTATCATCAACTGGCCCTCTTTGAGAAATGGTTTGAACTTTTGGATTGCCAGTTTTACTGCCAGCATTTCTTTTAGATTGATGTGCAGGTGAAGTTGATCCTGTGTCCACAATCCTTGCACGCATTTGTCCAGCATGTGGGCCCCCATCCTAGGTCTGAAGCGCCTGTTGTGATGGTCTGGCTTGGTTGACATCTGCGAAAGGGTAGGCCTGGGTTTGACTGGCATGCCTGAGCCCACCATAGGAACTCCTGTTTTAAGCATGGAATTAGTGGGGTTTCTGTTTCTAGACTGTGTCTGTGTTGGGACCATAAATTCTTTAGGTACCATTGTAGTTTCCTCATATGTAGTCTGGCAAATGGGACCAAGATTATGCATGATGCCATGAAGCCCAAGGCCTGCAGAACTTTTCTTGCTGTTAACTTGTTCAGTTTTGTTAGTGCCAAGAAGTAAAGAGGAAGTTCTTTTTGTTTTTCTGTAGTCAGGAATGCCATTTGTTGTACTGTGTCCAATTCCGCGCCCAAGAATGTCCTTGTTTGGGATGGTATCAGCCTTGACTTTTGTAAATTGACTGTGTATCCCAGTCCTTGTAGCAAATAAATGACCCTTTGTAAATCTGTTGTCAGCTTGCTTTTGTTGCCCCCTTGTAGCAGGCAGTCGTCCAGGTATGGGTAAATTTGAATTCGCTGTAGTCTGCAATGGGCGATTACTGATGCCAGGCATTTTGTGAATACTCTGGGCGCAGTAGATAAGCCAAAGGGCAATGCTGAGAATTGATAGTGCTCTGATCCTGCAAGAAATCTGAGGTATCTTCTGCAGATTGGTCGAATGGGGACGTGCAGGTATGCCTCCTTGAGATCTAGAGTTACCAGCCAAGACTCCTTGCCCAGCATGGGAAGAAGTTGCTGTAGGGTCAGCATTTTGAATTTTGGGACAATGATGTATGTATTTAAGGTGGACAGGTCGAGAATTGGTCTCCAACTTTTTCCTTTCTTGGAACTAGGAATAGTCTGGAATAGAACCCTTTCCTTGTTCTGCTGTTGGCACTCTTTCCACAGCTCTCATGTTTGCTAACTCCATTATCTGGCGAGAGCCTCTGTTTTTGATTTGGAGGTAGATTTGGCATTCCTCTTTTGACTGGTAAAGTGTGGAAGTGAAACCGTAACCTTGATCTATGGTTTGTAAAATCCACTTGTCTTTTGTTATGTAGTGCCAGTTCTTTGAAAATAAGGTTAACTTTCCGCCTAGAGGAGCTGCTATTTGTTCCCTGGTAGGCGGATTTAGGATTAAGTCACTGTGGTTGTGCTGATGTAGTGGCAGTGGCTGTGTCTGTGCCTCTGTTGTTACCTTGCCACTGTCGTCCTCTGTAGGCACCTCCTCTGGATTGGTTTCTGCCTCTGGAACGCCTATTCCTGCCCCTTTGAAATTTTGTGGAGTCAGGAAAGGACCAATTTTTGGCAGGCCAGTTCCTGCTAAACCTTGGGGTTGAACCTGCAAGAAATCTTTAACAGTTTGAACAGATTTTGCCTTTTCTTCCATTTTCTTCATAACCTGCTGGGCAGGTGTACCAAACAAACTTGTCTTGTCCATAGGAGCATCTAGCAACTTAGCTTTAACATGATCCGGTAAAGCTTGTTCCTTTAGCCATGCATGCCTTCTTATCACTGTGCCTGTCATGGCTGATCTAAATGAAGCCTCCAGTGCATCATAGCCACATTTTAAGGAGTGGTTGCTAACCTGTTGTATGTTATTTACCATCTCTAATACATATTTCTTATCAAGAGATTCATCAGTGGTTAGTTTTATAGTTAACTGATCAAGCATAAACTCTTGGTATTGTATCATGTGAAACTGACAGTTTAAAGCTCTAGCTGAGAGAGTAGCTGAAGTGTAGACCTTTTACCCCATCTGTCTAATGACCTTGCTTCCCTTTCAGAAGGAATAGGGTTTTTAGCTGTGGTCGGCTACTGCCTTGGGACCCTGGGATATAGTTTCTGGGTCTGCAAGTGGGGCCTTGTAAAGGTGGTGATGAGTATCTGGCACCCTGTAAAATCTGTCTGGTTTGGCAGGGGCTGGGGTAAAGAATCTGGAGCGGAGCAAACATCATTGAAAGCATCATCCACCACAGAGAGAACAGGAGGTATAGCTAAGGGCCTGTGCTGTGGGAGGTGCAGAAAGGTCCTAAGTCTTTTCTGGAGTCTGAAAAATCCTGTTGCTGCCATTGGAACTGTTCTCGCATGGCATGCAAGGTTTCCCCAAAGGAGAATTCTTCTGGTGGGAAGCAGCTGGAATGGATTCTTCAGCATCAGAATCTTCAAAATTGGAGAAGGAGCCTCTGGCTGGTCAGTAATGTCTGATTCATCAGCAGAATCATCAGAAGACACTGGCTCAGGGGCTCTGCCCTAGGTCTCTTCTCTGGGGCTGAGAGGCCCTGTCTGGGTGAGATTGAGATCCTCTAATTAAAGAAATTAAATCTTCTGCCAAAGAAAGCATTTGAGAACTAGAAGAGGGCCTGGATGTGGGGGGTTTAACAGGCACTGTTTTAGTAGTCTTGGCTGCTTTAGCCCTGGCGAAGGCCTTAATGGACATGGCTGCTGGAGGCCTAGCAGCACCACGTGCTGGGGTAGAGACATCCAAGGGGATGGTGTCTGATAAGTCAACCACCGTAGTGGGTAAAATTTCTGAGGTCGATTCAAGAGTTGTAGCAGGGGCCTCAGCTGTAAAAATAGGTTCAGCTGTACTTTGATCAGTTTTCTCGGTTTCGGCCGAAACCGAGACACTCGCGGTTTGCTTTACCGTGGTTTCGGCCGAAACCGTGGACCGCGAGGGTCGGTCTTTATCTTTGCGTTTTTTGGTAGATTGGGTAGTCGGAGGATCCGACGGCATAATGTACGCAAAATCAGAACCGAAAAACTGTTCTGCAAACTCCGACCGACGCCTAAGCGTTCGTCGGTTGAAAGAGGCACAGGCCGAACAGGCTGCTACATCGTGGGCTGGGCCTAAACAAGGCAGTAAGAGTGGAAATCTTTATGAGGTATTTGTTTCCCACAGGTTAAACAATTGTTAACTTTTTCTGACATCGGCTGAGGCAAGAAAGAGTCCCCAACGGGTACTTAGCTTTAGAAGTCTTCAAGTAGTATTCGGTAGAAGTAATCTCTGGATCCGACCGACCGGCACTTGCGAACAGCTTCTGCTTCGGCCACGCTGCAAGAAAGACTGAGGAAAATGGCGTGGGCTGAGCCTTTTATACCCGAAGACCAACAGAGATGACGTCGGGTGGAGTGCGACATCAGCCGAAGCCGGACCCGGACTTTGGAATCCGGCCGACTGCAGGGCTGCCTGACGACAGGACAACCCACTTGTTATGACTGCAGATGCATCCATGAAGGACATCAGCGGCCCTACAAGAGGCCTCCAAAGAATCAAAACTACATTGCAAAGTATGCTTTCCAACCTGTTCTGCTGAATGCAATAAATCCTGTAACTCTTTATTTTCCACACAATCAGAAATCAACATCATTTTCTGTTTCAGTAAGCCCAAAACATGCTGCTGATATTTAAGCATATGAAACTGGCAGTTTAAAGCCCTGACTGCCAAGGTTGCAGACGTATAAACCTTCTTACCCCATCTATCCAGCACCCTGGAATCTCTATCAGAAGGGGTAGGATTTTGGGCTGTAGAAGCCTTAACACTCTTGGGACCCTGAGAAATAGGATCAGAAGCAGGATTTTTGAAAAGAAATTTGTGGGAGTCAGGAACCCTGCAATATCTGTCTGGCTTACTAGAAGCCGGAGGCAGGGAATCAGGAGCCATGCTTGATTCTGAGAACACATCATCAACAATGTCTAATACAGGAGGTATTGCCAAAGGCCTATGCTGGGGAAGAAGAAGGAAATCCCTAAGCCTCTTTTTTGATTCAGAGAAGTCCTGAATCTCCCAGTGAAAATGTTCCCTTAAAGTATGAAAAGTGTGTGTGTGTGTGTGGGGGGGGGGGGGGGTTGGGAACCACTGATCAAGGTAATTAAATACTCAGCCATTTTGATCATCTGTTTTTTAGGCACAGGGGCCTGAGTACGTGGCTCATGCGTCGGTTTTTTAGACATAGAAGTTGTTTTTGACCTTGTTTTTGTTGCTGGCGTCAGTTTAATATAAAAATGTTGAGGCCTGAAAACACCCTCAGAAGCCGGTGCCTGCTCAGCGGCTCCGGACCCATCCAAGGGAGAGACATCCGCGGGTTCAATATTCTGAGAATCTCGCAGCATACCGGACTCCGAATGGGTCTCGGTAGAGGCCTGTGACTCAAAAGTAGCAGGTATCAGGGGCTGCGAAAGTGCCTCACTGAGTACTGGCGACCCGGCGACTGGCTTAGGAGAAGCTTTGTCATCAGTTTTGGACCTCGACGGTCTGTCTCTGTCTTTTTCCTTGGGTTTTTTTGTGAACCCCAGTAGTCGGATTGCTAACCGACGACATTTCAAGGTAGTTAAATCTTGAACTAAAATATTTAGAAGTGAAAATATACTGACGCTTAATAGTGCGTTGGTTAAATTTAGCATAAAACCGACAGCAAGGCATGTTGTGATCAGGGCCTAGGCAAGGAATACAGTACAAATAAAAATCCTTATGAGGTATTTGCTTCCCACAAGTAATGCAATTATTAACTTTTACTGACATCGGTAAGGAGCAAGAAAAAGTTTCCCCAACGGGGTACTTAGCTTTAGTTTGAAGACTTCGGTTCTGAAACTCGAATACAAAAATTCCAGGAGTCGGCCGACCGGCACATGCGAACTGCTT
The DNA here is from genome assembly GCF_019279795.1 of Protopterus annectens. Classification (NCBI taxonomy): domain Eukaryota; kingdom Metazoa; phylum Chordata; order Ceratodontiformes; family Protopteridae; genus Protopterus; species Protopterus annectens. Next base: position 1,851,877,760 of record NC_056726.1, read on the forward strand.
CTGCTTCGGGAACTGCAAGTCAAGAAAGACTGATTAAAATGGTGTTGGCTGCATGTTTTATACCCCTGACGACCTGACGTCATGGAAGAGGAGACAGCAACCGACGCAGGACCGAAGACTTTGTTATTCAGGCCAGTGGCGGCTGGTGACTTCAAATTAAAGGGGGGCTGCAGGAGACAGCTGAATGGGTGGGGCCAATGGGAAGGGGTGGAGCTATGCTCAAAACCACAACAACTGGAACTTTAATTAAATACGCTGCCCTGGGTGCCAAACCATCATTACGAGAGTCCAATCAAGACAAAATGAAGTGTAGAAGAAAAAAATATTTCAATGCATTGGCTACATGACAACTTACTTAATATCTAGATGGAAACACAAAGGTTGTGAGGCATGAAAAAATAAATTGCTTTTTAAATACATTACTGGAATGCCAGTCAAAATCAAGTATAAAAAAAAACAAGCAGCACTCAGCTCAAACCACTTCTCCTTGCACTGCAGTTCTAATTATAACTTATATTCAGCTTTATAAAATTATCAAGTAACATGCTGAAAGTAGCAATCTCTGTGATACCCCCATTTGTAAAAATGTTTCTTATCCAAAAAAGACCTGCTGCCTGACAACTATCTACTTGTTTAATGGAGAACACATGATCAAAGTAAAAAATGAACAGCGAAAAAGAAACAAGCTCAAGATAAATTGCTTAAAGGATTACTGCACAAGTTATGGACCACACATGATAGATTGGCATTCTGTTTAGTTTACGGAAAAGCCTGCAAAGATAACTGCAAGTCTCCAACAAATGTAATGAGCTTCTGAAAATACTGTAATCCTGTCCTTTATTACAAATACTGTCATATGCATTTCAATACCTAAGGCTTATACGTTATCTAGTTATGTAAATATTCTATGCATGGCAACAATGAAAAGGCTTTTAATGTTGGTAATTCTTTAACAGTATGCTTATTAAAACTTCCTTGCTTCTTACAATCTCTGACAAGCTTACCTGATAGTCATTAAAGCATTGCTACTTTAATACAGAGCAACAAGGCACTGCAACAGCATGCATTTTCTGAATAATAAAAAGCATAAATCAACAGTATAAAAATATGACAGAAAACCAGAACATTCTGCAAAATCAAGGACAGATGAAAAGCCACTGTCATACTTGTGGTCTACCTTGGATGGGGGAATACTCTGCACAGTTACACTGCATAACTGCTCCTTGCCTTGCTTGAACACGTCCAGAGCCACTACAACGGGGAGTGGAATGCAACAAGTAGGTCACAGTTTGAAATGTCTCTGGCTGACGGTGATGGCTCTGACACTCATACCTCTGAACCTCAGAGCAAGAAATCTGGACAAAGCCATGCATATATGTGGGACACAGGCCCAAAAATAAAGACAATTTTTAAATATTGCTCTTATAAACGTAGAAAGATAATAGAATAGTAGTAGGTCTTGCATTAGTATGAATTTTTGAAGGGTATAAAATCTAAAACTCAAATGTCTGCCATTATTTAGTGACTTAATTCCTAAATGATTTGGCAGAAAACCACAAATTTTATGAGGAACAAACCAAAAATAAGAAGCAAAAATCTATTCATTCTGCAAAATTATGGACAGTTGAGAGGTATAGTTCAGCTGGGGCTGTCTGAGTTTGCTGCCCTTCCCCCCCTCACAAAATCATGGTCGAATGGAGCGTCCCCCTGCAGCCATTCCAATGTCCCATTCCTTGGTTATTTCGCCCCATTTGCCATAAATACTGTAATGTGTATACTGCTTTACTTCTGCAATGATATGGATTTCATTTGAAAGTTTTATTTTATATTTTATAGCATAAAGCCTAATAGATATCTGCTAAACAAAGCAATGCAGTCTCGCAATGAAAATAGACTTAGCATTAAAACTTCTCTGCCCTTGAAACTCACATTCATTGAAACAGCAGTGGAACCCACATTCAAAGAAAATACATTTTGCCAGTGGCAGATAAAGATTAATTTTGGGCTGTTTTCAAATCATAGGCCCCTTGAACACGAAACATACACATGCTTTTTGATACACCTTCCTGACTGTATTAAATTATATTCCTTGAACAATACAGTACAGTTATTAAGAGGGCATTTTAAATTTATTGTTTTGAACATTTTTCCAGTAAACAATGAAACAAAATGCATGCACCATTAATGACAAAACTGCCCAATTCAGAACATTTCCATCATAAAACTTCTACAGTCCACCAGTATCAGTAAATATGCACGATCTCTGAAGAAGTAAAAGTCATCTAAATAATTCCACATTAAAGAAATCTGTTAACTAATGAAGAGGCTACTGCTAGCAAACAACTTTATATGTCATTGTTTCATCTACAAATAAAGTGCCTGTTGCCCTGGAGAAATAAATTGCCTATGTTGCATTAAAAATATAGGGAATCGATGGCAAACTGATAACAGGTTCATAGTTACTAGGTATCTTCGCCAAAGGGGACTGCAGCATCCATCTCCTTTACAACAGAGTACAGTATCAGCAATGGATCTACCTACTGTGGGAGTAGAACCCACAGCCTTCTGCATCAAAAGCAAGTACACTACCTGTTGTGCTATTTACAATGTAAGCAGACTCGGCATATACAGCACTAAACATTTGTTCCCCTGCAGCTTTCAGCTCCTTGTAAAATCTACTCGACACTCAGCTTTATCTCTGAACTTTGCAGCACAAGAAATCTGGAAAAAGCTAAAATTTATTTGGGGGGGGGGGGGGGACAAAAGCCCAAAAACCAGGGATACATTTTAAACATTGCTTGTATAATGTTGGAAAGTTGCTAGAATAAAATGCTGTGTTACCACCATACATTTCACTGCCAAGTATTGAACCCAGGACCCTGTGCAAAACAGCCAGAGCAACATACCACTATGCCAAATCATCTATTTTTATGAAAGAAAGGAAGACTGAAACTTAAATGGCTACCATTTAGTGAATTCAGTTCTCACCATAGCTGTCAACATCTTAGCACAAAACACCTGAACAAAGCCAATAATGGGGGAATACAGCCCCCAAACATATTCAGTGAGTTCAGTTATCACCATTGCTCTCAACCTTGGCACAAAAAACCTGGACAAAGCCAATAATGGGGGAATACAGTCCAAAAATAGGGACAAATACCCACTGAGGACACCAGAGTAAACCCACACAAACACAGGGAGGACATGCAGACTCCACACAGAAGGCACCCCAGCCAAGAATCAAACCAGACACCCCACAGCTGTCAGGCAACACTGCTACCACTGCATTACTGGCTATGTTAAGTAAAGTAACAAAAATACAGAAACCACAGATTTTATGAGGAACAGAACAAATATGAGGCAAAAATCTGCAAATATTTTACAAATGGTGGTGGGTAGGGAATTCAGGCTCTTGTCACTTGGGCCCACGGTACAGGGTTCAAGCCTTATTCTCTACCCACCACCATGAAGCTACTGGGGCATTTTACACAGACACACACACACACACACCTCAGCTATGTCCTCTGTAGCGATCCTGCAGCCCACACATACACTGTCCTTCATAAACACCCTACCTGGTTCTGTACTCATCTTCCTCCGTAGTGATCCGATCGGTCCTCCATAATGGCCCAGCTCCTCTGTACTACTTCCATCCTCAGCTTCCTTCGATCGGTCCTCCATAATGGCCCAGCTCCTCTGTAGTGTACTACATCCATCCTCCACAGCGATCCTGTAGCCCGATCGGTCCTCCATAACCCACGCATGCCGTTTGGTCTCCCGCGAGATGTCCTCCACAACCCGCGCATACCGTTGGGTCTCCCATGAGATGTGAGGAGGCTGGAGCCTCCTGCTGTTGGTCCAGCAGGTGACCTTCCGGTTTGTGCGGTCATCACCGCACGGACCTTTGGGCTGGAAGGGCGGAGTTTCTTGCTTTCCCTATCCGGACTGCCTAACAGAGCAGTCTGGAGCTCGGAATGCCTGAGCATGCGTGCTTGGAGTTCTGCTCTGCCTAACACAGCAGTCAGGAACTAAGCACGCATGTGCGGAGTCCGAGAATTTTTTATTTTAATACGTTCGGGGAATGGGGAATTTATTTAATTGATTTTTACAGGTGGGGGGGCTGCAGTCCTATAGCACGAGCCACCCCTGATTCAGGCCCACTGAGGGCAACCTGCCAGCAGATTACTCAAATGTAATGACTGCAATAGTGAAACATGAAGAACATCTGGCCAGCTGTTATATCCCACGCAGTACATAAACCATGTAATTTAGGCTACTGCAGAAGTTTGCTACAGTTTAAAAGTAAAAGAAAAATCTTTTTTTAACTAAAACCTGAGTGCTTTAGCACTCCATGCAAAGTATAAACTCTAACAACTGCATGTTACATTTCTAGCAAGAAGTTTGCTACAGTTTAAAACAGATTTTTTTCAAACTAAAACCTGAGCTCCACAGCACTCCAAGCAGGCAAAGTATAAATTGTAGCAACTGTCTGCTACAGTTTAAAAGAAGAAAAGATTTTTTTAAAACCCGTGTGCTGTAATTCTCTAAGCAGGCATGGTATAAACTGTAGCACATGTTTGTTACATCTGTAGCAAGCAGTTTGCTAACGTGGGAGGGAGGAAGGGCAGAGCACAGACATGGGACCTGAATGGCTGGGGCAGGAGGTGGGGGGGGACATTGTGCATCAAGCCACCTGCTTGGTGTGCCAGTAGAAGGAAAGGACTTAGTTTGTCTCACTTGAAGAGCTGGGGGAGTTGGGTTGCACACGGGCTGGATATTGTCTGCATGAAGCAGACTGCAATCCTGCAAGTCTTGCAGAAGTCCTTTTGTTTTCTTTCTCTTCACTTAAAAGAGCTAAGCTCAAGCAACAGACACAGGGCTGGTTAAGCCAGCTACGCTTCTGTTTAAACAAATAATTAAATACATACTGAAACAGAAGAAATTTACTGGACTCTAAAAGTGTTTATAAAATAAAACCTAAAGTTAAGATGATGTCGCACAAAGATATTATTAAAGCCAACTCTGTGTGTGTGTGTGTGTGTGTGTGTGTGTGTGTGTGTGTGTGTGTGTGTGTACTTCATTATTTAACCCAGCAAATAGATTAGTCAATAACCCTACAAAAAAGGCACAGCTAGAGAAACAAATAATATAGCCAGAAAGTGTGTGAAAGAGTAAAACTGTGTAATATACTTATCATTACCAGTAGATCTCTAAAAAAAGGTTAAACAATACATTACAACTAGCTTTCTTGTCTGTTGGGGAGATGGTCCAGCTACTTTTGACAAAGCTACCATAATTCCTGTGAAGGCTAATACTGGTCTTGCACCCACAAGGATTCAAGCAAGGTGGTATAAAAAATGGGACTAGTATGCACTTGCGGCAGTTAGTTAAAGCCAGAAGAAACTCTTAAAGGCTCTAGGGAGAGCTGTGCTTGTTATAAACTGTAACGCCTAAGGTAAAAACTAACAAAGTAATCTAGTGAAAGCACATACAGAAAAGCACTAGAAAAAAGGAAGCTACAAAAACTAACAGCAAACTATACACACATTCCCAGTAATATCAGGGTAACTGTAGGGTGGAAAGTTTTATTGTTACAGCAAACTTTCCTCAAAGATCTACTATTATAGAAATTATCCTGCACACATGTGCTATTGTCTTTGGGGTGGTCATTCCATCTGTTAATAATTATAATAGTGTAGCATCTAAAACAGTAAATGAGTACCTTGAGGAAGAATAGAGGGAAAGTATCCCTAAGGCATTCCACTGAATGGGAATTATTTGACTTCTGTTCAGGATGAGGGAGGTTGAGGTCTAAAAAAGTATGCCAAGTAGCAAAATGTCATGTCAGAAAAAGAAACAAAGGTGAATGGGACTCCATCCCAGCCAGGAAAACTGGAAAATAAAAGAGGAAGACGAGAGGATGTTAGTGCTGCAACAGTGATCTATTTCAACAGCTACTGCTATAGCTCACTGTTGAAGTAGCCTTCAGATGTGTGGAAAAATAAGCAAAGGTTAAGAAGTAAGGATGGAGGTACCAAGACCACAGTCTAAAAGATTCTGCAGAATAACTCTTGCAAACCGTGTTCTGGCACTGGAAAAGGAAAGTACAGTTGTCTAAAATCTTACCATAACAGTACATGTCCTTTCACTGTTGCACTATTCTTTACAAAATGGATTTCCTGTCAAGGATAGCCCAAAATCTGGCCAGTATAACAAAACCATAGGATTTTATAGATACTGTACTTCACACATATGCTCCCTGCTCAGGGCATAGGGCATAAAAGTGATGTACGGATGTACATACCTCAGAACTGAAAAGCCCAGGGAGGAACAGCAGTCCTAGGAATTGGGAGGAACATGTGCATCCAAAGGGAGAAAAAGGAAAGGAATTCCAGGCCAGGAAGATAGAAGGAAAACAGCAGATCAGAAGCAGGAGGAGAAAATACTGCAACAGCAAGATTTTGCACAACTGTACTATGTCCTTCCATACAACTGTTGCAATATTCTTTATAAAATGATTTGCAAATGGTCTTGCTCTTATCCAAATAATATCCAAGCTCTCTAAGCAAATCCAAGGTATGAAGAACATTCTCACTAGCAGACTGTAGAGAAGGAAAAAAGGAGAGGAAATTAACGGACTGACAAGAGGCAATCCGTTAACCACCTTGGGCATAAAAGAAGGATTAATATGAAGAGATACCCTGCCGCTATGAAAAACCAAAAAAAAAGAGTCTGGAGTTCAAAGACTCTCTTAGCTGAAGTTAGGGCCAAAAGAAGAACAGTCGTCCATGTACAATGTTGCAAGGAAGCTGAAGCTGCAGGGTCAAATGAGGCCTGAGTCAATTTTCAAGTAAAAAAACTGAGATCCCAGGAAAGCGGAATACGCTTCTTGGGAGGCCTGATATGAAGGATGCCTCTAATAAATTGTTTGGCCTCACACCTAAAGGCAAGATGAGGTGTCAATGGCAAACAAGCAGAAATAGCTGAGAGATGAGCTTTAACAGAAGAATAAAAAAACTTTGTTGACAAGCTCAGTCACAATAATTTCCAAAAATTGTGAAATCCAGGTAGTGTTCCAAAACAACAAGCCTTTATTCTTCACAGACAAGTGAATTTATTTTATTATTTATTTTATTTAACATCTGTTTACTGGGAAAGTCTGACTTGGAACAAAGCCAATTTTCAGTGGAGGCCCGGGGAGAAACACTCCAGACGCATATCTTTGTAACGTGAAAGGAAACCGGAGCACCCGGAAGAAACCCACATGGACACAGGGAGGGCATGCAGACTCCATACAGAATGCACCTCAGCCAAGGATTGAACCAGAGAACCTCTTGCTGTGAGGCGACAATGCAACCATTGCACCACTGCGCCGTCAAACAGTGATCCTCTAACAAAAAGTCAGAAATATTTTAATTTTAAACAGCTTTTATAAACATAGAAGTAGGTGTGGAAAATATACGTATTGTTTAATTTTAAACCATGGCAAACAATATAAACAGGATCGTAAAAGTGCATTTTAGAACAGCAATGCACATTTACGGTCTTGTTTATATTGTCTGCCATGAATAGGCTGGTTTAAAATTAAACAATATGTATATTTTCGACACCTACTTCTAAGTATATAAAGCTGATATGTTTAACATTATTAAAATATTTCTGATTTTTTATTACTGAGGATCTGATGAATAAAGGCTTGTTGCTTTGGAATACTACCTGGGTTTCATGATTTTTGGAAATTACTGTGACTGAACTCATCAACCAAGTTTTAAGACCACTAGTTTCTCTGTTTTTTATTTTTTACTCAACACTCGTGGTGGTGAAGTTGGAACTAGAGAAATTCCTGTGCTTGTTCATTTTTTTTAATCCTTAATAGAAGAATAAGTTAAACCAACACTGTGCAATTCACACAAATAAAACAGAACCAGAGAGATCACCACAGAAAGTGGATCCTGGTGATAAGCAAGGCACCAGACAGAAAATCTCTTCCATTTGGACTTGCATGATTTTCCTGGTAGTGGGTTTCCTGCCCTCCTGCAGAACCCAAAGCACCTCCTCAGAAAAAAAAGGTGCCTTAAGAGGGACCAAAACCCTATCACCCACAATGTCAGTTGAAGAGTGGAAAAGTGATGATGGATCAGAAACCTCTTGTGTAAACAGGTCTACCCAGTGAGGTAACTTGTGGTGACTGCCCCTGGCTAGGTGAAGAAGAAGGGGGAACCAATGCTGTCTGTGCCAAAAGGGAGTTACCAACATGATTTTGGGAGAGTCCTTCTCTATCTTGAGCAGGACCCCTGGAATCAGAGGAAGGGGTGGGAAAGCACAGAGAAACATCCCCTTCCAAGAAAAAAGATAGGGCGTATCTACCTTCCAGCCGGAGAACTTGGGACTGTGGTGCAAAAAAAAAAGGAAATTGTCTGTTCAAAGAGGAGGCAAAAAGAGCTACATGTGGAGTATCCCATTGATGGACAATGTCCAAACACACATCTCAGTGAAACATCCATTTATGAGCCTGTGTACTGGGCCTGCTCAAAGAATCTGCCATTATATTTTGCTCTGAAGGAATACATAATGCCTGAAGAGTCACTAGATCCCAAACCTGAAGAACTAGTCTGCAAAGAAGGTAGGACCATGTCCTCCCTTGCTTTCTGGTATTGCCTGTGAAGATTTTGAGAGGCCCTGGAAGAAAGAGGGAGTGAAAGGTCTGAAGGGCGAAAAGGAGAGCTCTCATCTCCTTTATGTTGATGTTGTCTGACCTTTGATGAGGAAGCCAGAAATCCTGGACATTGAAGGAACCAAAGGAAGCTTCCCACTCCTTGTCAGAGGCATCCAATAAAAGTTCCTGACAGTCGCTGAAAAGATAGCCCCGGGTTGACAGATAACAGATGACTCCACCAATGAAGCTTGAATATGAGACATAGAAGAAAAGGGATGAGAAAATCTTGTGGATAACAGTGTTGGAGCATACTGACTTTAGGAACCATTGTAGTTTTCTCATATGAATTGTGGCTTGAGGTAGCATAGTAATGGTGGAAGCCATGAATCCTAGAACCCTGAGAAATTCCCTGAATGTAAATGAAGCCAGAGGAAGAAGGGACTGAAAAAAGGTGATTAGAAAAAAGCACTGGGAGGAGGCAGGGATGCCAGCATGGGAATGGTCTGGATCCTGCAACTGAGAAACACATGATCCTGAGAAGGAACCAGGACTGATTTCTGAAAATCTACTCTAAACTCCAGGCTTTGGAAGACACAGTGTGTACTGGAGGTGCTGAAGCAAGACCTCGGTGGAAGAAGCTGAATGAGCAGGTTGTCTACATAAGGGAAGATGTGAACCCCTCTCAACCTACAAAAGGCAATCATAGGTGCGAGGCATTTGTTGAATACCCCTGGGGAAGTAGAAAAGCCAAAGGGCAAAGCAGAGAACTGAAAATGTAAGGAAGAGACATAGAAATGCATAAACTTCCTGAACAGGGGATGGATTGGGATGTGAAGATAAGCATACTTGACGTCCAGGGAGACCAAAATAGCCTGGAGAAGAAGAGGAGACAGGGTTTGAAGAGACAACATCTGAAAGGAAGGGACCTTCAGAAAGGTGCTGAGGTGAGAAAGATCCAGAATGGGTCTTCTGCTACCTTCCTTCCTCAGAATCAGAAACATTCTTGAATAAAACTCTTTCCCTTACTGGGAAGGGGGTACAGCTTGAATGGTGCCTTGTGCCAAAAAGCCCTGAAGCAGTTCTGGGAAGAAAGGAAGCTATTGCTGAGGAGGTTGAGGGATGCTCCTAAAATGAGGAAGGGATTTCCGTATCATGAAGTATCCTGAGGGATGATGGACAGAACTCAAAAGCTGTGAGTGACCCTTAATAAATTGCGAAGGGACAGCGAAAGACAAAGGGATGAGAGAACCAGACTCAAGAAAAAGGGAAGCAAACTGTCATATAGAACCCGGTTTGTCCTGAAAAGGCAGCTGCTGAGCAGTAGGACTCTGAGACAAAACATAGCAGGAGGAACCCTCCTAGAACCCTTCTTATCTATGGGAGGAGGGTGAGGCTGTCTGTGAACAAAGGCTGATTTGAATGTTTAATTCCTCTGGAACTTCTTCTCCAGGCTATTTTGGTCTCTCTGGACGTCAAGTATGCTTATCTTCACATCCCAATCCATCCCCTTTTCAGGAAGTTTATGCATTTCTATGTCTCTTCCTTACCTCAGAAAATCCAAATCCCATCGAGCTACGCGCTCGAGAGACTTGAACCTCAGCACTGAAATAAATAGGACATGCTGGAGGGACAGATTCATAACCCAGAGGCTCCCTTCACTCTGGAATAAAATCCCAGTCCAGGTTAGGCAGAGTCCCTCATTGACTGTCTTCAAGAGGAATCTTGATGAGTGGATGGGAGATCGTAGGTTTACCCCGGGTATCACTTCTGTGTCACTGTTAGACAGAGGCACAGTATACTAACCTCGAAAAAGGGCATAGCAAAATAAATTTAAAATGGGTGGTGAAAGCCAAACACATTCTGGCTAGGCTTATAAATGCCCTAGGGCAGATAGCCTAGTATGAACCTATGAACCTATGAACTTGGGGATAGGAGTACACAAAAATATGCTTCAATTCCTATAAGGCCTTACCTTTATCCTGAAGGGACTTAAAAAGCTGATCAGCAGCAGAACCACATAAATTCTTATTATCAAGAGAAGCATCCAACAATATAGCCTTAATATCATCAGGCAAAGGCTGGAGATGAAGCCAAGAGTAATGTCTCAAAACAGAACCAAAGGCAGCAACCCTAGAGGAGGCATCATCTGCATCATAACAACATTTAATAGAGTGATGAGCTACCTGAGAAGTGGAGCTCAGTAAAGAGAGGGACGAAGCCTTGCCTTTAGAATCAGGGAGGTCAGGAATACCTTGGGAAGCCTGAGAAAGAAGAGCTAAAATATACCTGATCATATGGGTCTTACAATTAACAGCCCAAAAAGCCAAGGTAGCAGCAGTATATATGTTTTGCCTAGCCATTTCATAGCTCTACTGTCCTTGTCTGAAGGAAGTAGTTCAGTAGATGGCAAAAGTTTAGAGGGTTTGTCAGAAGAGACAGACACTACAGAAGGGTCAGCAAAAGGACATTTGTACAGGAACTTACATTCATCCAGCACTTTGTAAAATCTATCAGGTTTCTTACGGGCTGGAGGTTGAGAATCTGAGGCCACAGAGGCTGCTAAGAAGGTATCAAGAGGGGCACCCAAGACTGGATGTACAGCAGAGGGCTTAGGAGATTCCATCCGGAGGAGCTCATAAAACCTCTTTTGAATGTCAGAAACCTGACATCAGTCCCATTTAAAATATTCCATCATACCAGAAGTAATATCCCCAAAAGAAGAGTTCTTCCAAGGGAGAATCTGGGCTAATAGAATCTTACTCCTCGGAGCCATAATCCAAGGGACAAAGGATCTGAGAGGAATATGTCAAAGAATACACCTCAGAATCCAAACAGTCTTCAGAGGAGTCCTGCTTTCTGGGCCTCTTGAGTGAGGAAGATTACCAAAGGGAGTAGGCAGAGTAACTCCTTGGAGAGGTTTTAAGGCCATCAATGCATTAAACAACCCTGGGTAAAATCCAGGCATTCATGCTGGGGATCTTTATAAGCAGGAGAAACATGTTCATTTTTTAATACCTGCCACATGCCCTCTGAAAAAGGTGCCTAAATGGTAAAAAAATATTTCACCCATACAGTGAGGTGGAGTTTGAGAATACTGGAGTGGATGAGAGATCCCTTTTCCTGTGTAAATAGGTCTATTCTAAGAGGACATTTTTGGTAAATACCCCTTACCAGATGCATTAGAAGAGAGAAAGTACAGCTGAATAAGTTCACTTACAGTAACAGTAGATGTTTAACTGATCACTGCTGCAGTAACCTAAGCTGTATGGGTTATATAGTGCCAAGGATATGACAACTAGCCAACATTTCATGTTTCAGAGCACTTTCTATGCACACTAACCAGTGAAGGACTAAAGGAGAACTGTATAAAGTTAGTAGTTAGGATGCCAAACGTTCAGACCATTACTGGTCATCAAAGTCTACTCTTCCAGGAGAAGTGAAGGGATGCCAGTTTATACTGGGTGGGGATAGCCAGAATGAGGCAATCATCCTGGTAGGGGGTAGATGTGAATTTCCTGGCATCTGGAGAAGGCAATGACTGAAGCCAAACATTTTGAGAATACCCTTGGAATGGCAGAGAGACCAAATGGCAAACATTGAAATTGAAAGGACAGTCTCATAGCAAAGAACCTTAGATAATACCTTTGTGAATACAGATATGAAGGCAGTCATCCATGATGTGAGGGGGTAAATAAGGTTTGGAAAAAAAGTCTACAAGGAAAACATTCTGAACTTTTGAATTAGGAAAGGAATGTTTACAACTGAAAGATTTAAAACTGATGTCCCTGTGCCTTTCTTCTTGGGTAGATAAAAAAAATCTTTGAACGAAAGCATTTTCCTATAGGGAAAGAGGGTCTAAAATGAGTCTCCAGGTATCTCACTTCTTGGTACTGAAGAAATCACTGAATAGAAGACTTTTCCATGTTGGGAAGGAGGAAAATTCAGGGAGAATCATAAAGTACAGTTGTATAAGTAAATTTACCCTAACAGAAGACGGAGGAATAATCACTGCTACAGTAGCCTTGAGCTATATGGATTATATACTGCACAGGATATAACAACTGGTTAGTTCCCAAAGCTTCATGGCAACTTAGACACACCAAAACCATTAGATAACTCGAGAAGAGCCAACTAAAGGACAAGTTGGGCACAAAGCCCTTCAGAGCATTCATGCCACCTGAGAGGGCATTGCTCAAAAACGCAAAAACATAGGTCCACATCTGTCCTAAAAAACATACCAAAAAAACAAGGGGGTGGAGGGAATGGCTACTGCAGCAGTGATCAGTTGAACATCTACTGTTATGCTAAGTTTACTTACACAACTGTAAGATGTTTATCACACTGATCACTGCTTTAGCTATATGGGTAGATTATCCTAACTAACTGCACTTGGGAAATGGAAGGAGAAGAGACCAGAAGACCCTGAAGAATGGTCCCAGCAAAGCCCGATATGGACCTAGAGAAGGAATCAAGTCTATAAAATGACCAGCCAGTGTCCAGAAAATGCTTTAATAATTTCTAGCGTCTCGGCAGAAAGCCACAGAACACACAACAGATATTGTTAAAGATAAGAAAGTTCTACAGCTGAACATTTTAATAAATTTCATAGGGGGGAGGTTTGCAGATTCACAGGGTGCAATATCAGAAAAGGTGAATGTTGCCCAGTATGACAATGTGTCCATAAAAAATAAACTACTGTTTAAGGAATCTGTATATAGTTTAAAATTCAACAGTTTAGCCCCTAAGGGGTTAAATTTAGAATGTAACTGGAGAGTTTTTATTTAAATATTTAATTGAGTGATTTACTGGTACATTTATATAAGGCAGGTGCTTTTTGCAATGTTTTATTCCTTGAAGGCTTTCTGCCGAGATGTTAGAGATTATTAAAGCATTTTCTGGACACTGGCTGGTCGTCATTTTAATACAAGTTTGGTGGTGTTTTGGTTTTATTTTGGTTGGATCCATGGCCAGTGATCCAAATTTGAACATGCCTTGTATTTTTTGAGAACCTGGAATGGATAGTACACAATGGACCCCGGATAGTTTTTTAATTCAGTCAGGTGAATGCACCAGTCACCAGGATAATGCTAATAGTAGTATGGATAGAGGAGAAAATACATGCAGACCATAGGAGAATGGAAAGAGGACAGGAATAAACGTTTCATCAATCCATTTGGTGCTGTTGGCCATAGGTTCATCTCTTTGCTTCAACCGGAAAATAAGGTACTGTTTGAGCAATTGGAAAAACTGATGTGGAAAGAGACTACTATATTTTTTAATATTCAAAGTTTCCAAAAATATATGGAGTTGGACATTACTCCGAGGGGACTGAGGGCATATAAAGATCCTTCCTTCTTGATAATGAAGTAGATAAACAATTTCATAAACGGTGGGTTGCAGCAGCCCATAGATGCACTATGGAATGGGTTGCTATATTGCTCGAAAGGGACAGGGTGAAACAGAGACAACTGAAAGACAGATTCGATCAACCTGTTCCACTTTATCCTCAGGGGTGAATGTTGAATATTTAGACAAGTTTTTGATGGATGTTAATGTCAAATTAAAAACTTATGAAATTGAAATTGTGGAAAGGAAAAAAGGCAAACTTCTTAGATACCTTTGTGATTATGACAATGGCACAGCCTTATTGGCAAGAGCCAATCGAAGAAGATCATGTAATCACGTGAGGTTTGAGCAAGAAGGAAGTGCTCACCGATATAATAATTCTTCAATTTCTGCCTCTGAGGGGTTTAATACCTCAAAGCACAACGAAAAAGTTGAGGTAAAAAACACACCTTTATCAAACACAAAGCTTTCAGGTACAAGACCCTTTCTCAATGATAGATCATTGAGAAAGGGTCTTGTACCTGAAAGCTTTGTGTTTGATAAAGGTGTGTTTTTTACCTCAACTTTTTCGTTGTGCTTTGTACCTTTGACTCTGCAGCAGTATATACTTGGGTTTAATACCTCAACAGATTGTGAAAATGATGAATATCCCCCACTTCTCATGGCACAACAGGTGGAACAGTTTCACTGGACTTTTCACAATGGTTATAGCAACTAACAAGGGGGAAACCAAGGAAAGAAACTACAACGGGAACAATCAGTTATGCCACAGAAGGAATATCAGACACAACAATGCTTTAAGAGAGGTAAATGGTAGTTAATTACCTCTGATGACTGTGGCTCTTATGTTATTCATTTGTCTGGATAGTTTAACTGACTCTGAGTATGCAGTTCTTAACTGTGGACTAAAATTCATACCTACTGTTTTACCGCCATTGCATGAAATATGATGTGATATTTAAAAGTTAGTGAGAAAATTATATTTTACAAAAATGTTGTGACTGTCAAGAGAATGTTTGTAATAGGTTATGTGATAGTAGTAGTAGTAGTGTTTCTAGTGATGACAGTTTTTATTCTTGTCAGCCTGATGTTGAATCTAATGAATATTTTCTTTTGAACACTAGTCGTATTGGGCACAGAAGCATTTTTATACACCCTTCAATCATGAAGGGGTACAACATTTTTCAGAGATGCTAAATTTTGCAGTTGATAAAGAGCTTTTAGAATTTAATAAAAAGAAAAAAACATGTTAGTAAAATTTGACAGAAATGGAATAGAATGGAAGCCTTCACTGTCTTTGAGAACAAGAAGAAATTTGATATTTAAACCTGCAGACAAGGAGAATAAATTGGTAGTGATGTATTATATACAATACTTTGAAATGTGTTATAAACATTTAATGGATAATGAAGTGTAAGATACAGTGGAATTTTCCACCTGTAAGATAGCTTTACAGGAAAATAATGATTTGTTAAGTAACAGCCTAAGATTAGATTATGTAGGACGGCCTACTTATATTGTTTGCTGAAGGTACACAAGGATTCAGTGAATCCTCCTGGTCATCCTATAGTTTCAGGTAGTGACTATTTTTTGTGCAAAATGGGCCAGTTTCTATATTCTTATCTACCTCCAAAACTCTGTCTTTTACCTTCATATATAAAGGATGTTTTTGATTTCCTACAGAAAATTTGTGACATTCAGTAGACCCAGGATATGTGCTGGATCACTTTAGATGTTAAAAGTGTATATACAAGTATTCACCACAACTTTGGGATAGAGGTCTTGAGGTTTTTTGGGGACAAGTCCAATAACAGAATATATTATGGAACTTTTACATTTTTGTTTAACAAGAAATTTTTTTGAGTTTAATGGAACCCCTATATCATCAGAAACGGGATGGCGATGGGGCAGAGTTTGCCCCACATATGCAAATATGGGGTTGTTTGAGATAGATATTCCACACCAGTGGTCACCCCCTCATTGGTCAGGTCTGACCATAAGCAAATCACCCTTGACATCCACATTCCACCCCCCCCCCCAGTAAGGAAACCTCCGTAAAAAACTTCTCCAAAGCCAACTTCATGCTACTCAAGTCAGAAGTGACAAACTTCATGACACTCATGCAGATGGGAGCTGAAAGTTCAACTGGTGAATCCTACACTAAGGCACTGTACGAGCACATCCATTCATGCATGAATCGTGCCATCCCATATAGAACCAATACGCTCTCCTCCAAAAAAAAAGAAGCCAATCTGGTGGTCCCCTGCCATAAACAAACTATGCAACAGAGGAAAGAAACTGTTGCAGAAAAGAGGAAAATCCCAGGATGCAAAAAACTCCCTTACCAATCTCAGTAAGAAGCTGAGATCCCTCATAAAATCCTCCAAAGCTAGTTACGAAAATAAAATTGCCAAATATTCCAAAGACAACCACAAGGCATTCTATAATTATGTCAAGAATCTAAGTGGCAATGCTCAGATATGCTCTGAGCTACAACAGAATGGCATTAAATATACTGATCCCAAGGACATTGCCAATATCCTGGCAAATCGATTTAGTGCCAACTTCACCCCCCTCTCACCCCCTAAAGGGCCCATTTCAATACCAAAAGATTGCCAAATTCCAGTAATCACGGCCACACAGGTAGAAACTTCACTCTCCAAAGCTATGAATACAGCATCCATGGGACCAGATGACATCCCGGGCTATGTACTACATGAACTATAAAATGAACTGGCAACTCACCTAAGTGTCATGTTTAATCATAGCCTCACCTCAGGCTTCGTGCCCACTGAGTGGCACACAGCTACAGTTATCCCACTCCACAAGGGGGATCCACCTTGGATCCCAGGAACTACCATCCCATCAGTCTGACGAGCCTGATCTGCAAGGGCATGGAATGCATTATCATGTAACTTATAAACAAAGACATTGGCAACCTTCAAACACTGGACACCACCCAGTTTGGGTTTGTGAAGAGCCGATCTTGTCTCCTGAACTTGACTGACTTCTTTGAATCAGTCACTAGAGCTGTGGATGAGGGTAAGGTGGTCCACACAGCCTATCTGGACCTCACCAAGGCCTTTGACACCATTCCCCACTCTGGAATCATAGATAAACTTACTAAGCTGGGCATAAATCCCTATGTCACTCGATGGGTTGCCAACTGGCTCACTGACAGAAACCAGACTGTAAAAGTAGCCAACTCCAAATCCAGCTCCAGACAAGTGACAAGTGGAGTACCTCAGGGTTCAGTCCTGGGACCACTCTTGTTTGGCACCTACTTCTCTGAAGTACAGGCCAACACTAAGGGACTCTGGCTAACAAAGTTCACAGATGACTGCAAAATGGGAGCCATTATTGAATCCCCAAATGATGTGGATATTCTACAAAAGGGCCTTACAGAAACAGATGATTGGTGCCAGAGCCATGGGCTCAAGCATAATATCAAGAAATGTATAGTTATCCCCTTTGGGAAAAACCATGTACCCATGCATTACCACATAGGTGGCAATACACTAAACACCGAAAGTGTCATGAGAGACTTAGGGACACAGGTGGACAGTGGTCTCACCTTTGATAACCACATCGTCACAACAGTCAGGAAATCCTTCTATGTGGCACACCTCATCACTAAGGGCTTTTCATCCAGAAAAAAGGAGGTCATTGTCCCACTGTACTCATCCCTCATTAGACCCATTATAGAGTACAACTCCCCGTTTGGTATGTACCTCACAAGACATCTGCAATAGCTGGAAATGCCGCAGAAATACCTCACTAAAAAAATCACAGGCTTAAAGCAGATGCCCTATGCTGACCGTCTAAAAAAAACTCCAGCTATACTCTGTGGCATATCGTCTACTCAGAGGCAATCTCTGCTTAACATACAAGGCCATGTCAAACCTTGAGCTGCTGGACATGCTCCACTTAAAGAAATCCCAATCCCTCAGAGCCACACGCTGCAGAGATCTAAACCTTGTCATTACAATGAACAAAACATGCTGGAGGGATAGGTTCCTGACCCAAAGACTCACCATACTCTGGAACAGACTGCTCATACATGTCAAGCAGTGTGCCTCCTTGGAC
Source organism: Protopterus annectens (assembly GCF_019279795.1). NCBI lineage: Eukaryota > Metazoa > Chordata > Ceratodontiformes > Protopteridae > Protopterus > Protopterus annectens. Next base: position 1,851,895,848 of record NC_056726.1, read on the forward strand.
TTCTTCAAAAGGAACCTTGACGACTGGATGAGAGATAGGAAATTCACCCCGGGGATGATGTCAGTCGCCCTGCTAGACAGGGGTCCAGGGAAGTAAATATTGTGAGAAGAAATATCCAGGAAATTGTTATGGCTAGGCTTGTATAGGCCCTAGAGTTGATAGCCTAGTACCAACCTATGAACCTGAGTGTAAGATTTTTTTTCAGAATTATGTGATGAGGTATTACAGATTCATTGATGACCTGATCTTTTTGTGTGAAGGAGGTCAGGATATGGTGGATGAATATGTGGTTGAGCTACAAAATAATAGATTCTGTTTGGAATTTGATGGATTAAAGGTGGGGAAAAGGGTCTCTTTCTTAGATGTGGTGGTGGATATTAGTGATGGAAAGAGTAATAGAACAACAATGCATAGGAAATTTGAAGAAGTTACTCAGTATTTACAGGGACAGAGCTGTCATCCACCACACAGTCTTCAGGCTATACCTTATGGGGAGTATTTGAGCTTATATTGACTCTGTAATAATGAGATAGATTTTAAAAGGGAAATAAAGAGAACAGTTGATATGTTCAGAAATAGAGATTATAGTAGAGAATTACTGGATAAATATTGGGAAAAATTTGTGGTTGGATATAAGAATAAAGAACTGGTAGAAATGGTGGATGCAGGATATTAAATTTTCACATAATAAGGGTGAGAAAAATTAATTTTGTTACTACGTACAGTTGTTTTAGTTTGAAGTTAGTAGAATTGATTAGGTTTTATTGGGGCTATCTTACACCTTTGAGAGATATTTCTAAGTGGGTAAATTCCATGCCTACGATATCTTACAGAAAGGGAAGAAGTGTTAAGAATTTCATAATTTGGGGAAAATTGTTGCCCCCCCCCAATAATATTTTAAGGCCTATAACAGATTAGGGAACTGTACCCTTTGGGAAGTGCAAAGCCTGTAAATATGTGACTAAAAGTTTTTTTTGAAAATTAATGGCTCTGCCTTCAGGGTGTTAGGTCAATTTAGCTGTGATACAGAAGGCATCATATATGCTTTAAAATGCACCTGTATAGATTTTATGTGGGGGAGAGTAAGTGGCCCTTTAAGGTGAGATTATTAGAACACATAAGAGATATTGTTAAAGATAAGAAAGTTCTGTAGCTGGGAGGAGGTTGCAGGTTTACAGGGTATAATATTAGAAAAGATGAATGTTGCCCAGTATGACAATGTGTCCATAAAAAATAAACTACTGTTTAAGGAATCTGTATATATTTTTAAAAAATCAACACTTTAGCCCCTAAGGGGTTAAATTTAGAATGTAACTGGAGATTTTTTATTTAAATATTTAATTAGGTGTTAAGTGATTTATCAGTATATGTATATAAGGCAGGTGCTTTTTGCAATGTTTTACTCTTTGAAGGATTTCTGATGAGATTATTAAAGCGTTTTCTGGACACTGGCTGGTCGTTTTTTTGTATTAATATAACTGTTTGGTGATGTTTTGTACCCATTTGGAAATAGTCTGTTTTGACACAGGTTGCCCCTTCTTACCTTCACAAGAAATGAGCAATTGATCCAAAGATCTGAAAGATTTATTGGTGTCAAGATAGTACCAGAGTTGTCTACAGACATCCAAGGTATAGAGTATCCTTTCTCCCTCATTTTAATGTTCAGGAAAGAGACCAAGGAGATGGATTGTTTGGATTAAAGCAAACTCAGATACCACTTTAGGCATAAAAGAAGGATTAGTTCTCAAAAAAATGTCCCTAGGGAAAATGTGATAGGGTTGACACACCATAAGAGCTTGCAACTCAGGCAACCTTCTTGAAGAGGTCATAGTAATCAGCAAACCTGTCCTGTTTTCCATGTTAAGAACCTCAAGTCAGACAGGTTAGCTGGTTCAAATGTTAGCTTTTCTAACATAAAATTAAGATTCCTAAGGAGAAGGCACTGGTTTTCTTGGAGGCCTCTTATGCAAAACCATTTTCAAAACATTTTGACATGAGACTGCGTTGAAAGAAGAGAATCCATGGGCTGACATGCTAAAATGGCTTATAAATTAACTTTGATAGAGGAATAAGAAAGGCCATAAGATAGTAACTCACGCATTACTGTAAAACCAGAGAAAAACTAGCCATTTGCTATTTTATGGGTTTCTAAAAGTTGGCTTTCTTGTCTCCATTAATACCTGCTGTACATCTTCAGTAGACAGGTTTTTAAAAGGATTAAGACCCTATCATCCAGGCAGTCAACTGAAGCTGACTGATGTTGGGGTGTATAAAACACCCCTTGTTTTTGTCTGAGTAGATCCATTCTTCGAGGAAGCTTGTGATAATTGCCCCTGGCCATTTCCAAAAGAAGGGAGTACCAAGGTTGCCTGGGCCAGAAGGGAATCGCCACAGTGATCTTGGGGTATTCCTTTTGAATCTTCAGAAGTATCCTGAATATTAGTGGAAAGTGTGGAAAAGTATACAGGAATATTCTGGTCCAAGCAAAAGAAAGGGCATGTATCTTCAAGGCCTTCTTGTATGGAGGCCTGAAACAATCTTGCCAGTTGATTGATCAGAGTGGGAGCAAAGAGGTCTACTTGAGGAACTCCCCACAGATGGGTCAAATATTTGTGACAGTCTGGTCTGGTCCTGCTCAGCCTGCGATGACTAAATATTAGATACCTGGATGTACAAGTGAGATTGTGCTGTGAAACTATACCCCAAGCTAACATGGCTAGTCTACAAAAGAGGTACGACATAGTTCCTCCTTGCTTGTTGATGTACCACATGACTGTGGTACTCTCTGTAACCACTTGAAAAGGTCTCAGGGAACAAAGAAGGTTCAGAGAGTTGAGTGCCTTGATTAAGGTAAGAATTTCCTTGACAATTATATGCTTGCACCTCCCTTTGGTGTCCCACACCCCCTGCACTTTTATCTCTAGTGAAACTGCTCCCCAAGCAAATTCCAAAGCATCTGTGGTGGCTGACTGCTTTGGAGCAGGAAGGGAGAAAAAGAGACCTGCATTTAAGAATATCTGTTGTCTCCATCAAAACATTTATCTTCTGCCAAACCCCAGCACTGGGATTTGAAAAGATAAAGGGTGTTGGTGCTGCAACTAAAGAAATTTCAGATGCTACTAAATCTTTTTCATGCGGAGTCTTGTCAGGGGTATCGTAAGAATCACAGACACCGTGAGATCCTAAATCCTGAGGTATTCCCTTGCAGTGACCAAAATCAAATAGTTCTAGATACAGATCTATTTTTCCAGTGGAAGAAAAGCTGAAAGCTCTTTGAACTGATGTGTCTAGTTGACATTCCAGAATCTCAATCCTGTGTGAAAGCATCAAGGAAAAGACTTTTGAATGTTTTCTTGGAATCCGAGCTTGTGTAAGAGATCTCTTACCTAAGAGAGAGAGATTCCTGATACTTTGAAAAAAAGTCTGCAAAGCTAAGCAAGTTGTCTAAACATGGAAAAAGGTGGATAACCTGTAGCATGCAATGAGCTTTAACTGGAGACAGGCACTTTGTGAATGCTCTTGGTGCAATGGATAGCCCAAAGTATAAGGTAGTGAACTAATAATATGATCCAGACATACAAACCCTTAAGAAACACATGAAGTCTGGAAGAATACGGATGTGATAAGACACATCTTTTAAGCCTAGTGATACCAGTAAACTTAAAAGAGGAAGAACAAAAACAGGTTGTGAAGTGACATCATTTTGAATTTGAGCACTATCACAAACAGGTTTAGGAAAGAAAGATCCAGAACTGGTCTCCAAGCATTTTCTTTCTTTGGCATTAGGCACATACTTAAATAATAATTCCCCACCAGCAAAGGAGGAACTCATTCTATCAGTCCTTGGAACAACATGTGATGAAGAGTTGGTGGAAACAAAAACGTTTTATCTGGACGATGAGGAATGACCCCCTGGAAAGGAGGAATTTCCTCCCATTGCCATCTGTAACCCTGATGAATGATTTTCAGAACCACCTGTTTGAAACTGTTTCCAAAAATAAAAATGGAGATTCATACTTTCGGGAAGAAAAAAAGGAGCCAGAGTTTGAGGGGGTCACAAGATCTCTTGAACAGTCATTCAGACTTGTAGGACTGTCCTATGCATTTTAGGAGGTTCAAGACTTCTTTTTAGAACCCCCTTGCCATTTCTTCTTAGACATGTTTATATGAATTTTGTTGAGGCTGATTATTCTGCTCTTTGGCAGAATGGGATGAGGATATAGAAAATCCCTTGAAAATTATGGAAATGGACGGCTGAAAATTCTTAAAGATTCCCCTGGATCAGCTTGCCCCTTTCATCACACTCTGCAGCACAGGGGCCAACACTAAATCTCTATTCAAAGATGAACTGAAAAATCCAATTTTTCACATCATTTTGGAGGTTCTGAGAGTACAGCCATGCAAACCTCAAAACTACACCAGTGGCCATAGCCCTGGAAGAAATATAGTACAGTTGTGTTCACTTAACATAAATGTGCAGTAGATGTTAGAGTGTATTCACTGTTGCAGTCATCACTTGTGGGTTATCCTTGTTGGGTAGCCCTCGACAGGCCTGAATGCCAGTGTAAAGGATTTCCCTCCTGCGTTGGCTGTCCCAAGACTTTGACTGACGTCAGGTCATCAGGGCTATAAAGGGTGGCAGCCGACACCATTACATCAGGTTTTCTTGCCCGCAATAGGTAGGAGCCCCTAAGAAGATATAGAAATAAGGAAAGAAAGGGGAAAGGTGGGAGGGAAACAGGACTGCAACAGTGAATACACTCGAACATATACATTTATGGTAAGTGTACACAACTGTACTATGTTCTTCATGTTTCACTGTTGCAATCATCACTTGTGGGGAGATTCCCAAAGCTGTGGAAGTGGGTGGAGGCATGTTGTACAGGTTATGGGGGATGCTAGCATGCCCTGCAGGACTGCAGATGCAAATCCTGCCCTCGTTTTGGAGAATGTAGCCAGCTGGTAGTTCTTGGTGAAAGTGTGAATAGATGTCCATGTAGCAGCCTCCAGAATATCCTTGGTAGGAACCCCTCTCAGGAATGCCATGGAGGTAGAGGCTGCTCTCGTGGAATGAGATCTGATGGATTTGGGGGGACTCTTTCCATGGAAGGCATAGCAGAAATGTATGCAATGAGAAATCCATTTGGAAATGGTCTGCTTTGCAATGGGTTTCCCCTCTGCACCAGGGAGTGAACGAAACCAGTAGCTGGTTAGATTTCCTGACTGATTTGGTCCTGTCAAGGTAAAATCTCAATTGCCTGTGTATGTCTAGGGTATGCAGAATTCTTTCTACTTTATTGGTAGGTTTAGGAAAGAAAGTAGGTAGGTGTATGGCCTGGTTGAGGGTTACATCAGAGACCATCTTAGGCATAAAGGAGGGGTTGGTTCTTAGAGAGACCCTGTATGTGTGGAAAATGATGAAGGGCTCAGTGGCCATAACACCCTGGAGCTCAGAGACCCTCCTGGCAGAAGTGATGGCTAGCAAGAAAGCAGTTTTCCAAGAAACAAACTTGAGATCTGCTGAGGATGTTGGCTCAAAAGGGGGTGAAGTCAACTTTTCCAGGACAAAGTTCAGATCCCAAGCTGGTGCAGGTGGTCTCATGTGAGCCACACTTCTGAGGAACTGTTTTAAGAGGTGTTGAGAGAATAAGGGCTGCTCCGCCTGGACATAGGCTGAGACAGCTAAAACATGAGTCTTGATAGAAGAGCAAGACAGTCCCTTTTCTAGGAGCTCTGCCAGGTAGTCCAGAACCAGAGGTAGAGAGGCATGGGTGCTGTATGTGCCCCTGCTGTTGCACCAGCAGGTGAACCTTTTCCATTTTGCGGAATATGATTTTCTGGTGCTGGGTCTACTGGCCTCCTTAATAATGTCTAATACTTGTTTGCTGAGGGCTAAAGTGTCATCCGCCTTTGAGGAATCAGCCATGCGGTTAACTTGAGTGTGGCAAGGCCTGGGTGCAGTAATTTTCCTCTCTGTTGTGTGAGAAGGTTTGTTGTGGGGTGTAGGAAGATGGTAGGGTGTATGCTCAGACTGAGAAGCATGGGTTACCAGTGCTGCCTCGGCCAGTCTGGGGCGATGAGGCTAGCCCTTGGTCCTTCCTCTCTGATCTTGAGAAGCACCCTGGGTATCAGAGGCAGTGGGGGGGGGGGGCGTACACAAACAGGCTGTCCCAGTGGAAGGAGATGGCGTCCACTCTTCAAGCTTATGGATGAGACTCTCTTGAGCAGAATTTGGTCAGTTGGCTGTTCTGGTAGCTTGCAAAAAGGTCTATGTCCAGTTTCCCCAGATTTGACTGATTCTTAGGAAGGTTTCCCTGTGCAAATGCCACTTGTGGGAGTCCAGGAGGTGTCTGCTTAATTGATCTGCCAGGGTGTTTCATTTCCCGGGAAGGTATTGTGCTATCAGATGCAGGCTCAGATTTGAGGCTGACTGCCAGATTTTCATAGCTAAGCAGCACAGGGGGTAAGAATGCGTGTCCCCCTGCTTGTGGATGTACCACATGACAGTAGTGTTGTCTGTCTGGATTAAGAGTACTCCTGGTGCCAGGTGTTCTTGGAAGGTTAGGATTGCCCTGTGTACCGCTAGCATTTCTTTCAGGTTGATATAGAGACCCTGAACCTCCTGTTCCCAAAAAGCCAGAGTTCACAGGATTCCTTTGTGAGCTCCCCAGGCTATGTCAGAAGCATCTGTGATTATAGTTTGGTCGTGCGGGTTTAGGACAAAGGGCAGGCCCTTGTTAAGAGTGCAAGCCATGGCCCACCATAGGAGCTCCTTCCTTAAACAAGGAATCAGGGGGAGCTGGTGTTGCAGTGACTGAGAGTGTTGGCACCAGAAGTTCCTTACGTACCACTGCAATTTTCTCATGTGCAGTCCGGCAAGGGGAACCAGCAGGATGTAGGAGGCCATGTATCCCAGGGCTTGCAGGATTTTTCTGGCAGTGAGGTGGGTTTTGTGTGCCAGCTGGGTGAAGTAAGACTGTAGGAAGGCCTGCTTCTCTGGGGGAGGATGGCCATTTGTGTTGAGGTGTCCAGAAGGGTGCCCAGGAAGGTTAACCTTTGTGTGGGCTGTAGGTGGGACTTCTCAAGGTTGATGGTGAATCCCAGTGAGGTTAGTAGAGTCTGCACAAAGGAGAGGTCCTGCAGGAGTATTTCCTTGGTTTCTGCTTGGATGTGGCAATCGTTGAGATAGGGATAAATGTGTATGCCCTTCTGTCTGCACAATGCAATGACTGGAGCCAGGCACTTGGTAAAGACTCTGGGAGCAGTGGAAAAGACAAAGGGCAGAGCAGAGAACTGAAAGTGTTGGGACCCTGCCCTGAATCTTAGGTAACTCCTGCAGGACTGTCTGATAGGGATATGCAGGTAGGCATCATTCAGATCTAGGGTCACTAACCAAACTTGTGGTAGCAGCATAGGTAGTAGTTTTTTGCAGACTCAGCATCTTGAATTTTGGGACCAGGAGGGACAGATTCAGGGTTGAGAGGTCTAGGGTAGGGCGCCAGGTGCCCTCTTTTCTGGAAACCAGGAACAGTCTTGAAAAAAATCATTTTCTAGCCTGTTCTTTTGGCACAGGATCTACAGCACCCTGGGCATAAAGCTTTCAGATCTGACGAATAGATTCTGTCCTGTGATTTACAGGGACGTCTGGGTAATCTGACCTTTTTGGCTTTTCTTTGAAATAGAATCTGTATCCCCTGGTAATAATTTTCAGGACCCACAGATCTAAAGTGATGGCCTGCCAGTTTTCTAGGAAGAGGGAAAGTCTTCCTTCCAGCCTGTCTGGTGACATGAGGGGCAGAAGGAAGGGGAGAGATTCATTGAGAGGTCTTGGAGAAGGGTGTGGACTTAGAACGCCCTTGCCTAGGAGCAGCAGTGAACCACTGCCTGGGTCTTTGTTGGCTTAGGGGCTGGTGTCTAGGGGTTCTCTACGTCCCTTCCTCTGGACTGGTTTAGTCTGTGAAGGAAAAGACCAGTGTTTAGTGGGAAGTTTCTGCTGAACCTGGGAGGTTGCACCTGTACGAAGTCCTTGACAGTTTGCATGAACTTGGCTTTGTCCTCCATTTTCTTAATGACCTCTTCTGCTTTAGGACCAAACAATTGGCCCTTATCCAAAGACCTGGTCCTTATCCAAAGGGGTGTCTCCAAAGACGTGGTCCTTATCCAAAGGGGTGTCTAACAGTTTGGATTTTATCTGGTCAGACAAAGGTTGCTCCCTTAACCAGGCAAATCATCTGATCACTGAGGCTGTAACTGCAGCCCTGGTAGAAGCTTCTAACGCATCAAAACCACAATGCAAGGAGTGTTTGGCTACCTGAGAGCTGGACTGTATGAGGTCAGTTAATTATCTGGTAGTACTAGTGTCAGGAATTGAAGATAACTTTTATTAGTTTGAAGATATTCTGCTGGAATTTCAGCATATGGAATTGACAATTCAAGGCTCTTACAGCTAAAGTGGCTGAGGTACACACCTTTTTTCCCATTCTGTCTAAGGCTCTGCTTTCTTTGTCAGCTGGAATGGGATTGTTAGATGAGAGTACCCTAGCTCCCTTAGGGCTTTGAGTAATGACTTCTGGGTCTGCATAAGGGTTTTTAAAAAGATATTTGTGGGTGTCTTACACCCTGTAATACCTGTCTGTTTTCCTAGCTGCTGGGGGGAGAGAGTCTGGTGAAAGGGCAGATTCTAGAAAAACATCCTCTGACATCCAGGATAGGAGGAATGGCCAGAGGCTTATGCTGAGGCAGGTCAGGGAACTCTCTCAGTCTCTTCATAGACTGACAGTAATCTTGAGCCTCCCACTGAAAGTGTTCTCTGAGGGAACTTAAGGTTTTCCCAAAGGAAAGGTCCTCAGGTGGGGAGGCAGATGGAATGGGGTCATCAGCATCAGAGTCCTCAAATGCTGCAAAGGGCTAGTCCTCCATGTCTGACTCCTAAAGAACAGATTCTTCTGATTCCTGGTTGGAGAGGACCTCAGGGGAGGTGTCCCTTTTTCTTTTGGCTGAAGTGGGAGGGTGGGGCTGGCTTCCCCTAATAAGAGGCATCAATTCTTCTGCCATTCTGAGCAGTTGCTGCGACTGAGGGGCAGGATGGCTGGTCGTAGGTAGGTGACTGGGTCCTTGGGGAGGGACCTTTTTGGGGGTAGTCTTAGGCTTGGGCACGTCGGTAGTCTTATACAAGGTTAGTTTAACTGGCGGCATTGTTGTCGGTCTAAGCCTAGCTTCGGTCATCGGAGGTGTCTCAGCGTAAGCCGGTGCCTGAGTGGCTCCGGACCTGACCACGTGAGAAAGAGTCAACATACCATCAGAAGGAGATGGATCCGGTGGCATTCCGGACTCCGAACAGGTCTCGGTAGAGGCCTGTGATGGTTCTTTGGCTGGCATCAGGGGCTGCGAAGGTGCCTCACTGAGTTCAAAATTAGCACTGAGTTGAAAAATACCAGACTTTTGACCTGAGTCGTCAGAGGGCCTAACTTGTTGAGGCCAATCTTTATCCTTGTCTTTCTTTTTTCTATGTAAGTCAGTAGCCAGCTGACTGACCGACTGCATTTTGCAGTGAGAAAAGGACTCGCTAAAATGCCTAGCTACAATTTCAGCTCTTCTTATAGTTCTAGTATTAAACAGGGCACAAAACCGATAACCGGGGACATTGTGGTCTGGGCCTAAACAAGTGACGCAGAGAGAATGGAAGTCGTGGTGTGGGATCTGCTTTCCACAACTGAGACAATTACTGACTTTCTCTGACATCGGTTAAAAGCAAGAAAAGGTTCCCCAACAGGATACTTAGCTTTAGACAGTTCCCCTCACTCTGGCAACGGTCGACCGATGCACTCGCAAATCTGCTTCTGCTTCGGGCTCCACAGCAAAAAAGACTGATGTAATGGTGTCGGCTGCCACCCTTTATAGCCCTGATGTCAGCCACAGTCTCGGGACAGCCGACGCAGGAGGAAAATCCTTTACTCTGATATTCTGGCCAGCTGAGGGCTACCCAGCAGGGATAACCCATAAGTGATGACTGCAACAGTGAAACACAAAGAACATCAACAGAGTCACATACACACAGTGAAAACCATGAGTAACGATTTGTGCAACAGAAGAAACTATGTTATTAAAGAAGAAACTGCAGATAAAACATTCATCATACTTTCACAATTAGAACAAGCGTTAAGATATGAGCTTGACAATTCAAAATTCTGAAAATCAAAATTACAGAACCATACACCTTTTTCCCATACCTATCAATACTTTTGCTATCATTATCAGAAAGAGTATTATTGGAATTGATTAGGTGCTTAGCAGCAGTGGGAACAGCTAGAGTTATAGCCTGTGACTCAGGTTTGGAAATACTCCGTTCAAATGTATAAGACTGAGGAACTTTATACATTCTATTTCCCTTTTTTAGAGACACCTGGCTGACTATCAGGAAAACTGCAGGCAGTAATACATCCTCTAAAGCAGGCAGAACATGAAGAATGGATGTAGTATTTTCTGAAGGAATGAGAAACCTCAAGGCCCTTCCACTGAAAACACTGGCATGTCCTGGAAATAGTCTCAGAGAAAGAGAATCTCTCAAAGGGAGATTCAGATACTCCACCCTTCTCAATCTGGATAAGAAATCTGAGGATTAAAACTTGCATCTGTCCCTGCACATTCCCCTTGTGATTCAAAATATTTAGTCTTCAGGAAAAGAGGAATCCCTTTCTCTTTTACCAGAAACTACCTTGTAAGAAGGGTCAACAACCTGTATTAGGCCCTGAACCAAGCCCAACAAATTACTCTTGTCCAGAGAACTGACACAGGAGAAGCTAAATGTTTAGCTTTTTGTTTCTCTTTGCTAGGAAAGTTGGGGTGAACATACCTATTATTGACAGTAACAGCTTTCTAGGGAAGGGTACAATATTTTGGCTACGCAGGGACACATTCCCTACCCCTTCTCCCAAGACTGACAAAAGTGGCTCTCCCTTGCCCACTGAACAGTCACAGAGGATATGACTAACCCTTGGTCCATAGTGGATGTATGGCCAACACCAGAGGGTTCCAGACAGAAAGATGAGTGGCCTCAGGAATGAGCTTTTGCCACAGCAGTCACATACCTGTGGCTGAGGTAAATTACTTGTCTGTTATAGTGGTAAAGGTTGCTTAGTTAAGTTTTCTTTTTGTGGTTGGACAAAAGTCTGATGGATGGACCAGTAGTCTGTTCCATGGTCAAGTTGAAAATGGTGCTTGTTTCATGGGGAAGCTTAGCAGTAATAGTCAATCAAATTGGAAATATGCACAAAAGTCACTTTGTCACAAAAACACATTAAAAATTGCTTCAAACAACTTTCCTAGCTACAAAAAGTGAACTAAAGACAGTTTCACCATAGAAAAAGTAGTCTTTTAACAACTTTTAACAAATTTTTACCACAAAAGTGAAAAAATGCTCTCCCTTTTAAAAGTATATAAAAGTAAAGTGACAGTCAATAAAAATACTTTTCTGTAGATTGAAGATAGTTGTTTCTGTCAGCAAACTAGCTTAAACAACAAAAAAGTAATGTGGAAGATTTTCACCCCAAAGAGAACTTATCTATCCAGCAATGGAACATTAGCCAGCTGTCACTCCTCAAAAGCCCACAGAAGATTACTCTCTTCAGCAGCACAAAAGCTCTGAAGGGCTTGGTCCCCAAATCTATCTTTGGGCACACGCTTTGGATGCCAGCTGGCTGTTATATCCTATGCAGGATATAATTCATATAGCTTAGGCTACTGTAGCAGTAATCAATATGAAGAACATCAGACTCTACTACTCCTTAGGACAACACAAGTGATTTTTGTTCTTTGGGGATAGAGGAATCCCTGACTGAAGAGGAACAGATGTCCACTGACGTTTGTAGAAGTGTTGAATTATTTTCATTACCCATTAATCTGATGCTATCTGTCTCCAGAGGTGTACTGAGTGTGAAATATCATCTGCAAGCTTAGGAAACTGGCCCAGTCTTGAAGGGAAAGAAGAATGAGGTCCAAAGGTAGTCATTTTTCTTATGAAGGGAGGGTCAGTTGGGATCCTTCCCCTTCTTTTTGGCGATTCCTCTGACATTTTCTCCAGAACTGTTGTCTTGTGGATTTCTGTTGAAAAGGTTCTGAAGGGCTTCCAAGAGAAGGCCCAGGTCTGGAAGGGTAATTCCTTTAGTAACCAGGGACACGGAATAACAGGAGTTGTTTGGTGACCTGTATCAATATTCCTCTTTCCTCTTACTCCTCAGCTGAGGAATTTCTAAAAGATAAGTACTTCTCTGGAGGGGCATTTAAAATCTGGGTGTTAACATCCTGATGAAAATACTGCAGTCTGATCCAGGTATTCCTGTGCATCACTGTCTTTGTAGCTGCAGCTTTGGATACAGCATCCACTGAATCATATGCACATTTTACTGAATTATTAAGCAAAGCTGACTGAATTTAACAAAGTAGTTTTAGTGTCAGAAATAGGTAAGCTAGCAACAGGCTGTTACATGTCAGCAAAAACAGACATATTTTGTCATGTGTGTCTGTCTGTTAAAAGCTCTAAAAGTTAACATGGAAGAGGCCGTTTCAGCAATGTATTTCCTGCAAAGAAGGTATGAGAGTCTGTTATTGTACAGGGGGTTGAGAATCATAAGAAGCAGCAGCAGCATTAAAAGCATCCTCAAAAGCTTCCAGAACTAGACAGCTAGCTAACGACTTTGGTGAATCTATACTGAGCAACTCATAGTATCTGTTTTGAGACTCAGAAACTTCCCTTTCCTCCCACTTAGAAAAATCTTTCATCTTAGAGATGGAGTCAGAGAAAGAGATTTCTTCATTAGTAGAATCTGAGGACAGTGAGTTCCCATACATAGATTCACAGAGAATGGGAGAAGAAAGCTGTGAAGCATTGTAAAGCCCTTCTTCCTGAGATTCAGAGATTACCTCCTCCTTCTCAGAGGAATAAGGAAAACTTTTTTTTAACCTGGATAAACACTAGAGTAGAAGACTGGAAAGACTGTATCACCTTAAAAAGTCCCTGGACAATTGCCCGTTATGGGGAGGACAAATGTTTAGTGTTATAAGACTTTTTTTTTTTTTTTTTTTTTTTTTTACAGAGGAGGATGGGATAATACCCAAATCAGTGTTTCCCCATCTTTTCCCAATTAAGTCAGAAGGTCTTTGGACAGACCTAACAGATCCTAGGGAAAGAGATAGAAGGGTATAGGAGGGAAGGAACATCAACAGCTCCCTTTCTGAGGAGCAGCTACTTGCCATTCTTCTGGGGGAGCAGTCATGGTTAATTTTTTATTTATTGCATTAGATTACCAAGAAAGTCCAACTGGGTAATAAAGAAACCTTTTCAGCAGAGGCCCAGCTCCAAATGACATAAAATAGAAATATATACACATACGATACATATACTATACAGAGATGGCCATTATCTCTGTTAAGTATGGCATAATCAACATTTGTATACAATTGCACTTGGTTCTATTCACACTGCAATGAGTAGCATACAAAGTTTCATTCTCATTACATTCTACCATTAACTGAGACGGATATTTGTGTACAAACTCCACTTTTAGATTCATGAAAGAAGTCCAACATATATACGTGTTTACTGTGTGTGTGTTTTGACTGTGTGTGTGTGTTTTGACTCTGTGTGTGTGTGTGTGAGTGTGTGTGTGTGTTTGTGTGTGTATACATATATATGTGTGTGTGTGTGTGTGCACACACACACACACACACACACATACTATACATGATTGCATTATGTATACAGAGTTATATTGTCATTACACCATACAATTAACAGTGAAGCAGATCTCTCTGTGCAGGCCTGACTTTTAGAGTAATAAAAATCACTGTGTGAAGAATATTCTGCAATAATACAAGAGATGCTGCTAATTTTAACAATACATTTGAGTCAGCAAGAAATTTGTTTACAATTGTTTTGATTTAGATTACGATTGTCTTTGTATGGGAAGGAGACATAGACATCATTCTACAAATCTGTGTTGAACATGTCTGTGAAGGGTCGAAGCAGGAGACCTTAGGAGAAGAAGAATGTCTACCCTCTTCAATCTTTCTTTTCCTCTTCTCCTACTCTTTCTCAGCCTCTCTTTTTGTCCTTTGTCTTTTATCTTTGTCTACTTGTTTTTCTTTCCCTTTCTCTAAATCAGCAACAGCCAAAGAAGTTAGGAGAACTTTAAGAATAATATTGCCCCACTCTTGAAGGGAGTATGCATGGACTGAAGCCTTTGCAGATGTCACTGTCAGCTTGCAAATGATCTGGGCCCAGGCACACCATACAGAGGTTCGGGGTATCCAGAATAGAACTTTACAGCTGCAGGGGCCACACGTTTTGAAGCCCTTATCCATGGTACTCAAGTATACTGTGAACTAAAGATTACCACAACAACAGTGATGCCCTACTCAAGAAAAAAGATTGCAAATATAACTACATCCACATGTGCGTGTGTGTGTGTGTGTGTGTGTGTGTGTGTGTGTGTGTGTGTGTGTGTGTGTGTGTGTGTGTGTGAAAAATATATATGTATGTGTGGGTGTGTGTGTGTCTATATATGGGGCAGGAGTGTCACATCAACAGTGACCATCACCTACAGTCAATGTTCACTGCCGGGTAACTAGCCCTACTGTGGATGGATATACATATTTTTTCCAATGAGAAAAAAGGAGGGAAAGCAGTAATAACTAACATAAGTGGAAGAAGTACATTTTATTATTTGTAAATATAAATGGTGTAAGAGGCAGCACCTCTCACGTGGAAAGGATAAACATCAGAGAAAGTGGATGGAAATACCAAAAACTGATCTGAAAATACAATTACATTTTAACACTTATCTGAGCACTTGGCTTGTTGATCTTAGGTTGCTAAAGTGGCAAATGAGATCTGGGGAAGCACAGAGGACAGGTGTAAGATGGGATTAAGGAAGAAGCTTAACCACTTGGTGGGAAGATGAGTTACCAAACTGGATCAACTTGATAGCAGTCAATCCTAAAATTTAAACTGGACATATGGGATAATTTATGATCTTTCTATTTAATATGACTGCTGAAGTATAGTCAGGTTTTGCTTGAAACAGTGTAGGAAACCAAGTAGTAATTATTCCCACAGAAACCAAGTTACGTATTTACCAAAAAGATTTTGTTTGTTTCTGCCTGTACCCAAAAATGGATAGACTGGTTATTGAAGGTAGCCTTCAAATAGCAACAATGAGAACTTTAACTAGCTCCTCCCATTCCCATAATACACTGCTTCTAACTAGCTTCTCCAGATTAAGTACAGTCATCAAACATGAGGCAAAGGAAAAATTTAGTATAACTGTAATAATATTTAATCTACAGTATGTGCAATTTTCAAATTCAGTTAGCCAATGGCATCTGGTGCTCCTCCAAATTCCTCATAGAGGACAATTTTGGAAGGGGATGGATGGGAGGGCTGTTTCCAGTGCATGGACAGAGATCAACTAAAAATAAGTTATATTCTTACCATAACATTCCATGTCTGTTGTCCTTTATCTCACTTTCCTTCTTTCTGGTTGGGTTCAGAGCCGATCTGGGCTCCGACTCAGCCACTTCTAAAGCTCGAAGAGTCCTTACTGGCTCGAGGTTAACCCCTTATCCCAGCATGCATAGCGGTAGCTACCCAGAACTCATTTGTGAGAACTATCCACTAGATAGGAAAATTATGAATTACCCAATGAAAGAGTTAACTAACAATAAAGGCTACTTGTACAGACAACAACAGGACAACCATGGTCACAAGGAGAATACCAAAGGCTGCAAAGGAAACTCAGCCAGATCAGCCAAAAAGGAAATTTCTCTCAATCATCCAGGATGGGGGAAGGAGGGAGGGACGCAAGAAAGAAGGTGAGATAAAGGACAACAACCACGGAACGTTATGATAAGAACATAACTTCTTTATGTTATGTTGTCCATCTCACCTTCCTTCTTTCTGGTTGAGACAGCATCCCTAGCACCTAAATCCCGGGTGGCTCACTGGAAAAGAGACTTTAAAACCACTGAACCAAAGGATGCCCTGTTCCGAGAGGACATGTCCACTTTGTAATGAGTAATGAAGGTATGGGGCGTAGCCCATGTTGCTGCTGCACAAATATTACCTAAAAGAAACTTAGCTTGAAAGGCTATGGAGGTAGCCAAGGACCTAGTGGAATGTCCCCTCACTTTTCCTAGGGACTGACACATTCCGAGACTCATAAACATAAGTAATAGTATTTGACAACCATTTTGAAAGAGTCACTTTGGAAACTGGTGAGCCTTGCTTGCTCTGAGAGAAGGATACAAACAGCTGATCTGATTTTCTGATGTCCTTGGTCCTTTGAAGATAAAATCGTAACTGCCTGGGGACATCCAACTGATGCAATTTGTACTCTGCCTTGTTGCCATAATTTGGAAAGAAAACAGGAAGTTCAATAGATTAATTCAAATTATAGTCTGAGCAGACTTTTGGTAAAAAAGGAAGGATTAGTTCTAAGAGATACTCTTTCCTTGTGAAAGATCATATAAGCTGGGCGGATGGAAACTGCCTGTAACTCGAAAACCCACCTAGCTGATGTAACAGCAATCAGGAAGAGGGTCTTCCATGATAAGAACTTCAGAGGACAAAAAGCGGCTGGTTCAGAGGGAGGAAGGATCAGAGCAGCTAGTACAAAGTTTAAATCCCAAGGATGGAGAGGTTCTCGAATTGGAGGCCTTAATAGTGTAGCACCTTTCAAAAAGGCTTTGCATAACTTATGGAACATAACATTAGAAACTAGAAGGCCCACATGAAAATTAGAAATAGCAGCCAGTTGAACATGAATCGTAGCAGCCGCTGCTCCTTTTTCAAAGGTTTCTGCCAGGAAGTCCAAGATTTTTGCTATTGGAGCTGTAAGGGGATCAATGTCATTTTGCTCAGCCCAGGAGGAGAACCTCTTCCATTTACTAGCGTAAAGTTTCCTTGTAGTTTGTTTATGGGAAGAGACTAAAACACGTTGAACCATAGGTGAGATATCAGGGTGCCTGGCTAGGATCGGAAGTGGAGAAACCAAGCTATCAGCTTAAGAATTTGAATGGAAGGATGAAGAATGCCCAACTGACGTGTCAGGAGGTCCGGAACCAGGTCCAGAATCCAAGGCTCTTCTCTCAGGTAATGCCAAAGGAACAGAAACCAAATCTGACGAGGCCAGTATGGAGCAATGAGGAACAGCTTGCAACTCAGCAACTTTGCTTTCTGAAGAACTTTTGGAATTAAAGGAAAGGGGGGAAAGGCATAAAAAATCCCGGGGGCCAATCGTGGACCAGTGCATCTCTGGTTGACTGTCCCGGAGGGGGAACTAGGGCACAGTAGCTGCTGCATTTGTTGTTTAAGTGAGAGGCAAAAAGATCGCAGCATGGCTGGCCCCATCTACAGAATATCATATCCGCCACATCTTGCTTCAGAGACCACTCGTGGGGCATGAGAATTGCCCCGTTGAGCTTGTCCGCTATCAGGTTAGACTTTCCCGGAATGTGCGTTGCAACCAGAAAACACTGAGAGGAGATCGCCCATTGCCATACTCGAAGGGCCTCCCTACATAAGGGTTAAGATTTGGTTCCGCCCTGTTTGTTGATGTACCACACTACTGACAAGCTGTTGGTCTGAATTGCTATATAGCCCAAAGGGTGAGAGTCGTGAAGTGCTTTCAACACTAGTAACACCGCTGTCATCTCCAGGACATTGATGTGCAAATGGTACTTGTGAAGTTGCCAAGTTCCTTGGGCTGTCTGTCCCAGATAATTCCCCCACACCCTATCTGAGAAGCGTCTGTGGTCACTGTGGCTACAGGATGAGGGGCTACAAAGGGTCTGCCTAGAGTGACTAGGGGAGAGTGGAGCCACCAGTGTAGATCTTTCTTGCAAGCATCTGTGATTAAGATCACTGAGTAAAGAGCCATTGCAGAATCCTCATGTGATAACGGGCTAACGGAACTAGAGTAATGGCAGCCGCCATTAAACCCAAGACCTTCATGACAAATTGAGCCTGAACCTTTGATTTTGACAAGAGTAGAGAAACCTGACGTCGAATGGCAAGCACCCTTTCTTGTGGGAGTTTGGCTATTATGTCTTTTGTATTTAGCTGAGCACCCAAGAAAGTAATACACTGAGAGGGCAGCAAGGCAGATTTTTCATAATTTATTGTGATTCCTAGGCGTGCACAAGTGTGAATCGTGTGGTTCCTGGCCCTTAGGAGATGATGCTCGGTGGTGGCAGTGAGGAGCCATTCATCTAGATAAGGAAACACCTGGAATCCCAAACGTCTCAGGTGAGCCGTTACTACTGCCATGCATTTGGTGAACACCCTGGAGGTTGTGGTGAGACCAAAGGGAAGATCTCTGAACTGATAATGACTGGCTCCCAGCGGGAAGTGTAAATGTCTCCTGGACCGCCTGTCCATTTTTATATGGTAGTATGTGTCCTGGAGATCGATAGAGCACATCCAATCGTCCTGACCCAAAAAGGGTAGAATGGACTGTAATGCCACCATCTGAAACTTGGTCTTCTTTACTGACCTGTTTAACTTGCTGAGATCCAAGAAAGGTCTCCAGTCCCCTGTCATCTTTGGAGCTAAAAAGAACCTTGAGTAAGTTCCGGATTCTATCTGGTCTGTGGGGACTTCCTGAATGGCTCTTTTTTTGCAGCAAAGTTTTTACTTCTACAGCTGCTTGATCCCGAAGATTGGGTGGAACATCTGGGACTGATGATTTTTAAATTCTTGTGGGTGCTTGGGAAAAGGGAATTTTGTAACCCCTGGATATTATACACCGTACCCATTCCTCTTCTGTTATATCTTGCCAGGCTTTTGGGTACAGTGAAATTCTGCCCCCGACTGCCTCCAGAGGTGAGCAGCCAGGCAATCCTTCAGGGATTCTGAAAGGGATTGGCAGAGAACGTATCCCTGTCGCCCTGTTTCAGAACCCATCTGCCACAAGGTCGGCATCTCCCGTCATTATTTACCCCTCTGCCTCTGGGGGAATTATCTCCAGGAGTGCCTGGCGATGCTCCCTGGGATTTATGGAACCACATTTTGTCACTCTTTTGGCCTTTGGGATAAGGCCGGGATGAAGTGAAAAAACAGACTCCTACAGCAGAGAGAGTTTTGCCATCTCGTTCATTCCTGGTAAGAGTCTCTCGAACTTGAGGCCCGAACAAGGCCGAGCCGTCAAAGGGGGCATTCGTAAATGAGGACTTGAAGGGCTCCCCAAATTGACAAAGATACATTCAGGAATGTCTGCGAAGAGCCACTCCTGTGCCTGCAGCCCTACTTGCTCCATCTGCTGCATAAGAGATCAAGTGCATGGAGGAGTTGACAATGGAGGTTTGGGTCGCTAGCTGGTTAGCCGACTTGGAAGCCACTCCCTCAGCTGAAGGATCCTGGAGGGTATCTCCCAGCTCTTTAAGGAGATCCCTCTGAAGTCTTGCGAAATGTGACAAATAGTTCAGCGACTGAAGAGTAAAGGAACTGAAGAAAAAACACGCTTCCCATATCTATCCATGGCTCTAGACTCCTTGCTTGGCGGATGGATAGGACAGGAAGTCTCTGCGAGTTCCTTCTTGGTGGCTGCTGCCACCACCATAGCATCAACTGGCACGCTTTTGGAGAGAAAGGTCTTGTCATCTGGTGCAGTCATACATTTTTTTGGCCTTCTCGGAATGGACTCCATGGTCTCTGGAGCACTCCACGCCTTTCGACTCACTACAGGCAAAAGTGGGTCGAAAGGCGGAGACACCCAGGAGGTGGAAGGTCGGGAACCAAACGTGTCCAGGTACATGGACTCGTCCTCAGAAGGGGCAAGGGACTTCCAGTTTCCCTCTCTGCCTAAGGATCTCCAGAATGTCTGAGAATGAGACATCTTCAGATGGGGACTGTGGGGACCCTTCCAAGTCATTCAAGTCCATGTCAGAGGTGACGGACTCAGGGGAGTCCACAGGTTTCCTCTTACATTTTTTCTTCCTAGGAACCTCCTCTGACGCATGCTCAGGAGAAGTCTCGGAAGATGAGGGGTCGCCCTGTGAGGCATCCTGGGGCATTGGTTCCCTACGCTTGGGACGGAGAGAAGGATCCGAGGCAGACACTGGCATTGATGGGGACAGAGCCAATGGAACCGAGGGTGGGGCCATCTCGGTGGACAGCACACTCCTCATCACTTCGAAGGTGCCGCGATCCAGAACAGAGGGAGGCTAAGGCTCCGAAGAGCCTGGATACCTCCTCTGCACAGAAGGCGATGGCTCCGAGGCAGATGTGGGAGATGAACTCACCTGCGCCGAAGCTCCGAGAGGGAGAACGGGGTTGGACAAGGGTCCGATGCCACCTCCCCCCTCGGAGCCGACGAGGGAGTCTCGGCGCCCAGACCCCTTGACGAAGCGGACTGTCGAGGAGGTTGGAGCAGAGCAAGGGTCGTCAGAACCAATGGTTCCATCACTACTACTACCATGCACTCCGGTACCAAATTGGACGCAGTCTGAGGAGGAACTGAGACAGGGGCTGGATCAGACAATGGAGCCACTTCCTTCTGCATTGGCCCCAACAACTGAGCAAATACCCATGTCTTCAGCAGCCTCTTCACCACTCTCTCCGCATCATCATCCGATAAACTCCTGGAAGATTGAGAGGAGTGGTCCGAGGACCGGTAACTACCTGCTGATGACTGTAAAAGTGGAGACTGAGGCACAGATCTCACAGAGTCCAAAGAAGGAGATCTCGATCCCTTCTGAGTCTGGGTCAGCTCCGAAGCCACAGATGGAGCCGCCGGAGAAAAGGAGACCTCGGAGCCAACAATCCGCTCCAAAGGTGCTGAAGATTTAGATTTTGTCGGCACTGAAGGTGGAGCAGACGAAGATGCCTGTTTATCATCAGATTTTTTGGAAGGTTGAGTATCCGATGCAACCTCAACCTGAGGTTTTAACACTCCTCTCGAAATCAGTTTGTTGCGCCTCTCCTGGAAAACCTGCGCACTGAAGGTATGGCAAACAGAGCACGAGTCCTGCAGGTGGACCGCACCTAAACAATAAACACAACTCGTGTGCCCATCCATAACGGACATTTTTTGGCAACACAAGTCACATTTCTTAAAACCTGACTGCTTTGTAGGTTCTTTAGACATCATACCAACAAAGAATGTAGCACAATAAAGAGTACAGATTTTTCTTTTATAAAGAAGGAGGAAAAAAAGAGAAGGGTGTAGCCTCTAAGTTAAATGGCTAATGCTCCCAAAGGGAGAATGCCTCTAACTAAAACGGCTTCTCCCTAAGTAGCAAGGAGGGAAAAAAGGAACAAGACAACAACCCTGAAGAAAAAAATGGGCCGCCAACAACACACAGAAAAAAGGCCTGAGAGGAAATGACGGCCTATCAACAGCAAACAACAACAGTAACGAGGATAGGGGTTGATAAGTCAGGTAAACTCTAACAAGTAATGAAAATTAGCTTAAACAAATTTCAATTTTACAGAAAAAATTAACTACTTAGCCTGAGCCAGCAGAAGACAATCTTGACGCTGAGAGTGGCAAACGAGATCTGGGTAGCTACCACTATGAATGCTGGGATAAGGGGTTAGCCTCGAGCCAGTAAGGACTCTTCGAGCTTTAGAAGTGGCTGAGTTGGAGCCGAGATCAGCTCCGAACCCAACCAGAAAGAAAGAAGGCGAGATGGACAACAAACATAACATTGTTTTTTTTTTTCTGGTAAGTAAATAAAAATAAGTTATGTACTCACCATAACTTTCCATCTGAGTAGTTAGATTTCATTTGTCATCAACCTGTGGGTTTCGGATCCGATACGGATCTGAGTCGGCAGCTTTCCAAGCTAAGATCCGAGCTCCAAGCTCCCTCCCTTACCCATACTACACTGCAACCTCCTTCCAACTCTCAGATCGAGTTTGCCACCCACAGCATGACACACATCAACCCAAGAGACTTAACCTGACCTGATCACATAAACTAGGCTCACCAGACCCAGAAACTCTGAGTCCAAGGACTGACATAAACCATCAAGGTCAGGGGGAAGGAGGGAGGGAAGGTTGATGACAAATGAAGTCTAACTACTCAGATGGAACGTTATGGTGAGTACACAACTTCTTTATCTGAAGTAGTTAACTTAATTTGGTCATCAACCTGTGGGACAGAGTCCCCAGCTACCAAAAATCTTGGGAGGCCCTTAAGGAAGGATATTCCAGAGCATTGCAGAGTTAAAAGAAGCCCTTCCTCTAGACACCATATCCAGCTTATAATGAGTAATAAAAGTGTGACAGGAATCCCAGTTAGCTGCTAAGCAAATGTCATCCAGAGAAACTCTGGACCAAAATGTAGCAGAAGTAGCCATAGAACAAGTAGAATGAGCATGAATCCTGTTTGGTTCTGGTAATCCATGTTCTCTGTACGCCTGCAAAATACAAAGTGAGATCCATCTAGCAAGAGTCACCTTTGAAACTGGTTCCCCAAAAAAGGTTTGGCAAAGGAAACAAAAAGGTGATAAGACTTACGGAAGGATTTAGACCTATGTAAATAAAAACATAACTGTCTGTGAACATCCAACAAATGAAGTTTGTATTCCCCTTTATTTTGAAAGTTAGGAAAGAATACTGGGAGATTAACAGACTTGATTGATGTTTGATTCCGAAGCGACTTTAGAAAGGAAAGAAGGGTTCGTCCTAAGAGATACCCTATCCTTATGAAAAACTAAGTAAGGGGGTTTCATGCATAAAGCTTGAAGCTCCGACACTCTCCTGGCTGAGGTGACAGCCACCAGGAAAGCTGTCTTCCACGACAAGAATTTAAAATCATAGAAAAACAACCACTTGAAGGTGGTGTCCAGTAACTCAAGATACCAGGTGTCCTCAATAAAAATGCTTTAATGCAAAGGCAAAATCCACAGCAGCAACAAATACAATTTGTGAAAAGCAACACCGCTACAAGAACAGAATGTTGGATAAGTGCTTTCATTTGCTACCATAGCAGACTTTATCAAATCTACTGCTACCTTACACAGGTGTAGTTTAATAATCAGTACAATTAATACCTTAAAAAGTTTTAAAGACATAGTACAATCAACATACAAATGGTAAAAAAGAAAAAATCATGTCATAACTTAGCAGCCCTCTCTATTAAAATTGGTTTTAAAGACAAACTGTCATTTAAGCCTGGTGGGTATCAGGCATTTAAACGAAGCTGCCATTTAAGCTCACTTTTATAAATATTGTTAGCCCAATTGCCACCCCTGGCTTTTTTCATCACCACTTGAAGTATACCAAATTTGTAGCCAGAAAACGACCCACATATAAGGGAATGTCTATAAAGGGCATTGTTTGTGTTGTGAGTGTTAATGGCATACAAGTGTTCATACACCCTCTTCTTTAGGGCTCTTTCCATTTTACCCACATAGTATGCTTTACAACCAGTGCAAACAGACAAATAAACCAGTCCTACGGTGTTACAATTACCCCCCACTAACCTAACTTTGTGGATTGGGTCCCCCAAAGTGATCTCTTGTGTGTTCAATAGATAGCGGCAATAATTACACCTAGCACATGGTTTGGTACCGTTATTGTTCCTCTTGGTAACTGGATGTTCTAACAAAGTTTTTAAATTATTACCCACATTAAAAGAAAATGTGGGACCCAAACCCAAGGCTTGAGTGAATTCGTTATTACACTCCAAAATAATCCAGTTCTTACACAAGATATCCTTAACCTTATTCCCAAATGAGAATTTAAAATCAACTAACACTACGGGGTCGAACAGAGGCACAACTAAGGCCTGAAGAACCAAGGTCAAATCCCAGGGAGGGAAGGATGCATAATAGGAGGTTTCAGTAAAAAAGTACCTTTGATAAAGGTCTTACAAATTCTGGCAGCAGCTACAGAATCTGAATTTTCTCCTACATGAAAATGGGATATAGCCGCCAGCTGGACTTTCACCGTGGAAGAGCTGTCCCCCTACTGGAAAATTTGAGACAAAAATTCTAATACCGCTGGACCAGGAGCGGTAAAGTGATCCAAATTTCTCTGAGAAGCCCAAATGGAAAAATGCTTCAATTTACTACGGTACACCTTTCTGGAAGAGGACTTGTGTGCAGCCACCAGAATGAACTTAACGAGAGAGGCAGGGAGTCCTGGCAATTAATGGAACTGGAGCAACCAACCAGTAAGCTTGAGGCTGTCCACATTTGGGGGAGGAATTCCCGAGTGATGACAAATGAGATCCGGAATGGGATCCAATATCCAGGGCGGAGCCACTACATGAGACCGTAGGCAAGGGAACCAAACCTGATGAGGCCAAATTGGAGCTATGAGGATAATCCTGCTCCCCAACCACTGAGCTTTCTGCAAGAATTTTGTCATGAGAGGTAGCGGGGGATACGCATAAAGAAGACCAGGTGGCCAAGCATGGACAAGAGCGTCTCTGGGGGCTTCCCCTCGATGGGGAATTAGAGAGAAAAACTCGCTGCACTTCTTGTTGGACAGCGATGTGAAGAGATCGCAGCAAGGCTAACCCCACTTGAGGAAGATCTGTTCTGCTACATAAGGGTTCAGAGACCACTCGTAGGGCAAAAGGACAGTCCTGCTCAGTTTGTCCACTAAAATGTAGGACCGACCCGGGATGTGCATTGCTATCAGAAAATGGTTGGTGGAGCTCGCCCATTCCCACACACTCATGGCCTCTCCACAAAGTGGGTAGGACCTGGTTTCCCCGTTTGTTGATATACCAGACCACTGACATACTGTCTGACTGAATCGCAATAGTTCCCAGAGGAAAAGAAGCATGAAGGGCCTGCAACGCTAAAAGGACCACCCTCATCTCCAGAACACTGATATGCAGAACAGTCTCGTTTGGGGTCCATGTGCCTTGGAAAGTCCTGCCCGAGCAATGCCCCCCATAGACGGAAGGCGTCCGTGATCACCATGGCTTGGGGCAGGGGTGTAACAAAGGGGAGTCTTTCTCGAAGATCCTGGGACTGAAGCCACCACATGAGGGAAGCTTTGCACACCTTGCTTAGAGGAATCGGGAAGTTTAGGGGCTGGTATAACAGAGACCATTGAACTTGTAACGTCCAATCTAACACTCTCATATGCAGACGTGCACAAGGAACCAGATTTATGGCTGCTGCTATGGACCCTAAGGCTCTCAGGACTAACTCTGCTGGGGGTGAAGAAGTCTGAAGAAGTGCCAGGGCATGAAGGGTCAGTTTCCAAAGTCTGTCTGGAGTCAAAAATACCCTGGCTTGAAAAGAATCTATTCTCGCCCCTATGAAGTCCAGAATCTGAACAGGCTGAACAGGGGACTCCGTAAGGTTTATCACAATACCCAGTAGATTTGACAACTGAAGGAAGGAATTTCTGGCTTGAATAAGCTGATGCCTGGAGGTGAGGAGCCAATTGTCCAGGTACAGAAAGACCTGAATGCCCTGAAGCCTCAGGTGGGCCGCTACAACTGCCATGACCTTGGTAAACATCCTAGGGGCTGTGGAGAGACCGAAGGGTAGGACCCTCAAAGTACAGTTGTGTACACTTACCATAAATGTAGATGTTTGAGTGTATTCACTGTTGCAGTCATTAACATTTGGGTAATCTGCTGGCAGGTTGCCCTCAGTCGGCCTGAATTCCAAAGTCTTGGGTCCTGCATTGGTTGCCGTCTCCTCTTCCATGACGTCAGGTCGTCAGGTGTATAAAACATGCAGCCGACGACATTTTCTTTAGTTTTTCTTGCCCCAGATGTCAGGTGCCCCCCAAAAGGTAGCAAAAATAAGTATATATAAATACATGCATCAATATAAACTTTACCTTCATCTACAAGCAAATACACCACATAGGTTGTAGAAGATAAAGAAGGAAAGATAAACTCCAGAATGAAAGGGGGAGGGTAACCTGGACTGCAACAGTGAATACACTCGAACATCTACATTTATGTAAGTGTGCACAACTGTACTATGCTCTTCATGTTTCACTGCTGCAGTCATTACATTTGGGTAGAATCCCAAAGCTATTATTAGGTGGCTGGAGCTAAACAGCATTAGGTGCGGCTATAAGGCCCTGCAAAACTGCAGTGGCAAAGCCTGCCCTGGACTTAGAGTAGAGAGGCAAATGATAATGCTTTGTAAAGGTGTGAACAGAACTCCAAGTGGCAGCCTCTAGAATGTCTTTGGTTGGTACTCCTCTGAGAAAGGCTGCTGAAGTAGCTGCAGCTCTGGTGGAATGAGATTAATGCCCTTGGGCACAGGTTTACCATGGTGTAAGTAGCAGAAACGAATGCAGTGGCTTATCCACTTTGAAATAGTCTGCTTTGAAACAGCCTTTCCTTCTGATCCTACAGCATATGCCACTAGTAATTGCTCAGTTTTTCTTAGAGCTTTAGTCCTGCTCAAGTAGAAGGAATGCAGAATTCTCTCCCCCTTGTTCTGTGATTTTGGATAAAAGGTTGGCAGATGAATAGTCTGGTTAAGAGCCACACCGGAAACCACCTTAGGCATAAATGTAGGATATGTCCTCAGAGACACCCTGTCTGGGTAAAATATGATAAAAGGCTCTACAGCCATGAGGGCCTGTAGCTCTGTAACTCTTCTTGCTGAAGTAATCGCTAGTAGCAGAGCTGTTTTCCATGATAAGAACTTTATATCAGCGGTAGCAGCTGGTTCAAATGGAGGCAGGGTGAGCTTTTCAACACATAATTGTGGTCCCATGCAGGTAATGGTGATCTTCTAGGAGGCCTTAAATTTTTGGCTCCTCTGAGATACTGCTTTAGTAAAGGATGAGAAAAGATTGGTGGCTCTGTATTGTAATGAGCTGAAATGGCAGAGGCATGAATTTTAATTGATGAAAAAGATAAGCCTTTGTCAAGCATCTCAGTTAAATATTGTAATATCTGAGGAATATTTGGTTCTGCTGTATCAGTTCCTTGTGCTCAATTCCAAGCACAGAATCTCTTCCATTTATCAGCATAAGATTTTCTAGTACTAGGCCTTCTGGCTTCCAAAATTACATCCATCACAGCTTTACTGAGAGGTGTTGCTTGTATAACTACATGATCAGCCATGCTGCCAGGTTCAGTGTCTGGAGTTGATTGTGCAGGATATGATTGTTTTTCTGGGACAGTAGTTGAGGTCTTTGAGGTAAGGTCCAAGCTGGGGATTGAGACAAGTTCCTTAGGGTTGGGTACCAGTATTGACGGGGCCAGTCCAGGGCAATTAGTATCATCTTTGGTTTCTCTTGTCTGACTTTTAGGAGGACCTTGGGAAGAAGAGGCAGAGGAGGAAAGGCGTAAACTGATAGTTTTTTCCAACTGAAGGATAGGGCGTCCACTTTCCATGCTTGTCTGTGATAAGTCCTTGTGCAGAATCTTTTCAATTGATAATTTTGAGGAGAGGCAAATAGATCTAGGTCTGGGCTCCCCCATTTCTTTGTTATCATGCTGAAGACTTGTGGATTTAGTTTCCACTCGTGGGGATCCATAAGGTTTCTGCTTAAATCGTCTGCCAAAGTATTTTGCTTTCCTGGCAGGAATTGGGCTTGAAGATGTATTTGGCAAGTCAAAGCTGTGTCCCACAGTGTCATGGCTAATCTGCAAAGGAGGTATGAGTGTGTGCCCCCCTGCTTGTCTATATACCACATGACCGTGGTGTGTCCGTGTTTATCAGTAATTGTCCTGGATGAAGTAAGTCCTTGAAGGCTGTTACGGCATTTTGAACAGCTAGCATCTCTTTCTGGTTGATATGTAGATGCATTTGTTTTGGGGTCCATATGCCCTGAATGCATCTTCCCACCATGTGGGCTCCCCAGGCATAATCTGATGCGTCTGTTGTTAAGGTTTGGCTAGCAGGGGGTAGAGTGAAGGTCAGTCCCATGTTTTGGTGACATGCCTTTGCCCACCATAGAAACTCCTGTTATAGGCAGGGAATGAGAGGAATCATTGTTTCCAGACTGTGACAATGTTGACTCCGTAAACTTTTTAGGTACCATTGAAGTTTCCTCATATGCAGTCTTGCATATGGAATTAGTAGGATGCAGGATGCCATGAAGCCCAAAGCCTGCAGAATTTGTCTTGCAGATAAATGGGTTTTTGTTGCCATCAGTTTGAAGTAAGTATTCAGTTGCCTTTGCTTGTCTGGCGTGAGGTAAGCCATCTGGGCAGTTGTATTCAAGGTTGAACCCCGGAATGTTATCTTTTGAGAGGGTACCAGTTGTGATTTATTTTCGTTTATTGTGTACCCTAGGCAAGTTAGAAGCCTTTTCACATACGCCAGATGTTGAAGAAGAATGTCCTTGTTCTCTGCTTGAATGAGAAAGTCGTCCAAGTAAGGATATTTTTGAATACTTTATTGTCTGCAAAATGCAATTACTGGTGCCAGGCACTTTGTAAAGACCCTGAGTGCTGTAGATAAGCCAAAGGGCAGTGCAGAGACTTGGTAATGCATTAAGCCAGCCTTGAATCTGAGGTATCTTCTGCACGATTGTCTTATTGGGACATGCAGGTATGCCTCTTAAGTCTAATGTCACCAGCCAAGCATTTTTGCCCAACATGGGCAAAAGCTGCTGTAAAGTCAGCATTTTGAATTTTGGAATGTCCAGGTATGTGTTCAAAATTGATAAATCCAGTATTGGCTGCCAGGCCTTGTCCTTTCTGGGTACCAAGAACAGTCTTGAGTAAAAACTTTGTCCTTTTTCCTCTTCTGGTACTGGCTGAATGGCCCCCATATCCATGAGGGACGTAACCTGTTTCTGTGTCTCTGCCCATTGATTTTTTGGCAGATCTGGACAACCGTTTGCCATTGGCAGAGTATGGAAATGGAATCTGTATCCCTGTGATACTATGTTTAGCACCCACTTGTCCTGGGTTATTAACTGCCAGTTTTGAGCAAAAAGTGCTAATTTTCCCCTTAAGGGTGCTGCCAAAAGATAAGTGCTTGGTGCAAGTAGAGGGAAGTCATAGGGACTGTTTTCTGTAGGTTTGCACTTTATCTCCTCCAGATTTGGAGGTAGAAGCGCCCCATTGCTTTGACCTGTATGAATCTTGCGCCTGGTATCTGGAACCCTTAGGGCGTCTGGATTTACCCCTTTCAGCTCTGTCTGACACAGGAAAGGACCAATGTTTTGTAGGCCAGTGTCTACTGAATCTTGGTGGCTGCACTTGTAAGACGACTTTTACAGTTTGCATAGACTTAGCTTTGTCTTCCATTTTCTTTAAAACCTCTTCTGCCTTAATACCAGACAGTGTATCATGCTGTAAAGGTGCATCTAGCAATTTAGCTTTAACATGATCAGGTAAATTTTGTTCCTTTAACCAGGCATGCCTCCTAATCACAGATCCAGTAACTGTGACCCTGCAGGAGGCCTCTAAGGAATCAAAACCACATTGCAAAGTATGCTTTCCAACCTGTTTAGCTGCATGCAATAATTCCTGAAATTCTTTATTTTCTGCACATTCAGAAATCAACATCATTTTCTGTTTCAGCAATCCCATAACATGTTGTTGTTACTTGAGCATATGAAATTGACAGTTTAAGGCCCTAATTGCCAAGGTAGCAGATGTATAAACCTTTTTTCCTCATCTATCCAGTGCCCCTGAATCTCTGTTAGAGGGGATAGGTTTTTTTGCTGTTGAGGCCTTAACTCCCTTTGGACCCTGTGAAATAGTTTCAGGATCAGCAGCAGGGTTTCTAAACAAAAATTTATGTGAGTCAGAGACCCTGTAATATCTGTCAGGCTTGCTAGGAGCCGGAGGTAAGGAGTCAGGGGTCAAGCTTGACTCCGAAAACACATCATCCACAATGTCTAAAACAGGGGGTATGGCTAAAGGCCTGTGCTGAAGGAGAAGGAGGAAATCCCTGAGCCTCTTTTTTGATTCTGAGAAATCTTGACTCTCCCAGTGAAAATGCTCCCTCAAAGTATGCAAGGTTTCTCCAAATGAATAATCCTCAGGAGGTGATGCAGATGGTATAGACTCCTCTGCATCTGAATCCTCATAGGGAGGTATAGATAATTCCTGATCAGAAGATGAATCAGAAGAAACAGAAACCTGATCTGAAGATTCATAATCAGTGTCTTGCCTAGGCCTCTTATCTGGAGGGGGATGGTTACCCCTGATCAAGGTAATAAGGTCTTCGGCCATTTTGATCATCTGTTTCTTAGGCATAGAGGCTCATGCATCGTATTTTTAGTTTTAGAAGTTGCTTTTGTCTTTGGTTTTGCAGCTGTCGTCGGTTTGATATACAAATGTTGAGGCCTGAATACACCCTCAGAAGCCGGTGCCTGCTCAGCGGCTCCAGACCCATCCGAGGGAGATATATCCATCGGTCCAATACTATGAGTATCTCGTGGCATGCCAGACTCCACATGGGTGTCGGTAGGGGCCTACGACTCAAAAGTAGCGGGTATCAGGGGCTTACGAAAGCGCCTCACTGAGTACCGGCGAACCGGCGACTGGCTTAGGAGAAGCTTTGTTGTCGGTTTTGGACCTTGACTGTCTTTCTCTGTCCTTTTCTTTGTGTTTTTTATGTTCTCCAGTAGTCAGATTGCTATCCGACGACATTTATGGGTAGTTAAATCTGTTTCCAAAATACTTTGAGGCAAAAATATACAGACGCTTAATAGTGTGTTGGTTAAATCTAGCACAAAACCGACAGCCAGGCACGTTGTGATCAGGGCCTAGGCAAGGAATACAGTATAAATGGAAATCCTTATGAGGTATTTGCTTCCCACAAGTAATACAATTATTAACTTTTTCTGACATCGGTATGGAGCAAGAAAAAAGTTTCCACAATGAGGTACTTAGCTTTAGTGAAGACTTCGGTTCTGAAACTCAAACTCGAATATTTCAGAAATCGGCCGACCGCCACTTGCGAAATGCTTCTGCTTCGGGTACCGCGCGGCAAGAAAGACTGAAGAAAATGGCGTCAGCTGCATGTTTTATACCCCTGACGACCTGACGTCATGGAAGAGGAGACAGCAACTGAAGTAGGACCCAAGACTTTGGAACTCAGGCCAACTGACGGCAACCTGCCAGCACATTACCCAAATATAATGACTGCAACAGTGAAACACGAAGAACATCTGGTAGTGATTGACCCCTAGCCGAAAGTGGAGAAACCTCCTGGATCGCCTGTCCATCAGGATATGGTATTACGCATCCTTGAGGTCTAGCGAACACATCCAGTCTTCCTCCTGCAAGAATGGCAAGATGGATTGTAAGGTGACCATCTGGAATGTCTCCTTGGCAGTGGACAGGTTCATCGTGGACAGGTTGAGAATCGGCCTCAAGTCTCCGTCTTTTTTGGCACAAAAAAGAACCTCAAATAGATGCCTGATCCAGACTGGTCTGGGGGGACTGGCTGGATTGCTCTTTTATTTAGCAGCTTTTCTATTTCCAAAGCTGCTGCTCCCTTTGAGCGGGTGGAATGTCTGGGAGGCACCTCGGGGATAAGGGACTGTTCATAAAGGGAATGGAATAACCCCTGGATATTATTCAAAGCACCCAGCGGTCTGACATTATGGACTCCTATTGAGCTAGGTGCTTCGAAAAATGCCCCCCGACTGCGTCCAGCGTGCAGCAGTCGGGCAACCCCTCAAGGCTGCTGCGCGGGTTGATCCGAAAAAGGTTCCCGTAATCCGAAGTTCTTTGGTCCCCCTCTGCCTCTGGGCCGGCATCCACCTTTATCCACCTCTGCCTCTATGGGAAAAGGAGTCCAGAGCGTCCCAGGAATGCTGAGACTTCCGGAACCACAACTTCTTTTGCCTTCGCTGATTCCTGGAAAAGGACCTTTAAGGATTAGAAATGCGGATCCTGATGGCCGACAGCATCTTCCCGTCATTCTTACTCTGGACTAGCGTGTCTCGGACGGTCTTCCCAAACAGGGTCAAACCATCTAAGGGGGCATTCGCGAAGGATGCCTTAAAAGGTTCCGAAAAATCGCAAAGCCGGAGCCAGGCGTGACGCCTCATGGCAATACCGGGCCGCCCTAGTGGCTCCCTCGGTGGCGTGAAAGAGTAAATGCATGGACGTGTTAGTAACCGACTTAAGAGTGGCCATATGTGCTGAGAATGAACGTTTATCCTCGGCCGAAATGGACTCCAGGGGAGACTCCGCGTACTCTTTCACAAGGTCGCGCTGAAGCCTAATCACATGGGCCATATAGTTCAGTGCCCTTGTGGCAAAGGTAGCTGAAGCATACGTCCACTTTCCGAGTCGGTCCATCACCCTACACTCCTTGTCCAGAGGATGGACAGAGGAACTCTCCCGTGCCAGTTCCTTTTTGGTGGCCGCTGCTACCACCATGGCATCAACTGGGGAACCCTTACTCCATGCAGGCTTGTCAGTAGGAGGGCTCAACACTTTATCTGGCCATTTTGGTATTGGCTCTACAGTGTCCAGTTCCTTCCAAGCTCTGGTGGTAATGAGGTCTACCAGAGGATCGGCCGAGGGGGACACCCAAGAGGTAGATGGGCCTGCGTCGAATGCCTCCAGGAATGCCGACTTGTCCGAGGAAGGCTTTTGGGCAGACCAGCCTCCACTCTGGCAGAGGATTTCCATTATGTCTCCGAAGGAGACGTCTTTGGGAGGTGATCTGGGGGAGCCTTCCCCTTCCTCCAAGTAGGTATCCTCAGTGAGGGACTCAGGGGAGTCCATGTGCCTCCTCTTACGCTGGCATTTGTGAGGGACCTCCTCAGGGGGGCTCTCCGGGGAGGGCTCATGAACAGTTTTGTATTCCTCGAGGGGTACCTTCTGGGGCGTATCAGACACAGGCTGTCACTGGGAGGACTGGATGACAGAAGACATACTCAACTGTGAGGGGGCAGGGGTGGACTCCTTCGAAAGAGTGAGGGGTCTCGATCCTCCTGAGAGAACCCTCTCCACAACGTCGAAGGGGAACTGGCTTCCCTGAAACTGGTAGGACGAGTAGCCGTGCACCTCGGATCCGACAAAGGGATCGGAGCCAAGCCCAGAACAGTCGGGCCCAGAGGGATGGTATGCCCTGACCACAACAGAGCCGATGACACACTCATCCCCTCGTATCTGACGCCCAGATCACGGCTCAGAGCTCGGATCCAACATAGGATCCAACAAACTCGAGGGCATGGCTGGCGTCGAGGTTGGAGGAACCATTGCCGCCGACCCCCTGACTCCAGGGCTCCTCAGATCCAGGGACTCCGAAACCCAGGGATGGATCGGAGAAGGAGCTACCGGGGCGAACATCGGAGCCGAACTCCATAGTCTGGAGGAAGGGGGAGCCAGCAACACTCCCATCTGCAATTGAGTTTGCAAGAACCTTCTCATCATCCAGTGCATGTCAGCTTCAGACAGGCTTCTTGTGGATCTGGAGGATGCCACCGACACCGGCTGGGTGGGCCTATGCGAGGACGACCTCGAAGCTGGCCGAGCCTCCTCCTCGGATCTGGGGAGAATCTAGGAGAACGGAGCTGAGGGGAAGACAGCCTAGGAACCTTTTCTAGGGTAAAGACCACTTCAACAGGGGGGGCCAACGGATCCAACGGTTGCGCTGGTCTCTTATGACCCCTCTCCTTGTCTCTCTCTCTCTCTTTTTCTCTTTCTTTTTCTTTGTGCTTCTCCTTCCTGGCCTGTTTATCGCCCTGTTTGGAGGTGGGAGTGTGAGTCCCGGACAGAGAAGGAGGACCAGAAGCTAGTATAGCCACAGCCGTGGCCAAAGAAGAAGTCGCCAATTCCGCTGGGAAAAGACCGACCAGAATTAACTTGGCCCTGCGATCCTGCAAAGCCCGAGGGTTAAAGGCCGCACAAATTTTGCAGCCCGAGGTAAGGTGGGGAACCCCTAAACACACGACGCACAGAGTGTGACCATCGGCCGGTGACAGCTTATGGCCACACTCTGTCCATTTAGAGAAAGTCAGCTTCTGGGAGTCAGACATAGCCACCCCACAACAAGCAAATGCTAACTAGGAACCTAGTTAAAGCACGCGCGCACGAGCGCAC
Organism: Protopterus annectens; assembly: GCF_019279795.1. Taxonomy (NCBI): domain Eukaryota; kingdom Metazoa; phylum Chordata; order Ceratodontiformes; family Protopteridae; genus Protopterus; species Protopterus annectens. The sequence continues at coordinate 1,851,929,816 of NC_056726.1, forward strand.
ACACACACACACACACACACACACACACACACACACACACACACACACACACACACACACACACACACACACCAAGGGCGGGAAGGGGAGGCCTACACTAAGACAAAGTTTACAACTCTAAACTTTTTTTTTTGTTTCTTGAAAACCGTGGGGAGGAAGAAAAGGGGGTAAAACTAACCACACACATTCAGCCCAAAATGCCATTTAGCCACATTCAGAATGGTAGCCTCTGCAACAGTTAAATAATATCTGCTTTAGTACGTACTTGTTGTTTTGAAAAACAGTGTGGAATAATGATTCCAGCCTAGACAATAGTATTTTTTTCAAGTTTGTTGCCACATGCTTTTTTCCAGCAAGAGGTTCTCCGGTTTGATTCTCGGCTAGGGTGCCTTCTGTGCGGAGTCTGCATGTCCTCCCTGTGGTCTCGTGAGTTTCCTCCGGGTGCTCCGGTTTCCTCCCACATCCCAAAGACCTGCGGTAGGTGGATTGGACACTCTAAATTGGCCCTAGGTGTGAGTGCGTGTGTGTGTGCCTTCTGTGGAAGGTTGGGCACAGGGCTGGCAACTCGACACTGTAAAACTCCACTGCCAATTACCAGTGGACAGATGATCCGCTGTGGCGACCCCTAACCAGGAAAAAGCCGAAAGAAGAAGTAATTATTTTTCATATGGTCTGTATTAGTGCTGCTTATTAGTGTGTGTACTCATGTAGATATAATCATACAGATTTTCCCTCAATTCACAGGACAACATTGCTTTGGACAGACGTACCTTTCAAACAAACCAGTTGAGCATCAAATGTCCTAATATTCTAGTAGATTAATATATTTTCTCTAAAAATATAATTCACCTTTGAAACTGAATTGGATCAGTGTATTAAAAGTATTTTCAAATTTGCTGATACTGTATGCTGTCCTGCAGAAAATACACAGTAACTCTAATGCTGATTCCATCCTACTGAATCTCTTTTCTTGTTTCCCTGCATTACAACAAAATGTTACGCACTTTCATTATTTTCTCAAATGCTTGACTGCAGTACAGTTAGACTGAATACCTGTTGAAAGTTGAAGGAAATGCAATCTATACATTTCCTTATATTATTATATATATGTATATATATGTAACAAATAATCTATGGTTATATTCAAGTGGTTTGACACCACAGCTTAAGTATGTCTTACTGACAGACTTGCAATTCAAGGCATTCTTGAATGTCTATCCATTTTGTATGCACTGAATATCTGATAATGCATGTCTTTTACTGAAATGGTGTTCGCAGTGCTTATAACTGTTTTACTAGTGTACGTCTCTGTTATTACCTCACTACTATTCCTTCAAATCTCGAATGAAACAACATCTGTCAAATACCTGGATCTCCCCATGCTCTATTGTCGTCTTGGTGCTCATTACATTTCTCATATCTCAAGACTTACTACTGACTCAACTTACTACCCCTCAGGTCTTTCATCTCTGTATTTATATGACCTACTAATTTATAGCTAATTTCCAACTTTTTCTTTTAGACTCCACTTATATCTCAGACTTTCCCTCCTTAAGTAACCATGACTGTAACTACTGTAAAAGTGCTTGAGACTAAAGTTCGTATATAGTGTGTTCTAACTTTACTGTTTATTTTTCATGATATCTACAAATTGTACTACTTTGTTGTGGTAATAGTCTTTGAAATCAGAGTAACAATGTAATTTTGTAATCTTGAAACTGTTTTCTGGAGTCCCTCCCCCCCCCCCAGGCCTCTGCTGAAAATGGGCACATACCCAGTTGGACTTTCCTGGTAAACAAATGTCAAATAAAATAAATCAATAAATAAAAAAATAAAATATTACTGTAATGCTCTTCATTTCCTGTAAGGGGGCCCCTGTTGTGGTTCAGAAGACTGTATTCACCAAACCACTTACCAAGATGGAAATAAACAACATAAATAAATAAACAAATGTGTGTGTCACTATGGGCAGGATTCACGAAGGCTTGCACGGAGTCTAAGAGTAGTGTAAGACTCCATGCAGCCTTCGCGATCCAGGAACAGCCCAAAGTCCGTGTAAGAGACAAGATAAAACGTCTCTTACACGGAGTGGGCTTGGATAAGCTAATCACCTCACTTGCAGCCGAATAGCATGCAAATGAGGATGATTAGCGATCCAAGAAGCCCAGAGCAGCCCGTGTAAGAGCTGTTTTAGCTACAGAAATGTACTCAGTTGACAACTGAGTACGTTTCTGCAAAAACCGCAATGGAGCCATGTCAGCTCCAAATAAAGGGTGCATATGTGTCAGGCAGCATGCCAATGGCCAAATATGTGGCCATTGGCAAGGTAACCTGATGCAAAAGTAATAAAAATATATATTTTTTTTTTCGGCGATCGCTGATGTTTAAACCCAGCACACCTAGCACAGCCCCGCGCAAACGGGCTGCGCTGTATAAAACATAAAAACGAAGGTTATAAACCCACAAATGTGGGTTTTATGCAATACATGGAATGTCAATGCAGGGACCAGCAGACCAAAACCAACATGGCCACCGTGTAGTGGTTGCTAAGGGGGGAAGCTGAGTCTAAGAGATGTAACTAAGCATTAGTAGGCAATCTGATGCAAATGAGTGTTAGGATACTGAATTCCACTGTCACATAGCAAATGAGCACAGTCTGAGTAGTGTAAGAGTTACAGAAGGGGGAGGAACAGAGTAGGAGATAGGTGACATCACAGGGGGGAATGGTAGAAAGAAATGCAGTTCATTGGAGGTCAGAGTTACATGACAGATGTCAGACAGATATCATGGAAAGAGGTGTGCCACTAGATAAGCATGAGAAAGTCAAGAAATGGAAGGTGTACACTGTTGCCTACACCAAAGTTTCTTGCTGGGCGTGCATGCGCACGTGTGCGCGCCATGTAGCGCGAGTAAGACAGTGTGCGCACATGTAAAGCAGACTGAGCATGTGGGAGCGTGTTGGGAGATGTTTAACACTGTTTGCGCGGGTGTGCACGCGTTTTAATCCGAATAAGCAGATTCTGAACCGTGTAAGCATGTGTGCGTGCGTGTAAGCCACTGTGAGCGTGTTTCTGCTGGTTTGCACACGGCTCCTCCCTGAGGAAACAGAGAGGAAAAAGGAAGCAACAGATTTAGTAGGAAGCTAGCAGGGAATACTGCTGGAGCTAGCAGGTGAAAACAATTAGAAGCAGGCAATTACACAGGCAGAATAGTAGCCCAGCCCAGCACTTAAAACTCTGCAAACAGCAGTGCAGGATGTTTCTCTCAAGAGACACTGCAAGACAGGAGTAAGTTATTAGAAGTGAAAACTGAAAAGCTGAACTCAGAGCAGAAATGTTAGGGACTGCCATAGCTGTCATAATGAGACATAGGCGACTTGCTGAGGGTGGTGACAATGCAGATGGTGCCAGACAACCCACAGTGAGGAGACGGAGAAGAGTGTACAGGCCCAGGGTCACCTACCACGGGTTACATGAGCTGGAGATAGTAGAGCGCTATAGAGTGGACAGAGACCTCCTGCAGCAAATAGTGGAGCTGTGCAGGCCACGCCTCACACACAGAACCAACAGAGGGGAACCCATCCCAGTGGAAACCAAGGTATGTGTTGGCCTAAGAATACTAGCAACAGGTACCTTCCAGAGACCAACTGGTGATATGATGGGGATATCACAGGCATCAGCCTCCAGGGTACTGCACCAGTTCCTGGATGCCATGTCAGCACATGTCGGTGATCATGTATATTTCCCCAATGCCCGTGAGGTATTGGCCAGCAATATCGTCTCTTCCAGCAAATAGCGGAATACCCTGAGGTAGTGGGTGCAATAGACTGCACGCACATACGCATCAAAGCACCAGCCGGTGAGCGGGGTAGGGCATACATCAACCGCAAGGGCTTCCCCTCCATCAACTGCCAGGTCGTGTGTGATGCCCAGGGCATAATAATGAATGTGTGTGCTGGCTGTCCTGGGAGCTACCATGATTCCCACATCTGGCATTTGACGCAGCTGTACCAGACATTTGCCAATGGGGACATCCCGCACGGACACCTAGTGGGGGATGCAGGTTATGCACTGGAGCCGTGGCTGATGACACCCATCAGAAACGCACACACCTGAACAGGAACACCATAATGAGGCACACGCACAAACACGTAATGTAATAGAGCGTGTGTTTGGGCTGCTCAAGTCACGGTTCCGGTGTCTGGACACATCTGGTGGAGCCTTGCAGTACACACCAACTACATGTACCCAAATTGTCATGGTATGTGCTATGCTACATAATATGATCTTGCGAAAACAGCTGCAGCAGGACCAGCATAGGGCCGGGCCAAACAGCCCCCCACCATTGCCAAGGCCATCACAGGCAGAGCGTGACTCGGAGGAACAACAACCTGAGCCTGCCCCAGTAGGCAGAAGGAGGCGTGCCCAGTATGCCCTGGCCTTGGCAAAGAGGCAACGCATAGCACATACACTGGCTCAGTAGGAACCCTGGGAATGATACCCCCTCTGACTCACTCAAATAATAACATGGATGCCTACAATGACATGACCTGCTCACAAACATGTACAGGGAAGTGTAATATGCGCATCCGACAGAGGCAGCCCTGCAGCACCACCTGAGGCATGAATGCCATGTGTTAAGTAATGTAACACCATGTACTATATGCACACCTGAGGACCCTGACTAACATCCTACCCTCACCAAGCATCATGCCACAATATGACAATGAGATGATCAAGTGCAATAATTGACTGAAGTATCGCAGTTAGTCAAAGGGGATCCAATGTGTGCCAGTCTGGGATGACATGCTGAGCATGACATGATGCTCCACCTGCTAGGACTGGCGTGCACCTATCAGTGCAGGCCATATGGATACTGGCAAAGGCTGTTGTTACCCACAGTGTGCCCTGAATAGGTAAGGCTCAAAACACAAACCTATCTCCATAGGTATCAGAAGGGATAAGAATAAGATAAGGGATAAGTCGAAACAGCAAGATGCATGCAGTCTAAACTCACCCAGTATGGAGAATGTTGATATCTGTGCTGTAACAGAAAACTGAGTCAAGGCTCACAACAGCACCCTAACACTACCAGGTTACACCTCATACTGTGCTGTACAGCCTCAAAACATGGAACAAGCTACAAAAGGAGGGTGACTAGCAAGAATTGTCAAGGATAACCACACCCCCATGTTGGTACCACAACAAGAAGCAGCATGGACTAGCCATGGTCAAGTAACAGTGGCTAAAACTGCTGCCCAGTTTATAGCCTGCTACAGACTACTGTCCCAACACCAGGAACTGCACCTGGCCTATGCTGGAATACATGAATATATCAAGTCCTCCAAACCACATTATATTGGGTGACTGAAAATACCCAGACATAGACTGGGAGCATTATACTAGCTCCAACAGTGTAGGACAAAAGTTCATAGAATCCATAAACCAAAAGGCCCAGGAACAACGTACCACTCCCACAAGAGGGGTAAGCATACTGGATGTGATAATCAGCAACATGGGTACTGGATGGCAAGACGAGAAGTGTATTGCTCACTGGTAAAACCAGACCATAGAGTAATCACACTGGATATACAAATCCTGACCACAGTCCCTGGCCAGAAAACCACAGTGGAAAACATGTGTAAAGCAATATTTGCACTCCTCCAAACTGATGTGGAATCCATTAAAGGTCCTGTGCAGGTGCAAAATATGGGCCACACCTCAGAACCTGTAATACAGCCATTCCATGAACACTGCCAGGAATGCTTGGATTATGCAATCCTAAATTAAAACAAGACACAATGCCATACACGCAGGCATCTGGCATGGTGGACACCAGCCATAACCAAACCATGCAAGAGAATGAGGAAGCTACTACATGATAGAGCAAACATAAACAATGAAGTAATCACTGATCAGTAGTATGGCAATAAAATATGTCCACACATACAATCCACTAAGGCCAGCCACAACAAGTTGAATCTGTGAATCCTGAGGCAATGTTACACCTGCCCCAAGTACACAGACAACCCCCACTCCACCCAAGAAATACAAATATATGTGAGAGATGCAACCATCTATCCAAACTGGAGGCTGAGCTCCCTCAACTCAGTACTCCCAAAACTAGTCAGGAGGAGAAGGTAACCACACACACCACAAACACAGTCCCACATAGACCTATCACAACTGCAAACCAAACACATAAACACAGAAAAACATTCCCGGAGGCACAAATTACAAACACAGCACACCAACAGAGGCCTCTAAAGCAGACACCCAATCAAACAACCTCCAAACATAGCACATGCAACACATAGTACACAAAGCTGGTGTGCCAAACAGTCACAGGCCAGAAGGAGAAACAACATGCCTGATACAGTTGTAATAGGTGACTCCATAGTCAGACACACTGCTGTCCCGCACACCAGACTGAACAAGGGAAAGGGTACAGTAAGCTGCCTGTAGGCTGCCACAATACACCACATAACAGAAGTATGCAGGTCACTCCAAAGCAAGTAGAAATATGATGCAGTCATAGTCCATGCTGGTGTGAATGACCTGAGATGTACCTCCCTAGACTACATGAAAAGAGACATAGATGAGCTCTCTGATTATGTAGTCCAGGCCGGTATGACACTCACCATTTGCAGCATCCTACCCTTACCAAGAATAATGCCACAGTACAAACACGGAATGATCAGTCATAGCAAGTGGCACACTTACTGGTGTCATTCCAAGGGGATCAAATGTCTGTCTGCTTGGGATGTCATGCTTGACAAGCCACGCAGCTGTTCTTGGGATGGCTTGCACCTGTTACCCTGGGCGTCTGGATATTGGATAAGGCCTTTGCCACCTCCATAGAGCCTTTTGTAGGCAAGGCTGAAAAGACTAACCCACCACCCTAGAAAACATAAGTGGAAAGAAACATAAGGGTAATGCTGACCAATGCCAGATGTGTAAACCCCAATATGCATGCTCCCAAGGCCATCCCCAGTATGGAGAACATCGATGTCTGTGCAGTGACAGAAACCTGCTGCAAGCCTCCTGACAGCACACCAGCACTACCAGGTTATACCACATATCATGTGTCATGGCCCCAAAACCTGGAACAAAACATAAAAGGAGGGTGAGTATCCATATTCAGCACAGACACCCATACGTCCAGGTAACTGACAATGCACAAGGCATTGGAGTCCACCCATGTGCAACTAACTGTAGGCAAGACTGCTGTACAGTCTGTAGCATGCTACAGACCACACTCTCACACACAGGAACCCCACCCAGCCGTCCTGAAGACACTGGACAGTATGAATGTCCCACCAAATACCAAACAAGGTACCACAAATTACCACATAGGTGGTAAACCATTATGTATGGAAGGAGTAATCAGGGACCTAGGGACACAAGTGGACAGTAACCTGTTATGTGACACTCACATTGCCAATGTGGCTAGGAAGACTGTCTACATTTGACACCGTATCAGGAAAGGATTCACATCTACGTCAACAGAGGTCATTGTGCCCCTATACTGTTCTCTTATCACACCCATAATCTAGTACAATGCCTCATATGGGATGTACCTTACCTGACACCTGCAGCAGTTAGAAAGACCTCAAAGGTACCTCACCAAGAGGATAAAGGGTCTCAAATATATGTCATATGCTGCCTGGCTGTAGACACCCCAGCTGAATGCAGTCACATACTGCCTACACAGAGGCATTGCATGCCTGTTGTAGAAGGCCATGCCCAACACAGGAGTAATGGACATGCTCCACCCCAGAAAACTCAAAGCCATCGGAGCTGTGAGAGTGAGAGATGTCAACCTCAACAAATAATGAAATAGGATGTGCTGGTGGGACAGATACATAATCCAGAGGCTCCCACACCCTGGACCAGAATCCCACTCCATGTTAGGCAGAGCCCCTCACTGACACTCTTCAACAGGAATCTTGCCAAGTGGATGGATGATTGTAGAGTTACACTGGGGGTCTTCACTGTGTCATGTCCAGACAGAGGCACAGCAAAGCAAATCATAAATGGCCATAATATTCACATAGCAAGGGGTGGCAAAAGCCACACACACTCTGGCTAGGCTAACAAATGCCCTAGGGTGGATAGCCTAGTATGAACCTATGAACCTATGAAGATACAAATTGTACAGGACACTAAGGATAATCCCAAGGCTTTCACAACTGATGGTAGGAACCGTGTTGGGAATTCACAGATATGCTCTGAATCACACAAATATCACAAACACACACACATATTGCCAGCATACATCCTGACAGGTGCAGTGCAAACCCCCCCCCACACACACAGAATGCAGAATATCTATCCCAGCAGACTGCTGGCCCCCTGACATTGCAGATGCTGAGGTAACAACCAGCATCTACAAAGCAAAACACACAGCAGCAATGGTATGAGATGGTGTCCTGGGCTGAGTGCAACATGGACTCCAAGATGAATGGAATGCCAAATCACACTACTGCTCAATGTCAGCCTTACCACAGAATATGTACCCAAAGAGCAGTGTACAACAACAGTGGTCCTTCTCAACAAAGGTGTTGCCTGAATGGATACTGAAAACTACTACCCCAGAATCCTGAGAAGCTCGGTCTGCACAGCTATGGAAAGGATCAGCATGTACCACAGACATAAAGATATTGGGGACCTACTGACACTGGACCCTACCCAGTGTGGCTTTCTTAAGTGCAGATCCTGCCCCTAAACATGTTTGACTCAATTGAAACAGTCATTAAGGTCATTGATGAGGGCAATGTGGTCCACACAGCGTAGCTGGACCTTGCAAAGGCTTCTATACAATACCCTACGTGTTCATTATAGATAAGCTCACCAGCTTAAATATAAACCCCTATGTCAGTAGAGGGTTGCAAACCAGACCAAGGACAGAACAGACATGGTCAGACATGCTGCAGCCATGTCAGACTACAAACCAGATATAACTGGCATCCCACAAGGCTTGGTCCTGGGATCTCCCTCGTCTGGTATATATGTCCCATAGGTACAGGCAAACATGGAAGGACTGTGTCTGAACATGTTTGCAGAGGACTACAAACTGCTCACCATATATGATCCACCAGCTGACACAAGCATCCCACAAAAGGGCCACATAGAAACAGACAACTGGTGCCATAGCCATGTCAGCAAGCTAATTGCAGAAAAGTGTATAGTCAACCCCGTGGATATACAGTAAGTGCCCACCAATTACCACATAGGTGTTAACCCATTATGTAGTTAACATGTAATGAGAGACCTGGGGACACAAGGTGATAGATATCCTGCATTGGACAAACATGTGCTGTAGTGTTTACAGAAACATACCATATACCCACCTAATCATGAAGGTTGTCAGATCTAGATAAGGGAGGTCATTGTGGCTCTGCAGTCATCCTTCATCAGCGGTACAATTGACTACAATAGCCCCTGTGGGATGTACCTCAGCAGACACCTCCATCAACCGTAAAGTCCCCAACAGTACCTCACCAGGAGTATCAAAGAGCTTGCACAGATGCCATGTGTTGCCTGTGTTGCTGGTATCAATAAACATGCTGCACCTTGTACAATCTGAATGGCAGTGAGCTATGCACATGAGAGACCTGAACCCCAGCACTGACTTACATAGGACAAGCTGTACTGCATGATCCATAACACAGAAGCCACCCCACCCATGAGTGAACTCCCAGTACAGGCTACCCATAGAGTCACTTATCAATTTTCCTCAATAGGAATCTTGATGAGTGGATGGGAGATGGTAGCTTTATCCTGGGTATCACTGTCATGTCACAGGTAGACAGAGGCACAGTATACTAACCATGACATATGTCATGGCAAACTCCACTTACAATGTGTGTTGAAGGACAAACACACTCTCCAACTAGCATTAGACATGGACTAGGGCACATCGCTAGTGTTTGCAAATGTACACCTATGTTGTGGAATACACTACCAATGTTGGACAAGCCTGGTTTAAGTAGTTCATATCTGAACAGAATGCAACATGGTCAGATGTACACAACTGGCCCCTAACCAGGCTGTTGTGCTCACTATCGAAATGTAAAGCAGTGATAGCACTAAAGCCCAGGATACTGTCCACCACAGTCAAAGTACTACCAGTACACTATACAGTACTACAGTGTTAGGTCAGTGTGAAAGGATGTTGACAACTGTATGCAAAGTATCCCATGCAAACACTGCAGGCACAGTATAATCCTGTTGTGTTCACACACAAAGCAGTTGTACAGTAACTACACAACATGACACACAACACACAACCATAAGCGGGTGATATTTGTTGAAGTTCACACTCATCCACAAATGTGGTGGGCTGCAGAGTTCAACATATGGAATGCTCACACTGGGCATGCTCACACACTTTGATAAATGAGACATATGTCAGACAACATGCCATGGGAAGGCTGAACTGGGCATGCTCACACACTTAGGCCAAATCTCAGTTTAGCAGTTGGACACACATATCTGGTATTTTTACGTGTTATTCCAGGAACCAACCACATTACAGCAGTCTGCCCAGTGCACACAGTTAAATGACTACAGAGACATACGTGATATAGTGGATCCCTCCCATATGCAAACATCTTCCACAGATGCACAAGTTGTTCATACAAACAGGGAATGCTATGGCAATAAAGATGTGCAAACAGTCTATCAGCAACAAATAATGTGCATTTGACAATTAAACATATGGGTGTAGAGGTCAACACTAGGCTGTTTGCCCTAGGGAATGACAGCTTAGCCAGAGTGTGCTTGGCATCTGCCTCCCCACAGGATGCACATTCCCCTTTCTAAACACCGATGATGTCAGCACCCTATAAGTACAGCAGGAGAAAAGAAACCTCCCAGTAATGCGAATAGCGCGCTCTGCTAATGCGTCCGTCACAAGTGTCATAACATAGTTAGGTAGGGGTTTGAATCCTGCAAATGCTCAGTGTGTGTGTGTGTGTGTGTGTGTGTGAGTGGGGTTGGTGTGTGTGTAAGTCTGTGGGAGAGAAATGTCCCTTTTGGCAACTGGGAAAACACACTACAGGATGCACATTCCCTTTCTAAACACAGATGATGTCAGCACTCTATAAGTATAGCAGGAGAAGGGAAACCTCCCAGTAATGCGAATAGCGCGCTCTGCTAATGCGTCCGTCTCAAGTGTCATAACATAGTTAGGTAGGGGTTTGAATCCTGCAAATGGCAAGTGTGTGTGTTTGGCTGAGGGGGGTTAGTGTGTGTGCAATTGTGTGTGAGGGAAATGTCCCTTTTGGCAACTAGGAGAACAGACTACAGGATGCACATTCCCCTTTCTAAACACCGATGATGTCAGCACTCTATAAGTATAGCAGGAGAAGGGAAACCTCCCAGTAATGCGAATAGCGCGCTCTGCTAATGCGTCTGTCTCAAGTGTCATAACATAGTTAGGTAGGGGTTTGAATCCTGCAAATGGCAAGTGTGTGTGTTTGGCTGAGGGGGGTTAGTGTGTGTGTGAGGGAAATGTCCCTTTTGGCAACTAGGAGAACAGACTACAGGATGCACATTTCCCTTTCTAAACACTGATGATGTCAGCACCCTATAAGTACAGCAAGAGAAGGGAAACCTCCCAGTAATGCGAATAGCACACTCTGCTAATGCGTCCGTCTCGAGTGTCATAACATAGTCAGATAGGGGTTTGAATCCTGCAAATGGCAAGTGTGTGTTTTGGCTGAGGGGGGTTAGTGTGTGTGAGGAAAATGTCCCTTTCGGCAACTAGGTGAACAGACTACAGGATGCACATTTCCCTTTCTAAACACTGTTCAGCTGAAGGCCATGGCTCTGGCACAAGTTGTCTGTTTCTATGATGCCCCTTTGGAAGATGCTTGTGTCGGCTGGAGAGTCGATTATGGTGGCCAGTTCGCAGTCATCTGCATATTTGGTCAGCCACAGTCCGTCCGTGTTGGCCTGTACCTCCAATAAATATATACCAAACAAGAGAGGTCCCAGGACTGAGCCTTGTGGGACACAACTCGTAACTGGTTTGGAGTCTGGCATGGCTCCAGCAATTCTAACCATGTGGGTTCTGTCCTTGAGCCACTGTGCAATCCATCTAGTGACATAGGGGCTTATATTTAAGCTGGTGAGCTTCTCTAGAATGCCCAAGTGGGGTATTGTTGTGAAGGCTTTGCGAGGTCCAGGTAGGCTGTGTGAACCACCTTCCCCTCGTCAATGGCCTTGGTGACTGTTTCAAAGAAATCAACCAGGTTAAACCTGGTAGTGCTGGTGTGCTCTCAGTAGCCCTGAACCAGGCATCTGTTACTGCACAGATATCGATGTTCTCCATGCCAAGGAGAGTTTGGTGCATGCATCTGGAGGTTTAGACTTCTGGCGTTGGGTAGCATTACTCTTAGTTTCTTATCCCTTGTGATACCTATGAAGGTGGGTTTGTCATTTGAGCCTTGCCTAACATAGGCACTATGGGGGTAGCAAGAGCCTTTGCCAATATCTGAAAGCCCAGGGGTGACAGGTGCAGGCCGTCCCTAGCGAAGCAGGTAGTTCAACAGAAGATGAATATGTGAAGGTGTAGTGCCTGTGATTAGTTAGCAGTAGCATATATGACTGCTCACGTGGACACATGCCAGGTAAGTCATATGCACTGTGTCACAGGCAATGTACATGTGAACAGGACAAACAGTGACATCCTGTCAAGTGGGACATGGACATACATATAGTAAGCTATGCAGATGGCACTAGGAGTCCACAGAAGCTCTATAACTATGCATTGCAGGTGTGATCAGTATTCCAGGGTAATTGCAAGCAAACATGCATGCAAACAAAGCTACAGTAAACAGGGCTGCATGTAGTCCATTGTACAACAAACAAGCTGTACCACTTCCAGTAGGTAACACTGCAAATATGCAGGCACTATGCACATGTACATGGAAATACACGGGTCAGATGGCTAGGGTCCAGTCTCAGCGCACACAAGTGTACAGACCATGTACTGTCAGGATGTACAATAACTGGATGGAAACCCATGTGCTCATACCTGCAGTAATACACATGTCAAATAACAGACACTGAGCCTTCACTCAGTGGTTCCATACTTAGTAGGATGTATGCTACCTGGCCTGCCACCACAGTATCCCTGACATATATGGGGACTCTCCCTCCTGTGACAGTTAGTTTTGTGTGTTGGGGCTGTCTAGCATGGTATGAGATGTGAGCATGCAGTGCTAGGGTGCTCCTGTGTGTCCTGTACCAGTCGTGTAGTACTGCACACATATCAACATCCTCAAACATCTGCATTGCAGAGTCCAGTGTGGGCAACATGCCACTTGCAATTTACATGTCCATCATTGTATTACTACATTCATTACCTTATCCCTGTGCTACCTATGTATGTAGCCTTCTGTTGACATCATTACCACCAGTATGCCAACATGTGCAGATGATACACTATGGTACTTACCATGGGTGTAGACAACAGTACATGACAATCACACACTTACTGCATCAGGCATGCTGTGATATACCCACAATTAATTCAGCACACAGTACTGTTAACAACATGATACTATTACTACACATCTATGTGGTCACCCTGTGCATCAGCAACATGTTAACCTGTACCTGCACAGTTGTTACAGATTGCAGGAGGTGGCACAGTTTCATCATATGCACAGGGTGTGAACTTGGTATGCCTGAGTCAGCCACCGATACCACCGATTGACATGTATGTGTATGTGTGTTGGTGAGGGACAGCAGTAGAAGGTGGGGCAATGTTGATGCAGTGTGTGCGTGTATGCGGTAGCCCTAGGTGTTGTCAATTTGCATGTGTGTATGGATGCACACAGTTCCACCTCATGGCTGCCATATACTGGTGTTTGTGGACAGCCACAGACTGTACCTGCCAGGTCATACAGATCAGTGTCTCTGGCCACGGACACGGTACCTGTGCCTTGCAGGGGTGCTACGGACCGTATCCGGTACCAACCCAGACTGGGTACTGTCATCAGAAGCAGGTGTTCGTTGACTGGACACAGATCCCTGTCGGGCCTGGCCAGAGCCACGTGCACGTGGTCTCCTGGGGCGGTCTGATGACAGCACAGACCCAGCATTGCTGGGGCTGCTGCTGGCACTACGGGGGCGGCCGCGGCCCTGTTGTCATCCGTGACGACTGCCAGCTGCTGCTGTTGCTGGCATACGGCCACGTCGATGCCTCAACCACCCACCATCGCCCTGGCTCATGGACATGTAGTTGTGGAACCGGTCTAATATGTCCCCACAACGTCTGTCTATGACATCGGTGAAATCACGGATGGCAGCCGCAATGTCACGCATACTGTCAGTCATGGCTGTGCGACATGCTGTCAGCTCCCTCAGACCCTGTCTGGTGTACCGTTCCATACGTGACTGTGCCTGCATGACAGCCCGAAACATAGCTGAGGTTGTAAGACCTCTGTGGGCACGTCTGACAGGGGCAGTACGCCCACGGATGCTCCCACGAGAACCCCTGGACATCTGTCTGTGTGGTACCATCTCTGGGCCATGCCCATGGCTGCTGTGTGGGGAGGCATGTGCCACAGATACCACATTACCCTGGTCAATGCCCACTGTATGCTGTCCATCACCTAGGGACATTGGTGACAAAGGGTGTATTGGCAGGATAACTGTGCGCATTGATGGGGTCGACAGCTGTGTACTGTCAATCGGCTGACCAATGGCGGACCCTGGCATACCTTCCTGTGCCATTACACAGATGTCATCATTATCAGTACCCACGGCACCTGATTCAGGTTCCCTGCTACATGACACCAGAGCAGCACCAGAACCTGTGGGAGGGAAACAGGAAACACAGTTTACAATGTCTACACATTACCAGTGATGCACACATGCACACATGCACAGGTGCACACATGTACACATGCACAGGTGCACACATGTACACATGCACAGGTGCACACATGCACAGGTGCACACATGCACACAGTTTCACACAATTGTACAGTACTCAGTATGCGTGATATCAACACACAGACACAGACACACCTACATGCATACAAAGAGCACTACTAAGTGAGCCAAATAGTACTATTACTATCAAGACTATTACAGGAATTGTTAATACACACTCACCAGCATGGATAGGCTGCATTGCTGTTATACCAGAGGGACCTGCAGACGTGAAGAAACTAATGTCAGTGGGCACAACTGTGCCATTGTTACTGAGTATGATACAGGTCAGTAGTACAACAGTCGCCTTTCACAGGTCAGCTGCTAATATTGAGGATATCACACTTGCACATTAAATACTATGGTGACAGCTACAAACCAAGGACACACCTCACACATGCATTAACTACCAGTGTACACAACAGTCAACTATACATATGGCATATTACCTGCACGTTCACTGTCTTGCTGCTGCGTGGCTCCAGCCTCCATCATAATGCATGTCTGCTGCTGTTGTTGTTGCTGGCGGACTGGAGCCACTACACTCATGAGTAGTCCCTCCAGTCTGGTGAGTGGGGATGTGTAGCCACCCCACCACCTGTGGCGACCTATTGCCTGTGGATATCCGGCTGCGCTGACGGACATGTCTGATTAAATCACTGCAGTGATGTCGTACCTGCTCATATGTCCTATTATGCGTGCCTATGTCATTTACCCGACGGACAAGGTCTTGCCACAGTGCAGCCCTCTCCTGCTGATTCTGGCTGGTGCGGGAAAAGAGTATTGCATAATCCCACACCAGGCTCTGGTGTATCTCCTCATCCTCAGCTGTGGAGTAAGTGGGATTCCGCGGGTGGGCCATGTACCTGAGAAAGAAAATAACCTGATATCAGCAATATATGTCAGCAGAATTTGGCACACATACTACACATGCTACTCGACTGTTATGATACAACATATCTCACATATATAGCATCTGTCTGTCTATTGGTGGATACACATGTAAATGGCCAGGTATCAGTGCTCAGCCAGCAACTGTGCAACAGTACCTGGCACACTCCATACGACATACTACCAAACCCCAGCAGTCAGAACACTGATTCAGGTCAAGAGCACCTCCTCACTCTGGGGTTTGTATCTAGGTACTGTATGGCCTACATCATCAACTACTGTGAGCTGACCACACACTGATTGCCCTGGATATACATATCCCACCTCCACCACCAGCACAAACGACTATAGTGAATAACATTACAGATGCAAACTTTACACTTTGTAACAGTGACATGGTATCCTTTCAGCCCACTGGGCCAGTGGCAGATACAACCCACAATGCTGACCCCTACACAATTGCTTTCTACAGACATCTCCGAGAATGCATGGATCATGCAATCCCATATATGACCAAGACACTCTCCACAAAGGGACAGCATCCTGTCTGGTGGACCCCAGCCATAGACAGATTGTATTACAGAAGATGGAAGCTACTGCAAGACAGAGCATAATTCCATAAAGGGAGGGCATGTCTGAGCAGCACTAGTAAGGATCTATTTTCCATCATACAAACATCCATGGGCAACTTTGAGAGGGAAATCAAGAGGGACACTACAGATAACCAGAAGGCCTTCTTCAGTTATGTTAGCAACCTGGTCAGGATCCATCCTCTATGCCCATAGTTAGTACACAACAACAAATATTTCACTGACACCACAGATATTGACAACATTGTGGCAGACAGGTTCAGTGCAGGTGTCACCCGCCCTCTCCCCAAAATAAGACATAGTTATCCCAGCTGACTGTAACCTCCCTGTCATCACAGATGTCCAGGTGAGAGCCACCCTCAGGACAGCAGAATACACAACATGAATGGGACCTGATGGTATCCCCAGTTGCATGCTACATAAACTCTGACAGGAGCTAAACACACATATAGAAGTGCTATGTAACACTAGCCTGACTACAGGATATGTACCTGTACACTGGCGCACAGCAGCAGTGGTTCCACTCCACGAAGGAGGCACCTCAACATACCAATACAATACAACACAATACATTACATTACAATACAATACTATACAATATGCTATTGCCCCTGGGACTACAGCAGCGTACTGTTCTGCTACCCTGACCATTGTGACACATGTGGTGTGATGGTACCTGCTGCTGTCACACAGTTACACAGGGTGACTCATATGGCATATTACCTATCTGACTAACATTCAGCAGGGGTATGTGTGACATGTACTCATGGGGAGTCTTGCTTCTTAACACTGTGTGGTTTATTGCAGGGTATGTCTTATCTGTGGGTAGGAACTTTTACCTCCACATGTGCACTCTATTGCAGTGGCACGGATGACACACAGCAGTCATTTAGGTTGTGGATGGTGTGAGGTGTTACTATGGTTGTTGGACATCTGTCATGGGTGTGACTTACATATGTAAATCCGGGAGTGGTAACCTCTATGTGGGTAGTATATGTGTACTCTGTGGTGTTGTCAGTCACTGTGCATTGGTAATGTGTTTGAGTGCATTGTCACAGTGTTGTACATGTCACTGTGTCCTTCTCCATATCTGTAGCTGTCATGTGAGGTCCATACCATGGCATCCATTATGTGGTGTGGAGGGTACACCGACCTACATGTCCATAGCTGACACACCATGTTCGCTGACACATACCATGTGCAGGTATTCCAGGGATAGTGTGCCACTGTGAATATCATTGGGGCCACTATTGTACACATTTATGACCCTGTTCACCCCTGACACATGCAGTGGTGGGCAGCCAATCACATATCTGGTGGTTACTGGTGTAGGTGATTTGAAATGTGGTATGGTACTCCGGTTTTGACACTGGTGTTCACTCCATGCCTTTGTCACCAGGCACCTGTTGCAATACATCTGTACACATGTGCCTCACTCAGAATTTATATACATCTCTCTCTCTCTCTATATATATATATATATATATATATATATATATATATATATATATATATATATATATATATATATATATATATATATATATATATATATATATATATATATATGTCTGTATACATATACACATATATATATTGATGTACATATATTGCTATAGATGTGGAGAGGGGGGGACACAGAGGGGGTGAGAGTGACAGAGGGGGTGGGACAGGGTGTGTTGAAGGTCGTCATATACAGTCATACCTGTAGATAGTCAGATCAGTCTGTCTATGTATATGTATCTACATATATCTATATCTGTATGTGTGCATTACATATATATGTTTGTACAATATTCTATCTACATCTGTCTATGTATTCCTACATCTCTCTCTCTATGTATGTATACATATATGCATATCATATATATATATATATATATATATATATATATATATATATATATATACACATACATATGTTGACATACATACGTATCCATATGATAGACAGGTATATCAACATGTTTGTCTACCATACTGTATACACACACTAACATACTGCTAAACATACATAACTGTGAAACCTACTTTGTACATGGCACTACAACCTACAATCAACCAACATTGATATGTGCACATAGATGCTCTCACATACAAATGTATGTACAGCCTTCACTGATAGTTGCTGTATGTCCCCTGCCCTTTACACATCTTCATATACATATGGATACAGACCAATGACACATATGGAGGGTTCACAGTATGTAGACCTTTATAGTATTACTTTACATTACCTGTGTTTGTCACAGCTGCTTGTGTTGCCGTCTGGTTCTCTGTCCTGCTGCTCCACTTCCCAGTTGTCAGCTTTCAGGTGGCTGTTGCTGAACAATTTGTTTGTGTCTGCTTAATTGCAATTTTCTCTGTCTCTGTCTCTCTCTCTCTCTCTGTCTGTCTGTCTGTCTGTCTGTCTCTCACGTCCTTCTCAGGGTGCAATGAAAGTATTGCATGTGTGGACTGGGAGTACAGCATACTTTGTAGGTATCTGCATATGCCCATGTGATGGCCTCTGCACCAATTGTTAGCCAGCATTTGCTAATTGCATGCAGCCAGTTGTGTACTGATTGCAGTTCTCACTGTGATTTCAGAACAGTGCTATAAAAAGGTATGTGAGATAGGCGTAGCCCTTTCAGATTTTAAGGGCAGGGACCATGCTGTTATGCTGTGGACAATGTTCTGTGAGTGTAAAGGTTGGTATCTCTCTCATATTTCCAGCTGTGTTGTAGATTAACATTCCTCCATTCATTTCTCCAGTTTCCTGTACTAACTGTGTATGTACACTGACACCTACAACTACTACTACTGTTAATGTGTGTGTGTGTGCTTTCCTTTCACTTTTGCTTGCACTTTGTTGCTAAGGCTTCAATATTTGCCCTTTACAGTCACTACTTGTATGCCTGCTAGGTGTCCTGACTGTAGTGTGCTGCTGTAGCTTTCCTATTTTCCATGTACATTCACACCTTGGAATGCTTGCTATATCTGCTAGGGTGTTACAGCATGCAGTGTGGTCTGGCCATGGTGTGGGCCTTGACATCTATTAGGGTATTTGAGTATGCTGCTGAGCAGGCCCCAGAGACTTTCAGGTTCATCTGTTATCTGCCTCATGGAATGGTACATATCAGTGGGGTACACCCATTAAAATGTCTGGTATGCTGCAGTTGTGACTGTGGGTTAGCATGAGCATATGTATTACTACACTTTTTCTGCCATGCAAGTGGTGAATACTTTCAGGACTCCATAGTTACCATTGCATGTGTTACACCTTTCTGCCTACTGTTTGTACATTTCACATGGAGTCTGTGGGGCATCCCTGTAAGTCATTCACTGTTGCTATGTCTAGGCTCTTAACTATTCAAATATGGTGGTGTCAGACCCGTCATGTGTACAGATATTTGCAGGTTGTCCACATTTCTGCCTCATATTTTGGTCAATATCTCATGCACACCTTTTTCTGGCAAATCACTCTGGGCTCAAGTCAGAATATGGTGACAAACATTCAAGTTTCAGACTTCATACCCTTCCAAACATCCCACAAAATGCAGACCCTGTTACTCTCTGAACTGTCTGCGTTTGTTGTAACATTATTTGTAATGTGTCCCTGGTTTTGGGCCTTTGCTCCACATATTTTATTACTTGGTCCAGATGTGTTCCTGTAAGAGGTTGTGGGGTATGGGCAGTGATTATCCTGCTGTGAGTATGTGTGTGGCTTGCAAGGTGCTATAGTGACATTATTACCTACTAGCTACCAACTAGCATGGCTGTTTCTGTTCACACACTACTATTATGGAAATCCACTAGTTTTGATAGTAATTCTAAATGGCATGCTTTGTGTACTACACATCTATATTCCCTTTACATTCATTCCTACTATTACATGATATATTTATTTTAGCACAATGTTCTTGTATAAGAGTCATGGCTTAGTGGTAAGTCATGCAGACTACTGTTTCCAAGGTCCTGGGTTCGGGACTGCCAGTGGGATTTTATTTTGCTTCTGAACTGACTACAAGACCTGTCAATCAAAGTGACTAAGGCACTTTTAAGCAGTTGTAACCGGGTTAGCGCTGGTTTGCGCGGAGCTCACGCATGCGCACTGGCGTTTAGCTCCGCGCGCACACCCGCTTACAACCGCTTAAACGTGCTTACTCTTGCGCACACCCGCGCTATTTTCTTTGAAAGAAATGAAAATGGGGAGACAGAAAAGTGGTGAAAAAGGGGTCACAAAGAGGGTAAGACAGTAGGGAAACAAGCTTGGGTTTTGCAGGAGGGATGTAGGTAAGGCCCATAGCTGCCCATTTCTTCATCAGCAACAGCTGTGCATATGTATGTAATTTGGTGTGACATTTGAAACCTTCCACCCCTGAGAGAGGTGTCAGGACAACAATAATACTTGTTGTACAGCCAATTGTAATTGATAGGTTCCATGTCCAGCAGACATGTGTGCGGAATGGGCAGCTATGTATGGGGCGTAATTTTTTGTGGGTACAGAGTGCCCTTTTTTTTTTTTCAGGTGAGAGTGGTATGTCAGGTGAAGGAAGTCGGTACAGCTGGGGAGGTAGGTTGGGTAGGTAAACAGACAAGACAAACAAGACGCATACAGGGGCGGTGTATGACACGTGTGGGGGGGTTACACAATTGACGGGGACGGAGGTTTGGATATCCAGAGCCCATGAGCCCACAGATGGCAACAGTGGAACTGATATCCCCACCCATAGGCAGTTGCCACTGTTCCTTCACTGCCCAGGACGGGGCTGTGTAGGCGGGGCAACAGGCATGCCCGTTAGTTGCGCCACCCGTGCCTCGAGCTGGCGTAGGGGCTCGAGAACAGAGTCCCGAATCTCCCTACGCACCACAGTCCGGACGCTACGGAGGGTGAGTGGTGGTTCTCCTCCGGCCACACTTGCAGAGGGGTGGCGAGCCCCATCCTGCAGCGCTTCCACCCGCAGGTGGCACAGGGCCACCGGAGGAGGGTCCGGACTCGGCACTAGTGCCAGGTGCACTCGCCAGCTGAGGTGGGAGAGGTGGGTCCGCTGGAACCCGCCTTCCCTGTCATCCTATGTTTTGCATTATGTCATGACAGTTTGGGTTAGTGACATATAATACCATTCACAATTAGTTGTAACAGCATGCATTAGTATTCCCATTAACCAAACACCCAGATATTCACACCATTGAACAGCGTGCATAACACATGCATAATTTGAACAGAAATACACAGTCCAACAACATGCAGGGTTAATTGATGGCAACAGGCCATCAGGTGTGGATGTATGAACAGGGCAGATGCATCAGCGGACATGCAAATGTATATGACCCAACAGGACAAGCGTCCAGGGGTGTTAATTGTGATTGCACATACCATTTTCACGTGGAATGGGTTATATGTGGTTATAGGGTGGGGTAAAGAAAGTAATATTAACACCTTGAATAACAATACATATGCTGTACATTTCTAATAGCTACAGTTATATACACACTACTGTTCTAACTACAGTTTCCTATATGATAACTATTTCAACTTGGTGATAGGACTGTTACTGCAACATCAATATACATTTTATTGTTCTTCATACACATTCATATCTAGCTTTGTTCAGCTACATCATCCTGCTACATTTGCTTTATATAGCTGTAGACAAGTGTGGATGTTTGGTATATCAGACAATCATCCTATCTGCATATTGCAGACTGAGAGCAACATATCCAGATTTTGGGATACACATTCCAGATGCAGCAACACTTTGAACAGATTTTGCTGTTTGGTTTTGAATCTCACATGCATTTCATTCTGTCTTGACTGCAGTATACTTTATTCAGGGGTTATTACTACTGTATTGCTGGATTCATGACACTTTCTCACACTCTCTCACTTGCTTTCATTTTACTATTCAGGATGGTACTTACTTCTAGGCTTTATTGACATGTTTTACCTGTAGTTATTACAATCCTTTCCAGCAGTCTCACTTCTGTCATGTTTCAGTATTTCCACAGGGATATATTTCACACATGTGATTTCATCATCTTCTGCAGCTATACTTTTCAGCCTGCTGCAGGTTGTGTACTATTTTCTTACAGGTAGGGCATTTTTATTTCAGAATATATGTCAGACAGTTTCATTTTTCGGTTTAACTTACAGGCTGAAACACACTTTTGTAATCAAGCAATACTTGCAGACACTTTCACACTGTTACTTGCAGATTTTATTCCTTACTGACTACACTGCACTCTTTTGCTGACTGTCATACTTTTATATTTCTTTACAGTTACTGGTAGTGGATTACTGACCTGCCTGGTGGCGCAACCGCACCAGCCTATCGCCATAGGCTCTGCGGTTCGCAGAACGGACACCTGCAGCTGTAATATAAATGAAGTAATATTGGAATACACATCTCCATAATATCAGCTAGTTTAATTTCTTACATACATAATTAAATGTTACTTACTCAGTAGTGGGGCGTTGGGTGTTTGCGGGCCTCCTGGATCCAAAGGTTCAGTTGGTCCTGCTTGCGTCTCTTCAGGTCCGCATGGTGGTGGCGGACCTGCTCACCAGTCCTTGGAATCCCTGTGGCACTGGTGAGATCATGAGCCAACCGGTCCCATGCCTCGGCCCTGTATGCTCCCCAGAGGACCTGGCCCTGCATGAGTTGGGCCTCATGATTATGGACTAGGAGCCAGACCATGTACCTGGACTCCTCAACACCCCACCTCTGTGCTCGAAAGCAACTACCCTCTCCTACTCCTGTCATTCTGCCTGCAGGTCAGTTCTACAATCGTTTATGTTGTGTATTCCGCCTATGGGGCTTATATAGTCCGTTTTCCCACATATCTGTGATTGGCCATTTTGGAATTGTATCAACTTCAGTAAACCTGCATTGTCATGCTCTAGTTTGTATTCATTCCTATATATTAGCTATTATTGCATTTAAAGGTACTGCTGTCATGGCTTAGTGGTTCTGTACCTTGACTATGGTGTATAGTATCCTGGGTTCGAACCTGGCCACTGCTTTTTATTTTTCATGACTGTCTAGACATGCTGAGGGGTGTGTCTGTGTAAAGGCAGTTTTGATACGGCTTGCTCAACGTTGCCCGTCGGTTAGCTTGTTTGCGCGGTGCGCAGCTCCGCGCAAACGGGGTACGCTGCTTTAAGCCTCATTTGGCTATCGGCACGCATATTACGCTCAGCTCAGTTAGGGGCACATAGATTTAGCGTGTTAGACCACTGCTCAGCTACGGGCACTCATTTTGCACCAGTTAAACCACTGCTCATCTACGGGCAGATGCACTCACTCTGTTAAACTGTAGCTCAGCTATGAGCACATCTGGCATTTTTTATTCTTTTGTTACCTCACATTTCTTCAATATAAATGGGCTATTTCATTACATTTTACATAAATTGTGGTTTTATGTGTACATATTTGTCAGGGACTTGTTTCCTGCTTATTTTGCAAAAAAAAAAATTGGTGTTGTGGGGGCTCGAACCATGAATGCCTGCTCTTCAGCCAACATCTCTACCGCTACGCTATTGCTTCCTGGCTTATTTTGCATATTTAGTTCTTATATGCTTTCCCACTGACTGCTAACTGTAGCTGCGCTACGGCACGCCAGCATAAGCGCACTCACGGTTAAACATCTTTACAATTTAAAAAAAATATATAACATGTTCATTTATATATTTTATGTTCATAGTCTGTGGGGGCATGTGTTGTGTTGTGTTTATTCACATTTCCGTGGACTCTGTTGTGGGTGTTTACTTTGGGCACTTTTACACTTCTGGGGCGTGTCCGCTTGCAGGGCTCGGCCTACGGACACGCCCCTACTGTCTTACACGGACCGTGTTAGACTTAGGTGTGATTCAGCATGCTCTCATGAATATGCAAAGCATGCTGACATCACTCCGTTTAACTGCAGCCTCCGTGTATGAGTTATAACTCTTACATGGAGGCTTTGTGAATCCTGCCCTCTGTGTTTCTAAGCTACGTTGCATTGGTTCTATAAAACGCATTTGCTGTATATCTATATATATTTACAGATCCATATATAATTTGCACGTCCGCATATATACATAAAATATTTCTTTATGTACATATGCATGTGTGTATAAATCTGTCTCTATATTTGTGTTTACATTAAATATAGATATATAATATTATATAACGAATGGTCAAAAGGTTTAGTAAGCAAAACAAAAACATCGATCAAAGCACTGTTACTCATTACAGTGACAATACAGCAGAGTGACACAGTACATTGAAAAGGGAAAGAAATTCCCTTTTCTGACCTACTACCCAAGACTTTATCACACATTCACCTCAAAATTCTTTGAATAGTGATAATGATATAGAAAGGGCTTTCTGTAAGGTAAGCTGCTTGCTACTGTTACAGTTTGCACAGATTACTAAGGTGGGCAGAGGGCCTCTACCGGGACCCCCGTGCTCCAGTGTGCTCTGTCCTTTGGGGGAGCCAAAATTCTATCTGGGCACCTAGGGATAGGATCCACAGTATCCGGCTCCTTCCATGTACGGTGTGAATAAAGGTCTATCAGCTCATCACCTGGGGTGTGGGTCATCCAAGACGTAGCAAAGCCAGACCCGAAAGTCAAAGGGAACACCGACTACTCCTGTAAAGGTGTGTCTGAAGACCAACCACCTTCCTGTTTTAGAAGTTCTAGTATTTCTCCAAAGGAGACTTCCTCAGGTGAAGATCTGGGGGGCCCTTCACTGAATTCGGTGACCCCAGTGAGAGTTTCCTGAGGGGAATCTAAGTGTCTCCTTTTCCACATTCTCTTCCAAGGGACCTCATCAGTGGGGTGATCAGGTGAGGTATCGGAAGTTACAGGGGTGTCCTCTGGGACTGACTGAAGACTTGAATGGATTGGCTGTCCTAGTGGAATAGAAGTGAGAGACTCAGAACCAGACCAGGCAGTGGTAAAGAAATGGGATCCAAGGGGGGCAAGGATGTCCTCTCTCTAGGCAAAGAGAAAACCTTCTCCACTATCTCAAAGGCAGAGGGCCTACGAAAAACTGAAGCTGGCTGCACCAGAGCTGAAGTCCCCTGTGGTAAAGACCCCTGAATTCCCCCGTCCCCCTTCCCAAGGATGGAGCTGGACGCAAGCTGTCTAACCCAGAGGCAAGGATGGCTATGATAACTTTGGAATCAATCCCAACCCCCTGGAGCTGGTTCCGATGCTTTGGCTCTGAGAGTCCTCCTGCTTCGAAAAGATATGAGAGGGATGGCTCAAGGAAATGGTCAGAGTTCAAGAACAACCTATCTTCAAATCCAACAAGGACACTCCCAAGAATCTTGGATCTGTGGGCTCCAAAACCATGGGACAGATCAGAGAAGGAGACATTAATTGAGAGTTGGTTGGTGGTGGGCAGTCTCATGGGTCCGATGGGAGATAGAGCCAGAATTACCCCCATTTGGAACTCAGCTCTGAGGAACTTCCTCATCATCCTATCCACCTGTGCTTTAGACAAGCTCCTGGAGTACCTAAGGTATGGCCTGGTAGATGGCAGTCTGGAGTGCTTTCTTATCTGCTCCAACAAGTATAGGGGTGACAAGATCTGAGGTGTCTTAGAATTCAAGAAGATAGGATCCAAAGAAGTTGGATCCCACTTTTTTGAAATTTCCAATGGAGGCTCTGTGGCTGGAGCCAAAGTGAGATGTCCAAAGACCTTTTCCTGGTGTCATTCTCCTTAGGAGATGACTCAGGCTTCCCTTTTTCAGATCTTTCAAAGAGGTTTGAGCTCCATTTGGAAGAGAAGAGGAAGTAGAAGGAAGAAGGCCCTTCAGCAGCAATGTACTTCTGT
Organism: Protopterus annectens; assembly: GCF_019279795.1. Lineage (NCBI taxonomy): Eukaryota > Metazoa > Chordata > Ceratodontiformes > Protopteridae > Protopterus > Protopterus annectens. The sequence continues at coordinate 1,851,956,057 of NC_056726.1, forward strand.
CATTTATGGCGCTGGAGTTGAAACCTGCACAAACAATGCAGTCGGTATCCAAATGGGCAGTGCCCAAGCAGTAGACACATTCCCTGTGGCTATCAGAGTTGGCAATCTTGCACCCACAGGAAATGCATTTTTTAAACCCAGTCAGCTTACCTGTTATTCTAAAGAAAAGATACTACACTTGGTAGCCAAAAGGTTGAGAAGCAATGGTTAAAGTAGAAAAGGTTTTTTTTTTCTTCTTTTTTTTTTTAGGCAGAAAGGAAGGCACCAACAACGGTGCAAAGGGCTACACTCTAAAGGGTAGAAATTAGGAAATGAAAGGAAGGTATATGTGCCAACAATGGTACTCAAGGGAGTATGAAGAATTATTGGGTACAAAATAAAGATATTACCTGACAGACAGAACCTGAAAAACACTAGACAGCGGTAAGACAGGACAGATGAGGAAATTCAAAAGACAACAGAGACGTAATAGAAAATGAGCAAAAAAACTTACAAACCTGTGAAAAGGTGCTCAACTGCTTAAGACAGAAGAATATGCATCTGAGAGATAAGGCAGCAAACAAAATATGAGGTATATTAGGTTAGTGGGGCATTATGGGTAAAGGGAGGAGCTCGAGACTTGGATATGAGAATCTGGAAAAGCGTCCGGGTCACATCTGAAGATGGACCTGAGCCCCATTAGTTGAGGAATGAATGAAAATTACAACATCAAATCATATAGTATTTAGCATACTCTGCACATAAAGACCTCTATGAAGTAACATGCAGTAACAGTGTTCACATGCTCTTCAATCTGTTTTCTTTAATTCTTCAATGCAAAGCCAGGGAATATATCAAAACTGAACTCATTTATGTGGACGTAGACATTTGAATTGATCTAGACCCCACACAATTTGGTTTTATATAGAGCAGGTCATATTTCCTGAAAACAGTAAAGTGCTTTGAAAGGTTACAAAGGCTGTAGTCTGTGGTCACTCTATGCACACTGCTTATTTTGACCTGGCCAATGTTTTGATAATATCCCCCATGTTGGTATCATTGAAAAGTTAGACAAAATTAATGTAAACCTTTACAGTGTCTGCTGGATAGCAAACGTGATATCCAACAGATTCCAAGTAGTGATAATTGCTCGTACTCTCTCTGAACATAAATTTTTAACTAGTTGGGTACTGCAAGAATCAGTGATGGGCACTCCCCTGTTTGACATGTAATTTGTAGACATGCATGGCAATTTCCCTAAAGTATGGTTTTCCAAGTTTAATGATGACTGCATGTTATCTGATCTTCCACTGATACTACATTGTTTCAAAAACAGATGGAATATGCATATACCTGGTGTACTGAAAATGGTTTCAAGCAAAATGCAAAAAAGGACAGCATAGTAGTAGTTAGCAAAAAAGCTATTCCCACCTCATATATTACAAGTGATACACCATAAGAGACTTGGGTATTTAGGCTGACAAATGTCTCTCATTCGATCATGATTTTGCTACCATAATCAGGAAATACATTTATCTGGCCTACTTAATTTTCAAGGGAATATGTTTAAGATCTGAATGAGTAATTTTACCACTGTACATTTCCCTTGCAAGAGCAATCACTGAATACAATGCCTGCTTGGTATGTACAAATCCTCAAGTATTTCTTCATATCTGACCTTGTACTAACAAATTTAGCATCTGTATGTACCATCCCCATTCTATTTCTCTTTCTAATCTAGTCAGACCACAAACTAGTAACCTTCTCCATCAGAATTTCCAAACTGGCTTTAAATATACAAATTTCTTCCAGTTTATATGATAAAAAATCCAAATTCAGATATAGAGCTATGGGTCTAGTTTGGATGATAATATTTTCAAAATGTCAGATTTGATATGGTCCAGACCATATGATCGGCATTTTAAAAAGTAAAAAATTGGGGAAAACAACACAGTGTTTTTGCCAGGAGTGGGGCACACATACCGATGCACTCCCCACACCCCCTGCCAATTATATATACAAACTCAGAGATCATACTACAGTGTAGAAAAGGGCGCATTCCCTTATCACCACTGTATTGCAACCATAGTACAATCCATTCAGCTTTGTGAAGTGTCAATCATATTATATGGACCATATGAATTTCAATGTTTTTAAAATTTGATCATCTAAAATAGACCCAACATTATTACCCACAGTGCAGATACTGCAAAGAGATATACACTCCCTCACCAAAAATGCTGCACTTACTTTCCTCAAACTGGAATAAAGTGTTTAGGTAAACTGAGGCAGCTGCTTGCTTGTACTCATATTCAAGTTTGAGCAAGAATGACAGCCTACCTAAGCTGCAAAATGCTCGAGTTCCTGACTTTGAGATAGTGTGTTTTGAGCTCTTGGAACTCTTTCGCTTTTAGAATACCATATATAAGATATCTACATTTCTACAGTTCTATATCTATATCAATATCAATACCTATCTCTCTCTCTCTCTCTCTCTCTCTCTCTCTATCTATCCCTATTTTTTACATTTGGGGTTGGGGTGT